>NC_142045.1:39722531-40068364 GCF_982192425.1 Myodes glareolus | reverse complement strand
GTGGCTGCAGTTGCCAATTGAAAACAAAAGAGGGAGAAGGACAGGGCTTAGGAGGCAAAATCACTTTCCCACTGCAAATGGGCTAAGGAGTATGTTAGGGGAGAATAATGCAATAAATACAGTAGGTCAGTGAAGGAAAGATAGCCCAGGAGAACTTGCAAGGGAGCATCTGCCAGCACTGAAAAAAACTGCTGGGCCCTCTTCATCTTGCAGCCCAGAAAATTTCTTATCCCAGAGGACCTGTTTCCCTCCATGCTGTCAGCGAGCAATCTCCACCGCTATTGCCTAATGCTTAGAAGGCACAAAGAGGCCTCCACTTGACCCCAGGTTTTAGCCAAAAAGCCTGAGGCTGGTGGAGAAAGTGGGCATTGTAGTGAAGCAATCAGAGAAATGGAGTAAAAGCCAGGATTTATAAGAAATGAGACAGCAGGTAAGAAAAAAACACTTGTTTACTGAAGAATATGACATATACTGGTTCTATAAAATTTAGAGACATGGGGAATATTTTTTTAATCAAGACAACATTTGATGTTAATAGTTTATTCCTTGATTTACTTCACCTGTTTTAACACTGAATTTTAAATAGGTGCATAATGTCCTGATGTGAGAATCCAAAGTAGCAGAGAGAGAGAGAGAGAGAGAGAGAGAGAGAGAGAGAGAGAGAGAGAGAGAGAGAGAGAGAGAAACAGAGACAGAGAGATGGAAGAGAGAGAGATAGCCTTCTGGTCCTAGTTCTGTATTATAAAGTCCTGCTTTATTTACATACATTGCACATAAAAAATTATAACACAGGTTATTACTATCCACTAATGTCCAATTTAGAGAAGATCTGGCATATTTAATGAATTGGATTTCTCTGGGTAATTGGAACAAAGCAGAACTTAAAGCATTAATCTTTCAAGAAAATTACAGTTTCAAAAGAATGCATAGGGGTTTAAGAGATAACTCATTCTATAAGGCACATATAACTCAGGTTGAGCACTTGAATTTGACAGTCTGTTAACCCTGTAGAAAGTCAAGTATAGGGATCCCATTGGTGTACCCCAGGGGTTCATTAACTGAATATGTGAGGCACAGGTCCCAGTGAGAGACCCCGTGTCAAGAAACAAGATGAAAAGCTCTAGAGGAATGATACCCATGATGACCTATGGTTTGCACACACATGTTCAGACACATGCATTGCTCCAAGTATGTAGGAATGCACATACTTGAATACACTAATTTATACACAAACACACTAATGTATAGTTAATTTTTTACATATTTATAGCTTCATTATATGTGGATATATGCATGTGCTAAGATATGTATGTATGTTGATGTGTTCGTAAACAAGCCACATATCAAAACAGCAAATGCTTCAGGAAAATGCTACTGGCTTTTGTGGAATCCGTAGGTGGATTTTAAGTCTGTATTGCCAATTTGTACTTAGAGGACAAAGAGTCCAGAGCGTTTGAGCTGGATCTGAAGTGATGTTTGGGTATAGGTTAGTTGCACTTACGTCCTAGCAGGCTGTGACTCCTATGAACTACTGATGTAGGAGAGTCTTTTATCTATCTGTTGCTTTCATTGGTTAATTAATAAAGAAAACTGCCTGGCCTGATAGGTCAGAACATAGGTAGGTGGGGAAGACAGAACTGAATTCTGACAACACACTGCAACAGTGATCAGCACAACTTACATTCTAGTAGTAACCAATAGTTAGCCTAGGTCTGAAGAACAAATAAACTGAAGAGGAAACATGCATAACCTTGCCGACAGTCTATAACCTATGAGGCCACAGATCTCCAAGCAGAGCTCATTTCTTAAACCTGTACAAACTCTAACTGCAACCCCATTTTAAATTCTTCTATCCAGTGTGGCCCTTATATACTGAATATAAACATTTGTTTAAGACAAAGAATAACAACAAAAAATGAAGGGCTCATTCTAGTATCCTCATTAAAATAAATCATGATATCTCAGGTGAACATGCTTTTCCTAATATAGGTGTGCTTAACTGATTTTAGACTTCAGATTGTTGCTGAGATTATGTGTGAATCAGCCACAAAAGAGTGATTTGAAAGCAAAATAAACAGCTTCCACTTTGCATATCTCGTTAGTTGGTCAAGTTGCAATTTCCCCTACCATGTTCATGTTTTCCATGTACATCTACTCGGTAATCGTCCTGCCCCCATTCCTCACCATTTGTGTTACTGAATGAGGAAATCTGCAAATGGTGCCAAATGTGAGATTCTAAGGCCTTGCCTTTGCTTTTGGTGTAACTCTCTCATTCACTGTGGCAAATTAACTTTGAAATCTGATCCACACTCCAGTGTGAATGAGATAGTTCACTTTTACATCTAGTGAATTGATATGCTGCTGTTTATTCTTCTTTTATTTTCCCTACAATTACCATCCTGAATCCTACCGGAGATATAAGATAATACATTATACATAAAGTTGTGCCTCTTTAAATGTGAAACACTCTGAACTTTGAAAGACAGCCACCCCATATGGACCTCTACATATCAGGCAGTATTATAGTTAGCCCTTTAGAAATAATTCCACTTACTTAGCTCACATGCTGGGCTCTCAAATAGGAATTACATGCTGAATTCTGCCCTCCTCTTCTACACCATACTGTTTTGGTCATACATATTATAGTCTGTGGATTTTAGGTTCGTGTTGGTTCATTATTGTTGGGCACAGGACAGGAAAGCACTATTTTACAGCTTTTCTGGGATATTCTAACGGGTTTGCTGAAAGAGTTCTTTGAATAAAATATAGGGAATTAATTGGAAGGAAACAAGGCAATGCTGAGCTCCTATTTAATATTTACAACAGTTGGTGAATCAAGGTGAAGGGCAAACTCTGCTAACACGGGAGACCTTCTCATTAGAAAAGTTTTAACTCCTGCTGTCCTACTGTAAACGTGGGTCTGATGCATCATCAGATTATTACTTTCCTTTCTGCACGCATCTAGAGGTTTCATCCTGGGATCTGATATACAGCCTGTGTTTGGATAACCAAATGCAGCAAATAACCTAGATGTTTTATGAGATTTGGAATTAAATAAGCGTGTGAAGTATTCCTAGATATAGTGTTCTACGTTAAAGTGATTATTTAACTCCTCAGTCTGTGCTTTCAAATGACATGTTATCCTCCTTTCAAGAGGAGATGTGAGAGACCGGGTGATAAGCTCCATAATGATTAAAAATACAGTTTTCTAGTTGTTTCTGTGATCTCTAGAGGTGCATTCTCTTCACTTTCCTTACCCAGACACTAGTTTCTGTTTCTCATTAGTTAGGAAAGGTAGGAGTAGTTTTTTTCATCACCCTTTGGAATTCTCATATCTGCAAAAACAAGACAGGGAGTTACACAGCTACAGGTTAACTCTGGATGTTCATTAAAATACCTGGTTTGTTAGGAGAGGAAAGAGTGATCATGTACTTCCTAGCAGGCTCTGGGGAGGAAGCCTCGCTTCAGAGAAGGCTACAGTGCTCATTAACAGCATGCCTATCCAAAACAAACAGCTAACTCTGAGCAGAAGTCAGTTGGATTGTATTCACTTGAGCTCAAACCACAGGAGTAAGAATTTTGTTTCCCAAGCTCCACTTGAAAATCAAAGGCATTTATGTTTAGTATCAGGAAATGCTGTTGATCTCCGTTGTGAATTCGTAAACCAATTACACCAAATCTCTTCCTGTTGGATTAATAGATTGACGACCCATGAAACACTTTTGATTTGTTTTAAGGTAGCATCTCACTCTATACCCCATATTAGGCAGAAACTATGTTGCATGGACTGAACTGAAACACTGAGTGATCCTCATATTTCATCTGTCTGGTGCTAAGAATGTGACATTAGCAACTACTACTACTGATTTATGCATTTATGAAAATGTGAAATGCTGTTGCTATAAATAATTTTTATATTCTTTTCACATTCAGATCTTCAAGAGTGGAAGCATCTAACATAAAATCAGTTGTCATGGTAAGAAAACATGAAAATACAGGTTACACATCCCTACCTTACCAACCAAGTGGAATTTAAGAAGTTGGGATGATTCGATGTAGTAATAGAATTTGCATTTGGCACAAAAGACCACTTCCTAAATATAACCCCAGCAGCACCAACACTGAGAGAAACAATTAATAAATGGGACTTCCTGAAACTGTAAAGTTTCTGTAAAGCAAATGACATAGTCAACAAGACAAGATGACAGTTTACAGAATGGGAAAAGATCTTCAATAACCCCATATCAACAGAGATCTGATCTCTAAAATATACAAAGAACCCAAGAAATTGGTCATTAAAAGAACAAATAATCCAATAAAAAAAAAGGAGCACAGACCTAAACAGAGAACTCTTAAGAGAGGAATCTAAAATGGCTGAAAGACACTTAAGGAAATGTTCAATATCCTTAGACATCAGAGAAATGCAAATCAAAACCACTCTGAGATTCCATCTTAAACCTGAAAGTATGGTCAAGATCAAAAACACTGATGACTACTTATACTGGAGAGGTTGTGGGGTAAAGGGAACACTTCGGCATTGCTGGTAGGAATGCCAGCTGGTACAACCCCTTTGGATGTCAGTGTGGTGACTTCTCAGAAAATTAGGAAACAACCTTCCTCAGGACCCAGTAATACAACTTTTGGGTATATATCCAAAGGATGCTTAATTGTACCACAAGGGCATGTGCTCAACTATGTTCATAGTGTCGTTGTTTGTCATAGCCAGAACCTGGAAAAAAAAAAAACCTAAATGTCCCTTGACTGAAGAGCGGATAAAGAAAATGTGGTACATTTACACAATGGAGTACTACACAGCAGAGAAAAATAACAACTTGAATTTTGAGGGAGGGAAAATGGATGGAGCTAGAAAGCATTTTGAGTGAGGCAACCCAGACACAGAAAGACAATTATCACATGTACTCACTAATAAGTAGTTTTTAAACATAAAGCACAGAAAACCAGCCTACCAATCACAACCCCAAAGAACTTAGACATTAATAAGGACACTAAGAGTGACTTACATAGATCTAATCTACATGGGAAGTAGAAAAAGACCAGATCTCCCAAGTAAATTGTGAGCATGGGAACCTTTGGGGAGGGTTGAATGGGGGAAGAGGCAGGAAGGGGAGCACAGAGAAAAATGTAGAGCTCAATAAAAATCAATTAAAAATGTAAAAACAAAGAATTAATGGAATACTGTATAATAAGCTGCACCTTTAATTTTAGTTTTGTCTCTAGAAACCAGTACATCCAGAATGTTTTGCTTGCTTGATTTGTTTTTCTTTCTTTCTATCTTTCTTTCTCTCTCTCTTTCTTTCTTTTTCTTTCTCTTTCTTCCTTCCTTCCTTTCTTTCTTTCTTTCTTTCTTTCTTTCTTTCTTTCTTT
Organism: Myodes glareolus; assembly: GCF_982192425.1. Classification (NCBI taxonomy): domain Eukaryota; kingdom Metazoa; phylum Chordata; class Mammalia; order Rodentia; family Cricetidae; genus Myodes; species Myodes glareolus. Next base: position 40,062,979 of record NC_142045.1, on the reverse strand, counting down.
CTTTCTTTCTTTCTTTCTCTCTTTCTTTCAGCTTAAGACCTCTTATAACCAGACAAAGTTTAGTCATAGATTCTAGAAAATAATGATAGTTAAAATATGTACTAATCAACAAATGAAATATATCTCCAGATATATATGTAGTGCCAATTTTATGAAAATAATCGTTCAAAGTTTTAACTACTGTAAAGAAGACATCTTGGGTGATCAAGCTGGCTAAGCACGTAAAGGTACTTGACATTAATCATGACGATTTGAGTTTGATCCTCTATACTTATAAGATGGAAGAAAAGAACAAATATTCTCAACTTATCCTCTGACATTCAGATGGGAGCGGTAACATGCACCATGCAACATAAATGCACACATACAAGTTATGATGATATATAGCATAAAAATTAAAATGAACTGTTTAGAAAATTACAAAATATCATAGAGAATAACTGCACTATGACTACATACAGCTGAGCCAAATAAACCATACTCTATGACCAGTATTATTGAACGCAGAGATAGTCCTCATGGTACATGTCCCAATGTTGCAGTCAAACTTCAAAGCATGTAAGAATACTAAGGGGTCTCCAGTGGTGCTTTCTGCTTTCCTGTATCATCTTGATATTACATCTTAACTGCATCAACTTTGACAGTACAGGTACAATGCCAGGATCCAATGCAAATATCATTATGAATTCATTGACTCAGTGAATACACATTGATATAACTTGTAAAGGACTGATTTGCAAGATGTATCAGACTCTCTTTACTGGGTGTTTTTGTTTCAGTTGGAGTGTTACTACTTTCCAATATTTCATGATGGAGCTTGTTAGAAATTCTGTCATCTGGGGCTGGCGAGATGGCTCAGTGGTTAAGAGCACTGGCTGCTTTTCCAGAGGTCCTAAATTTAATTCCTAGCAACCACATGGTGGCTCACAAACATCTGCAATGATATCTGGTGCCCTCTTCTGGCCCACAGGAATACATGCAGGCATAATATTGTATATATAATAAATAAATACATTTTTTAAAAAAAGAAATTCTATCATCCTCACTCTCACAGATGAAGTTTTCTTTTTGAGAGAGTTTACTTTTTAGACTCTAAGTAAAAGAATGAAATGATTTTCTACTTAAAAGATTAATAAAATTTCATCTAAAGATTGTTTTTGCAATGTATTTAAAATTCTTCTCTATATATTTTTCTTTATATGTTTGATATACATAAAAGTCTATTAATTTGTAATTTAAGAAACTGTAAACTTCCTGAAAAGCAAGAACTCAAACTTATCATAAACACTTTAATAAAGGCAGTAGCTAAATGTTTTTTTTTTTGGCTTGCATAAATACCTGATGAAAAGCACCAGTTCATTTTGACTCCTGGTTCAATATACCACAGTCCTTCATGGTGGGAAAGGAATGGTAGCAGAGAAGCTTGGTCTATGTGTGACCAGGAAGCAATGAGAAGGAACTATAATGTTAACTGGCCTTAACTCTTGTTCCTTTTCATTCAGTAAGAAAAGATGCTACCTACATTCAATGTGGATCTTCCCTCCTTTGTCAATCATCACAGAGAACACTCTAAGAGACAGTGCATCTCCTAGGTGATTACAAATCTAATTAGCAAAGACTTATCATAAGTCACTCCCTTTTATTACAGCAGTCATATAATAATATTAGTTGATAATAATTATATTAATAACCTCATGGCATTATATGTTATGATAGCAAAGTTGATAATATCCATTTACAGTTATGATAAAAAATTTTGAGGTTTTTCTCTACACGAAATTAGTCTACTATGAGAATATCAATTTGAAGGTTTTAAAAACAATGTCAAATCAAATAGTAAAATAATTAGTTTTTTGTTTCTTCTTTCAGTATCTTATGTATAACTCGTGTGTGTGCGTGTGTGTGTGTGTGTTTGTGTGTGTGTGTGTGATTGAACCAAATAAGAATGCAACTTCTGCTGTGTGGTGGTGTCACACACCTTTATCCCAGCACTCAGGGGGCAGAGACAGGTGTGTTTGAGGCCAGCCTCATCTCCAGAATGTGTTCCAGGGCAGGCTCAAAACATACAGAGAAACTCTTTCTCAAAAAACCATATAAAGCTTCTCTAGGATCACGAATTATAGACTCAAAGACCTTTAACTATAGCTAGAATCCACTTATGAGTGAGTACATACCATATTCTTCTTTTTGGATCTGGGTTACCTCACTCAGTAAAGCGTTTTCTATTTCCATCCATTTGCATGCAAAATTCAAGATGTCATTGATTTTTTCCGCTGAGTAAAACTCAAATGTGTATATGTTCCACACCTTTTTTAACCATTCTTCTATTGAGGGGCAGCTAGGCTGTTTCCAGGTTCTGGCTATTACAAATAGTGCTGCTATGAACATAGTAGAACAAATGCTTTTGTAGTATGTTGGGGAATCTCTAGGGTATATTCCCAAGAGTGGAATTGCTGGGTCCTGAGGGATGTTGACTCCCAGTTTCCTGAGAAACCGCCACACTGATTTCCAAAGTGGCTGCACAAGTTTTCATTCTCACCAACAATGGATGAGTGTTCCCCTCACTCCACATCCTCTCCAGCATAGGCTATCATTGGTGTTTTTGAGTTTAGCTATTCTGACAGGTGTAAGATGGTTTCTCAAAGTGGTTTTTATTTGCATTTCCCTGATCACTAAGGAGGTTGAGCATGATCTTAAGTGTCTTTTGACCATTCGAAATTCATCTGTTGTGAATTCTCTGTTCAGTTCAGTACCCCATTATTTAATTGGGTTAATTAGAATTTTAGTGTCTAGTTTCTTGAGTTCTTTGTATATTTTGGAGATCAGGCCTTTGTCTGATGAGGGGTTGGTGAAGATATTCTCCCATTCCGAAGGTAGCCTTTTTGTCTTACTGACAGTGTCCTTTGCTTTACAGAAGCTTCTCAGTTTCAGTAGGTCCCATTTATTCATCGTTTCTCTTATTGTCTGTGCTACTGGGGTTCTACTTAGGAAGTGGTCTCCTGTGCCTATGTCTTGTAGACTACTTCCCACTTTCTCTTCTATCAGGTTCAAAGTGGACAGATTAATGTTGATGTCCTTATTCCATTTGAACTTGATTTTTGTGCATGGTGATAGATATGGATCTACTTTCATTCATCTACATGTTGACATCCAGTTATGCCAGCACCATTTGTTAAAGATGCTTTCCTTCTTCCATTGTATACCTTTAGCTCTCTTGTCGAAAATAAGGTGTTCATGGGTTTGTGGGTTAATATCCGGGTCTTCTATTCGATTCCATAGTTCGACTTCTCTGTTCTTATGCCAATACCAAGCTGTTTTCAATACTGTAGCTCTGTAATAGAGTTTGAAGTCAGGGATGGTAATGCCTCCAGAAGTTCCTTTATTGTATAAGATTGTTTTGGCTATCCTGGGTTTTTTATTTTTCCATATAAACCTGATTATTGTTCTCTCAATGTTTGTGAAGAAGTTTGATGGGATATTGATGGGGATTGCATTGAATCTATAGATTGCTTTTGGTAGAATTGCCATTTTTACTATGTTGATTCTCCCAATCCAAAAGCAGTGGAGGTCTTTCCATTTTCTGGTATCCTCCTCAATTTCTTTCTTCAAAGAATTAAAGTTCTTGTCAAATAGGTCTTTCACTTCCTTGGTTAGAGTAACCCCAAGATATTTTATGCTATTTGAGGCTATCGTGAAAGGTGATGTTTCACTGATTTCTCTCTCTGCTTCTTTATCCTTTGTGTATAGAAGGGCAACCGATTTTTTGGAGTTGATCTTGTATCCTGTCACATTACTAAAGGTGTTTATCAGCTGTAGGAGTTCTTTGGTAGAGTTTTTGCGGTCACTTATGTACACTATCATATCGTCAGCAAAAAGAAGGTGAAACTGAAGAAAATCATATAGTTATCCTCCTGGATATTAGAAGTAGACAAGATTGCCAGGCAAACTTGGGTGCATGGGGGGGTGGGGGTGGAAGTAAGGGGAGACGGTTAGGGAGAGGGGAGAGGGTGAGGATTGGGGATGGCTTGGGGAAATGGGAGGGGGGGAGGGAGGAAGGATGGTTATGGGAGCAGGGAAGTTTATATCTAAACTAAGGGAGCCATTTTAGGGTTTGCAAGAGACTTGATTCTGGAGGGGTTCCCAGGCCCAAGAAAAGGTCCCTAGATTGTACCCTGGGCAACAGAGGAGAGAGTACCTGAACTGGCCTTGGCCCATAACCATACTGATGAATATTTTGCATGTCACCACAGAACCTTCATATGGTGAAGGATGGAGATAGAGACAGAGACACATATTGGAACACTGGACTTAACTCCCTAGGTCCAAATGAAAAGCAGAGGGAGGGAGATCGTGAGCAAGGAAAGTAGAACCAGAGGGAGCCTTCATCTGAGGATGGATGGAGATAGAGACGGAGACCCACATTGTAGCACTGGACTGAGCCCCCAAGGTCCAAATGAAGAGCAGAAGGAAGGAGAACATGAAAAAAGGAAGTCAGGACCGCGAAGGGTGCGTTCACCCACTGATACAAGGGGACTGATCGAATGAGAGCTCACCAAGGCCAGCTGGACTGGGACTGAACGAGCATGTGATCAAACCGGATTCTCTGAATGTGGCTGACATGGGGGCTGATTGAGAAGCCATTAACAATGGCACTGGGTCTTGCTTCGTCTGCTTGGACTGGCTTTTTGGGATCCTGGCCTGTTTGGATGCTCACCTTCCTGGACCTGGAGAGAGGGAAGAGGAATTTGGATTTCCCACAGGGCAGGAAACCCTGACTGCTGTTGGGAATGGTGAGGTAGGAGGAGAGGGAGTGGCGGGAGCGGGAGGGTATTGGTAGGAGGGGAGGAAGTGGAAATTCTTTAAATAAATAAATAAGGAAAAAAAAGACAAAAAAAAACCATAAAAAGGGAATGCAATTTCTGTATTGTTCATGTGTGAAGTAAATGTCAGCTATTTCTCACTGTACTTCTTTTGACAGATTTAAATTGCCTTTCTAATGTGTCAAACTTGAGAGTATCTTGTTGGCTTCTGACATGGGGTAACACTGCACACATAGAAAGTACATCCAGTTGTGAAAAGAATGAGTTCTTTTCAAATGCTAAATACCAACTCACAGTTCACAACTCACAGGTTTTTACAGTAATAGGAGCTTCAGCTTTTAAAAAGCCATAAATGGAAAAATCCCTAAGTAGCATCTGGTCACACAAAGTAGATTAGAGTCACTTTCTTTTTGGTCTGTTTTTGCTTTGAAAGTCCACAAGCCTCTTATTTTAATCTTTATTTAGCATTGTTTGCTATACACCCAATTATATTTCTCAATTACAGTGTACTTATCCTATTATGTTACCCTATTATTATCATCATGCTATAATGAGGAATTTTCAAAATTAAATTAATAACATGCCCCCAATTATTTGTCAGATCTAAAACAAAGTATTACAATGCTATAACCATCTGGTATTACGTGTCACATTAAATAATAAATCTGCATTAACAGTAATTACATGTTGGTTGAGAGTATTAAGATTTGAGCCTACGTCCTGCTCTTTTGTTTGGATGAAAGATGAAATTTTAGTATTTAATCCCTAAGTTTTCTGCGTGTATGCTCTTGTCTGTAATATTAAAAGTCTTACCACAGGTAAGATTTTATAATCATTTATTCTTAGCAGGACCTAGGTGGTTTACTTTGAAATTCTGCCTTACCCTTTTCTGCCCATGTGACTCTGTTACTTCATTTTGATAATATTCCTCTAGAATCTTTTGAATGTATAAATGACATGTAAATATACCAACTAATAATGTTAAACAGCATCTTATACAATAATTTATGTACAGAAGAGATTTAAGCTTATTTACTTCTTTATGCTTCCATTTCCTCTCTATCCATCCACCTAAAGCTAAACTAGTATTTAAAACAAAGGCGGCAGCCACCATTTATCACTTACTAGATTCTTTTTACTAATGATGTGATATAATGGTTTCAGAGATTAACTATCAACCAATCATAAAGTATCCAACACAGATTAAATGAACATCAGACCATACCAAAAGATTTGGATTAAAGGTGTATATTAACTACCCACCTAAATTATCTAGATTATAAGTGGGTTTTCTAAGTTCAAAAGACTTAAAAAAATTTTTCTCGCAAGTGTGTATTGTCTGTTAGGTTTTAGCTAATTACAGATGTAGACAAGTTGACAACCAAGAAAAGTCACCAAATGTGTCCAATGTTATTTATGATATAATTTTTATTTATCCTAAAATTACTAATTATATTGAAATTAAATACATTTTTATGAAGTATATGTTAAATAAATACCCAATATTTCTATGTTAAAAATCAATTAGTCAGTTGAACTTAAAATCCATACCTGGTATCTACCTTTGAGCTCTGAATGCCCACAACAATTGAAAAATATGTTCACTGTGAATCATTTTTACCACAGCAGGAAATAATAATATAGAACACACACCTAACCTAAAGCATTTGAAGTGAATATTCGTTACTGAAATATAGGTAAGAAATCTTTCCACCACACAGGACATCACCAAAAATGTGCAATTGAATTACATGTTAGAAGACCTCGTACTCTCAAAAATAATGGTTAAGAAATATTAAATGCAATTTTTCTCCATATGTGGAATGTCTTCTAATAGATGCATAACGAAGTAAGAGATCATGAAACTGTAGCTTTAAAAAATATGGAAACAGCAGAATCATACAAATTTGAAGGTTTGCTCTAATCTTTCTGGAGCCTCAGTGATTGACCACTGCTTAATGACAAACAATTAAATGCAGAAATTATGAATCTAGCATATATATATATATATGTGTGTGTGTGTGTGTGTGTGTGTGTATACATGACTAATGTAAATTTCACATGAGGAAAGTTAAGAAAATCAGCTTTGCATATACTAATATTTGAAAATAAACTCAAGAGCAAAAAACTGGTTAGGTCTTAGCGATTTACATAACATAAAACACATATACATATACATATGTAGTATTTCATTGGTTATTTTATATAAATAAAGTGAACGATCTCTGACCATTTAGTGATAGATTATTTGAATATTTACTTGCAATACATACTTTTTAGGTCACATTTTCAAACTGTGAAAGAATAGGTGTGGGATTGATAAAAGAATGTTGGGAACAGGTTCTGAAAGGGTAACAACATATGCTTCTGTCTGGGTGCCTCAAAGCCAGAAAAAACTTAGACCCAATTTTTAGTTTACAACATATTAGTAATGTGGCCTTTGAAATATCACCCTGTTCGTTCAGATTTGTGTTTGTCCCTCTCCCACCATTTACAAATTCTTAAAGGGGAGATCTTAAGAATTTGTGAGGATTACAGTTTAATTCTTTTTTTTTGAAAGTAAATTTTATTAAATTATAAAAGTTTCCATTTCCGCCCCTCTTCCCAACACCCTCCCACTCCCCCCACTCCCTCTCCTCCTCCCTCTTCGTCCCTTAGGGCAGTCAGGGTTTCCTGCCCTGTGGGAAGTTCAAGTTCCTCCACCCTCCCTCCAGGTCCAGGAAGGTGAGTATACAAACAGACTGGAACCCCAAAATCCAGTATATGCAGAGGAAACAAGTCCCAGTATCATAGTCAATGGCTTTTCAGAAAGACTTCGGGCCAGCCACATTCAGAGAATCCGGCCAAATTCCGAGAATCTGGTTAGATCACGTCCTCGTTCAGTCCCAGTCCAACTGGCCTTGGTAAACTCTCATTAGATCCGTTCCCTTGTATCAGTGGGTGATAGCATCCCTCGCAGTCCTGATTTCCTTTTTCATGTTCTTCCTCCTTCTGCTCCTCATTTGGACCTTGAGGGGCTCAGTCCAGTGCTCCAATGTGGGTCTCCATCTGTATCGCCGTCCTTCGCCAGATGAAGGATCTCTGGTGATAAGCAAAATATACATCAGTATGGTTATGGGCCACGGCCGGTTCAGGCACCCTCTCCTCTGTCCAGAGAACCATCTGGGGATCTCTCCTTGGACCTGGGATCCCATATATAATCAAGTCTCCTGTAAACCCTAAAATGACTCCCTTAGTTGAAATATATTCTTCCCTGATCCCATATTCATCCTTCCTCCCTCCCCCCCCCATCCATGGTTCCTTCCAGGAATACTTACTTCTTTAGGAAATATTACCATAAAAATAAGGACATTGATGCCTACACTCATGTGAAAAAGTATTTTTCACATTGTTCATTGATGGGAAACATTCAGACTGAATGTAGAGTGTTTATGGAAATAGTTAAAACTTCAATAATAACAAAGGCAAAAGTCTTGTCTTTATAATTTGGATTTAGAAAGTTCTCTATGTTTAAAGACACCTCCAGGTTCACAAAAGGCCATGGATTTTCATAAAATTATACTGTGCACAGGTACAGTGCTTTTTTTCAGTTGTGAATTATGTAGTCAAGATGGTTCCTTATCCATCTTACTAATACCAACACATTGGCCAGTGTACAAGCTTGTTGATATCCTCATTGTGGCAGATGCTTTACCTTCTTCTTGTCATGAGATATGAGTTTACCTTTGAGATTTTTACAGTGAATGCCTTTGATTTTCTGATGTATGCATAAATTTATAATAATAACTAAAATAAATATATAATAAATAAGGAGAATAAAATAAAGAATCAATTAGCTAAAATTTTTGGTTTAAAATTTTGATAACAAAAAGTCACAGACAAGCTTACATCCAGAAACAATTTTCACATGGAGGATTTTACTACACACAACTCCATTTCTCCATGAAGAGCTTTGTTTTTCAGCCCAATACCACCTGTTACTACAAAGAAGCTATTCTTACACATTAACTAATCCTTTATATGTCTTGCATGGGTATGTGTGCATAAATGTCACATTTTCCCCCTAATACTTTATTTCTACCTTGTAATTTTATTTTATTTTTATTCATCTTAGAAATATATCATGACAGGTACAAAAAAAACACCATTTACCTAGTATCAATGAGTCTGAGTAACATTGATCTTTGGACTGGATTTATATTACATACGCTTACATAGGTGACAATCATGAAGCTTACTCTTAGCTAACTTTTGTCTGGCAATGGAAGGGTGTATATGCGGACTGGTGAAACTATCAGTGGAGGACATAGATGGCGTTGGGTTCACCGGAGCTTGTGTTACACTTGTGAGTTACCACCTATGTTTGCTAGAAATTAAACTCTGGTCTTTTATAAGAGCAGGGCAGACACTTAACTATTGAGACTCACTGATCCCTCACTTAAGATTTGGAAGATCAGAGCTGGAGAGATGGCTCAGTGGTTAAGAGCACTACCTTCTCTTCTGAAGGTTCTGAGTTCAGTTCCCAGCAACCACATGGTGGCTCACAACCATCTGTAATGGGATCTGGTGCAGTCTTCTTGCCTACAGGCATACATGCAGACAGAATACCGAGAATACTGTATACATAATAAAGAAATAGATTTAAAAAAAAGATTTGGAAGACCTAAATTAAAAAGCAAAAACCCTCTTTTTAAAAATAATTATTTTATAGCATTTCTTTTTTAACTTTCTTTTTACTTATTCTTTGAATCTTTTCCATTATGCATCTTATCCCATTCATTTCTCTGTCCTTCTGTATCTTCCCTCTGTCTTTGCAACCTCCCCTCTGAAATAAAACAAAATTTAAGAAAGGAAAAAAAAAAAGGAAAAATTAGTTTTGTCATGGAAATGGTAGTGTGCAACAGTGAGTCATGGAGTAAACTCTTCTGTTCTTTTTTTTTTTTTTTACTTGCAAATGTTCATTACAAAGAGTCATCGGTCTGGTCGAGGTCTCTGGTTTCTGCTACACTGTCAATGCTGGACCCTCACTGGGACTCCTCTTGTTTATCCTGCTGTTGGCTCATGTTGTGGAGAGTCTACAGATAGGATCTGCACTTTCTACCCCTTCACATGTTTCAGCAGATCACAGATGGGGTGGAGGTTCGGGTGGGCCAGCTCATAACCCTGGTTCTAGGCCTGGGTAGTTGCAGGGTTTGTCAACCCAACAATTTTCCCCATCCTCTCCACCAGTGTGAACTCTCAGCATTGCCCAGGCTAGTTCATCCCTCATAGTGATGAGCAAGGGGCTGGGCTGTTTCTCCTCTTTTCTCCCACACCTACACCATCAGGGCCAGCTCTACTGTGTTGCTCTGGCAAGGTGTAGAGGCCACTCTGCAGAATGCTGCAACCGGTGAGAGGCAGGGCTAACTCTCCCACTCCATGACCTCAGGCCCAGCTCTCCCACCTGCCACAGGTGGCAAGGTACAGGGCAGGGAGCACATCTCTCTCTTCCCCACACCGTCATAGGATAAATGAGGGGCAGGACCAGATCTCCCACGTTCATGTTTTCAGGACAAGTTCTCTATAGGGTCATTTCTACCATACTGCCCAAGCAAGGCTAACTAACTGAAGTACTGCAGCTGGTAGGAGCAGGGTAATCTTTCTTGACCACCACAGGTGGCACAGCCAAGAGGGGATCTCTTTCCTTTGCCCTCACCTCATGGCAGATGAGGGCGGTGTGGCAGGTTATCTCATTGTTATACCCTCAAGGTCAGCTCACCAGGACCTCCTCCAACCGGGTCAGCTCAAGTGAGGAGCAGGGTTTGCTTTCCTGAGCGCTGCAGCTGGTAACGGAGAGAGTCAGCTGTCTCACCAACTGGAGGTGGTAGAGGCAAGGGGGGAGCGCACCCCTTGCCCAGCCACAATACCACAGACAAAGGAGGCAGTACCAGCTATGTCCATTTTACCCCCTCTGGGCTGGCTTCTCTGTGGTCAGCTCTACTGTGCTGCCCTGAAAAGGTACAGGGTCTGTTCTTCCAAGTGCTTTACAACTGATGAGTGAAGAGAGGAATAGAGCATCTTTCCCCCACCTATGTCACCTCGTGGCAGATGATGGGGCATGACCTCTTCTCCCATTCTCATGTCCTCAGGGCCAGCTCGCCCTTGCCCCTATGAACATGGTCAGCCCTATTTTGCTGTCCAGGTGAGGCACTGGACTCTCTCCTAAATGCCTCAGCTGTTGAGGGGCAGGATTTGCATCCAGCAAAGGGTGGGGACAGCTGTACAGCCATATCATTTTGTCCATAGGTGGGTTCTGGAACCATAGACATCAACACAAACTGTGGCTGCAACCGGGCTAAGAACCCAGACATGGATCCTGGCAGCAGCCCAGATCCAAATATCACCAAAGCCCTAGATGTAAGTCAAGCTACTGACCTCATTCCACTCCTCAACATTTTCACCTCCTCAGATAAATCTCTGTGCATAGGACATGTACCAGTCACTCCCTCTCCTCTACCATGCCATACATTTGATCACCATTATAGTGCCCGTCTGCCTGGCACTCCATGACTCGTGGTGCTGGGCAGGACCATGTTTCCTCCTGGGAGTCTCAGGCAGTCCAGTACTTATGTTTCTTAAAGAGGAAAGGGATGTAGCCTGGTTGGTAAGGGGCTTGTCAAGAAGCATGTACCATATAAGAAACCCTTGATTTGATTCCCAGTGCTGCATAAATCTACCTGTTATCCAAGAGTTGAGATAGGTAGAACAAAGTATAAAGGTAACCCTGGACAATAAGAATTCATAGAAAAAAAATTTACTCCAACATCTCTCTCCTGTGCCCCTTACTCACTCCCACTGCCAGAAAGCTCTTCTTTGAATGGAGTCCTCACTGTTTGTGCATCATTTACATAAATGTCTGTTGATGGTCCAGGATTTAGAGCCTATTGCTCAATGTAAGCCTAGTTGGGTTGACATGGGCATTGGTGGTTAGGCAAAAAAAAAAAAAAAAAAAAAAAAATCTGGGGTTTCTTGACACCTCTTTGTGTCGAGGTGGAGATCTGCCTTTCCAGGAATTTGAACCGATTGGTCTGTTTAAATCTTCGGCTGTTTGTTGTGGCTTTTGAAACCTCAATACTTGCTTAAAACATCCTCAGGCGTCACAGAGGACTGATGACTGTGTTTGCCATCAGCACTTGGATGTCCTATGAAGCGAAACTGGAGCCCACTTCTAGGAATTTTCACAGAGGCATCGTTTCCTAGCACGAGTTCCGAGGTTGCAGAGCTCTCTCCTCACAGATCATATGTAAATCACATGTAAATAAATAGTATAATTTAAACAATACATAAGAACTGTATTTATCTTAACTTGTATATGATAGTAGGTAGAGAACATTTTTCAAAATTATTATCTTTAAGTGTTTATTAAATTGTTTGTACTACCTGTTTGAAGTATAAATTGTTCATAGACAAGTTTCATTATTTGGGATGTTCTATTTTATTTCAAACTGATGTGTATGTATTTAGTTGGAATAATATTATTCTATTTTAATCATACTTAAGGGTTTGACATCATTGTTACAAATTCAGTGTTTTATAATATAATTTTCAATAGCATTTTAAACTTTTCTTAAATCTCATAAAATAATACCATAGTGCTGAAATCATTTGTCAAAAAAAAAAATAAAGACAAGCTATGTCAATGCTTCCCATACAACAAATTTGAGGATTTTTGTGTTATAGTCAGAAATAATAGAGTATTAGTAAATTCTATTGACCAACATGCCACTCAGATACAAATTTCTAGTACCATAAAGACTTTCTATTGTTTTCTTTATTCAAATTCAGTCAAAGCTATTACTTAAAGTTCACCTTTACCCCAGAAGTGACTATTATTCAAAACCTAGCATTTTTCATTAGATAAAGGACAATTCAACATCAGGAATATTATACATATTTTTGTGAAGGTTCTCCCACAGCAAAATAGCCTGAATTTTGCAGATGAATGCTCCTGGTGATATTAAGTGATATTCAATTAATTCCCATCCTGGTTGCATCCTATTTATTTTAAACCTCTCCTCCTGTAAGACTGTGCAAAATTTCATTTATACTTTAGGTCTTGTATGACTTCAGCCTGAGACATAGACAGAAGTATTGTTTCTGACATTGAAATGAGCAAAGCATAACAGATAATAACATGCCTGATTACTAAAGTGTAAGATGTAAATTCTGCAACATTTCTACATGCTAGAAACCTCAGAATCCCTGAATTTTAATACAAAATACAATGAAGTATATCAAATGAGATTCCCCTATCTCGCCTAGTAATAATATGGTTAACTCACAATATGAACACTTTAAAGAGAAAGAAAAAGACTCTTTTAAAAAACGCCTTTGCCTTGCTAGGTTTCAAGAATATCTCACTGGATTTCAATATATCATTTAACTTTCCTATACTTTCTTCCATGACTAACTTTACAATATCAATGTCTTGGTTGTCACTTTACCTAAAGAGCCAAAGACAAGAATGGTGAATAGTTCAATGGCAAGATCCAATCTTGTAATTGGATGTGATGAAAATAAAGATATAGAAGTCGATTATAAATAGAAGAAAAATTACCCTGTATTTCCAATCTGACAGGCCATCTGCTTAGCCATGGCCTATTCAGACTGATGAGCTGGGGTGGCAGTCAACTAGCATAAGCTTTTAAAAATACAAACCCAAAGCCATCATTTGCCTCTGAAGGGAATTTAACATAAAACATACTTCAATTTCTCTAATAAATGGTGAAACTGAGACATGATTGTGCCTCTGAGACCTAACTTAATTAAGACATAAAATTTCACTTGACAGTTTTAAACAGAAAGGGAAGAAGGCAGCATAGTCTTATTTTCCTTTCAATGATTCAAGTTCATATCCTCTATAATCCCAGTGCAGATGAAGTATGCAGAGGATTTTATTTCATATAGTCATAGTCAAATAGCCCAGCGAAAGCAGAGCCCAGTGTTTGGTATCATGGCCTTTGGAGACAGGCTTACAGGATTCAACTCCGCTGCACAGCTGACAACTTGTATGGTTTTGGGGTGTGCTTTGGAATCCTCTCTGTGAACCAATTTTCTCAATATGTAAGTAGAGACAATAAAAGCACACCCTCTCATCAAATTGTTCTGGTAATTTAGCTTTTTATTATTTCTGAAAAACCTAACAAAGTAACTCTATTATGTGAAGAAGGGAGATAATCAACTTTTAACAAAAGGAAAGGCGGTTATACTTTTTAATCATTGCTGTTATTAATATTTGTGTAATATATCATTGGGAGAAAGAATTTTCAGTAAAGCCATCTAGACTTGAAAGTTTATCATTTTGAATCAGGATATTGGCAGGTCACATAAAGGTTTGCTTCATGGAGAGACATCCTAGACGCTATGCCCAACAGGCTGGGAAGCACACTGCTATTTCACAGTTGAGAGGACATACTTGCTCTTCCATAACATCTGGATGCCTGGGGCTAAAGTTGGGTAGTAATGAAGACAACTCGAAAAAGTAACAAATGATTGATGTTATGATTGTTCTGGTCTCAAATTCCCTGAAAGTATAAAGCACTAACAGGCCATTGTTTATTTGTTTGCTTAGTGGCTTTCATCTGGCTGATTATACATCCTAGCTTACCAAGATGGCTAGAGATAAAAAAGGCTCTGTTGGGAAATGCCACTTTAAACTATCTGGAAGTAATAACCTGTCAAACAAATCTTAGCAGTTCAATCCAGATAAGAAGGTGTGTCCTGGGGAGAATAGAAAGACCATGGGGGTTTGTTGTAGGCTATTCCTCAGACTCCCACTCTTGGCCTGTATGCCCTTGCCTCCTAGCAGTTCTGTGTGAGTATGTTCTTTAGTCCTCAATAGCACTGGATATTTGAATTGGGATTTGGGGAATTAGTGAAAGAGAACATTCAAGGTTTGCAATGTCTATATTTAGGGAGAATGGGTTGAATGAATGCCATAAGCTGAGAAGTAGGTCACTTCCAAGGTACAGTTTGAATTGCCAAAATGATATTATGCTGACATACCCTGTATTTGGAATATAAATTGTGTGGATACTATAAAATAAGCTAAAATCATTAATACACTATGTTTAAAAATATAAATATAATTTATATTAGCTTATTCACATTTTGAAACTGAGAGAAATGGCCCGCATTTTAGAAGATGACAGGAAGCAAATGAGGAGGACATGAAAGCAGGACTGAGAAGACGGAATGAGAAGAAACCAGGTACATATTGATTTAATATACAACAGAGAATTAATTGCTTTAAGATTTTCAAATAAAAATTTGTGTCAAATATTTGCTAAAATATAAGAAAAAATAATGTCCAAGAAGACTGTGGGTTGCAGTGACGAATTGAAGAGACAGTTAATGTGGGAGGGAAGTAGACTACTTGAATTGACAGTCTGTGTAGTCGATATTATTGAATTTTGTTTTTGTAGAGGTTTCTAAGTAGTTTTGGTCGGCAATAAAGCAAATAATATGAATACTATAAAAATGACTGATTTATTAGAACATGCTATAGCATTGAGGCTCTGTTAGACCTAGTGCAGAAGAATGAATAAGTAACAAGAGTGTTTTATGGAAGAACTGCAAAAGGGTATTCTTCATGAAGTCAAGAAATATAGACCCAGAGCACCAATTTAAGTGCTGGTTTTGGAGAGCAAAAACCAACACCATGTCCTCTATTGAAAAGATCCCGAGGGGTGAATAATTAAGAAAAACAAATAATGAAATAAAATTTTATAACATACATGATAGTGAAAGGATGGATATGCTTATAAATTCATTTCTCTCTTGTCTTAGTAAAGAGGAATTTGTTAGTCATCTAATCTTTGTAGTAGGTTTTCCCATAAATTCCTGAAGAAATTATCTCCACTATGGTATAAGATGATAGAAACTGTAGTTTAAAGGAAGATTTTTTTAAAATACTTGGAAAATATATATTGTATTTACCTTGTTTTATGTTTCTTTATTTACCACTTTTCTTCAGGACACATAATATATAGATTATGCCAGTATTTTACTGAAAATTGCCATTTCAATAGATGTAAAGTTGTCCACTGCGATGGCTACTTTTGGTTGTCAACTTGACTATATCTGGAATGAACTACAATCCAGAAAGAAAAGCATACCTGTGATCCAAATCTTGAGGCAGGAAAACAACAAGCCTGTAATTCGATCTTGAGGAAGGAAGACATACCTTAATCTGAGCCACACCTTCTGCTGGAAATTTATATAACGGCAATGGATAATGACGGATTTCTTCTTTTCCTGCTTATCCTTGCCTTACAAGCACATACTTTCCTTGACTGGCATTGAAGTCTACTTTTTTGCGATTCCAGCATATGCAGAAGACTAGTTGAGACATTGAACATCATGGGACTGAACAAATACTAGATTCTTGGAATTTCCACTCACAGCTAGTCATTGTTGGATTCATTGAACTATAACTCGTTTGTCACTTCAATAAATTATACATATATATATGAATATATAAATGGAATATATATGTATACATACATATATACAGGTATATCATTCCATGCCATCCCAAGGATCAGGGATTGTTATGGAAGAGGTGAGGGCAAGAGTGAAGAGGAAGTGGATGATTAGGAGGAAACAGTTTCTGGCTACAGCAGGGCAGCTGCACATACGAACTCATAGCATTTATGGCAGGATGTATAAGTCCCGAACAAATCCAAAACAGGACAAATACGAGAATGGAGAAAGAACATTGAAGCGGCCTTCTATTCACAGCTGAGGAGCCATTAGAGGGAGACTTACTTTTCTTTAAGTGTTCGGCTTTGGATAGATTGGTCAGGTTGCAGTAATAAGTGTCAAATAAATGAATTTATGGGCAAAAATATTGCATTTGATGATTGAAGAAGTAACCAAAAATAGATAGATAATGGGGTAAATATGGAAGGTGATTTGGAGAATGGTAAATATGACCAAAACTCATTGTACTTAATACTTAAAGAATTAATGAAAATAAATAAATTGACTTTAAAAATGAATCACAGAAATATATTGAACGGATGGATACAATTATAAGTTTATTTCTCTCATTTTTTACTTAGTAAGGGTAAATTTGTCAATTATGCAATCTTTCTGAAAGGTTTTCCCATGAGTTTCTAAAGGAATGGCCAGAATTTTTAAATAAAATATCAGAATGTTTAGATTAGTGTTAGACCAGTATACTCTCTCACAGTTATTGATGTCTGAGGTTTGGAATACTGGGAGGAGCAGGTCCTCACTCGGGTGTGAAAGGGAATCACTCTTTTTCCTTTTCAGTTTTGACTTTTCCAGATCATGTGCCCACATTTCTAATCCCCAATGCTATGCACACATCACATTCTCTTTGTGAATATCTATCTTTCTCTAAGGATAACATTTCTATATAGATTTAGGTTCCATAAGTGTAACCTCGTGCAAAATTCACCTCTCAATTGGAACTCAACCATGAGTGTTTACAATATATAGCAATATGCATTGATTCTGGTAAATGTGAAGTAGACCTATTTTTCAGGTCAACATTATTCGTCCTGAACTCCTTATCTTTATTGGCAGATACATTCTGATGTTAAATTGCCTATAAATGTTATATGAAGCTTGAAGAAGAATCGTAGTTAATACAAATTCACTGTGAGAATCAGGAATGGAAAGATTTGAAAACACAAAACCTTGCTCAGGAAAGAAATGAGGCAGTCTATAAATGAATCACTGTAAAATGCTCATTAGTAAATCCTAAATCTTTATATTAGGACCTCACAAATGATACCTGTGAAGCATCTCAGAGTCCCAAAGCTACTTCTCTGCAACAGAACAATTTTGGAGAAATGTAAATGCATTAAAATACTTTTTTATTATTAGTTCTCTTATTTGGGAGGTTATAACATAATTGCATTATATCTCCCTTCACTTTCCCCCTTCCTACCTCCCTATATACTTTTCTTGTTCTCTTTCATATTTATGGCATGCTTTCCATTAATTCTTCTCACACAAACACAACCTGGTGGGCATCCCTGGCAAAGGCACCTAGGACACCATTTTCCTGAAAATCATTTCAACATGTTCAGCTGTTGACATAATCAGGGTCCTTTCTAAGCCTTGTCCAGTGCACCTATAAATGTTTCATCCTGGTCCAGATGCCCCACGGTTTTCTGGCTATAGGAAGGAAGCCAAACCACCGTGAGGACTGAGACTAGAGCTTAAAATACCTGTTTCAGACTGCAGTTGGCAAGTCGGAGAGTTGAGTTGGCCCAGTGCTTGGTAACTGGTCCATTTTAATATTATCCAGATGCTGGGCTTGAAGGTGTGCAGATCAGTATTTCTTTGGCTGCTTTGTGACTTGTTTTGGTGTGATCTATCATGGATACCATTTTATGCCTTTTGAAAGCATATTATTTGAAGTGTATTATATATTTTTATTGATTTCTTTATTTGTTTTCTTAGAGATTCCACCTAAAATTCCTGGCGTCTCAGTACTATGAATCTTACACTTTTAAGCTCTGCTGAGGCAGTTTAAGTGTTAGGTTTCTTGGTGTGTATGAAGGGCAGACTTTCATTGAAAAAATAGATGAATTGTTGCAGTTTTCACCTCAAGTTCTCTGAAGCCCCATGTGCTAGGAGCTGGTAACCATAGAGGCTTAGTGGAGAGACAAATGCTTTAATAAGTAAGTCCTATTTGTTGTGTAGTGTTTGCATTTTGGGGCTATATATTTATTATCTATTAGCCCAAGTCATAAGGTAAAGGGGTTTTCTCCTCTGTGAGTGACTAGATTGAAGATATATCATGTTACAAAATTCAAAGTAATCCAATCAATGAATAATGGACTGAAATCTATGAATCAATGTGTGCTCCCAAAACCATTTACTTTTGATAAGCCGTTGATTTCATTTACTATATAGTGTCATAAATCTGATTTCAAATGTGTTCATATAATTACACAACATGATATAATGTGAATATCACAATAATATTATGGTAAAGTTGGAATGAAATATTATCCCAATTTAAAAATATAAATAGTATACCATTATTAACAAATGAAACCTAAACAATACAGGATAATAAATACTTTTAAAGACAGCCTATTGAAGGATCAATGCACAATAAGTTGTTGTTTCTGGTTAATGACAGTTAAGATTATCTACATTTTCCTGATTATAACTAGAAGACAGTGAACTATGAGAAGAATCATATTGAACCACAATAAATCTAAAGTAAAATAATATGCAAAGACTCCAAGTGATGATGCATATGGATGTTGTGTGGGGTATTTTTACATTGTGTGAAGATTTATGGCTTTCCTTTGTTTACTATATATCTGAACAACTAATAGCTAGGCAGGAAGTAAAGGCAGGACTTTCAGGAAGAGAGAGGAAGTAGGAGAATATCTAAGTGCAAGAGAGAGGCTCGAGGAGGCAGGGAGAGGAACCAGGATGTACAAGATGGGAGAGAGGTAATGTAATGTGAAAGTAATAAGAAGTCCCTTTGTCATTATTTGGGAAGTGACTGCCAGGACAGCAAAAGACCTGTTACATATAGCTCCTGCAACAGCCATCTTCTATAGCCATGCAAGGCTTTCAGTGGTGGGATTGAGATATCAATCAGCCACAACACCTTCAAGCTACAATTTTTTATTTTTCCCTACAGATATGCTGGAGAAATGGCGGAACAGAATTTCTGGTAGCAGTAAACCAACAACTAGTTTAACTTGAGTCCCATGCCACAGCCAGGTTTCCATATGATACTGCATGAATAACCAGGAATCAGAAAGTAACTCAGAGACCTAAGATAAAACTGAAATAACTGGCAAAAAGAAAAGAAAAAGTCAATGAAATGATTCATAATATTCTGATATTCCTCTATACTCTTAGACCAGAGCCATTCCAATCATGATCAGATATGTTCCATCCAGTGACTGATGGGAACAGTCAGGGAAAGTCTTTCAGGGCAGAAGAAAGGGAGTTAGGATCCAGGGAAGAAATGTCAAAGATACCAGGCGAACACAGACTACAGAATCAACAAAATAGGACGCTTAGGGATTCATGGAGACTGTGAGCACCTGTATGGGTCTGAAGTGGACCTCTGCATATGGGGTATGGTTAAGCATCTTGGTGTTCTTGTGGGAATTCTAAGAGTTGGAGTAGAGGTTGTCTCTGATGCTTTTACCTGCTCTTAGAAGTTCTCTACCTCGTACTGGGTATCCTCATCCATCCTTAATATGAGTGTTTGTGCCTAAACTTATTGTATGTTGTTATGGTGTGTTCAGATGATATCCCTAGGAGGTCTTTTTTCCAAAGGGAAACAGAGCAGGAGTGGATATAGGTTAAAGGGGATGTGGGTAGTGTAAGCAGTGGAGTGAGGGGAAGCTGTAGTCTGGATGTAACATGTGAAAAGAATAGAAAACAAAAACTGAAAAAGATATAAAAATAGCTGATATAACTTAACCTTTTGATAGTTTTAATGACAGAATAAAACACTATAAGTGTTTTCTACATATGACAGGAAAGCTGAAACCATTAATATCAACAGTGTTATTATGTAGACAACCTAAAATATGACACCAATGATTGGCATGCTAATGTGGATGGAGTTATCTTACAAGACCCCACCCCAAGTTCAAAACTACAAGCTGTTGTGAGACAGAATTTGCCTTCTGATAGTGAATTTGTGTGTGTGCTCATTTTTGTTTGTGTGCATTTGTGTGTGTATGCAAAAATTAAGAATCCATGAATTTGAGAAGAAATGGGATGGGAAGAAAGAAAAGTATTTATCAGAAATTTAATCTTCAAACATGAAATTCTCAAAAACTAAGTAAACCAAAATGAATCAAAATGAAAAACTAGCACACATATGTATTATGTGTGAAGTTTATCAAAATGCAGAATATACATGTACAAAATTATTGAGTGATACAAAAATACATTTTGAAAAATGTGTTTTATGTAAAATACAAAGTGGTTAAACCTGAAATCATACAGATACAAGTACCATTTAAAAATGCATTATAGTAACCTATTCTTCACCCTCTTATAGCCTGCTCTTACTAGAGTAGAATGGAGTGAAACTCAGAACATTGTTCAGGCAGCTTAAACTCGCAGAGAACAAAGGTGAAATAGTGTTGTTTTCAAGTCTGGTTTCAGTAGCTGATCACTTGCTTTCCATGCTGTCATTCAGTTTTTTCCAACTCTGGTGGGGATCGGATTCCCATGGAGCCTCTATTTTTACAGCTGCCTCTCAGGGGGAAACACAGCGGAGCTTTTGCTCAGCGTGGGTGGAGGTCCTCTAGTTGATCTTGCTCAGCACCTAAGTTGCCAAGCATAACAGTTTGACAGAAAGGCTAGCAGTTCAATGTGATTGTGAATAAATAAGGACTTTAGGTAGTTGCAAGAAAAGTTGTCAGCACCCAGTCTGCACCCTCTGCTGCTACACAAAAGGGGAGATATAGTGCTTTTTTGTCTCAATGGAATTTTAAAAATGAGAGTGAGGACTTTCAAGGACTTTGAACATTATAAAATTCACTTAAATTGTTGAATCAATCCATGTCCAGATTTGAATGTTTAATTTTGATATGAAGTTGTATGGTTTTTGATCTAATGAGAGTTCACCAAGGCCAGTTGACTGGGACTGAAGGAGCGCTTGATCCAACCAGATTCTCTGGAGGAGGCTGGATTCTCTGAATGTGGCTGGCATGAAGTCTTTCTAAAAAGCCATTGACAATGACTCTGGGACTTGTTTCCTCTGCATATTCTGGATTTTTGGGGATCCAGTCTGATTGGATACTCACCTTCCTGGTCCTGGAGGGAGCAGGGAGGAACTTGAACTACCCACAGGGCAGGAAACCCTGACTGCTCTTAGGGATGGAGAGGGAAGAGGAGAGGGATTGGGGGGAGTGGGAGGGTGTTGGGAGGAGGGACGAAAATGGAAACTTTTATATTTTAATAAACTTAAAAAAATAATAATAAAAATGAGAAAAAATAAAAGTATCTTTAGGAAATATTGTTCAACAGTCAAAATTCTAAAAGTATAATAATTGTACTTACAACTAAGAATTTTAAATTTGGTTTAAGGGATAGCATAAAACCTGATGATTATAGCGTTTTTATGAGGCTTTAAAATTACATCTACACATCATTAAGGTGACAGCTCTCAAGTCTAATTCATGAGGATTATCCTTTTGAAAAATTTATAGATATATTTAAGCATGTGTTATTTAGCTATTTGTCCCCAAAGACAAATTCTGTACAAAATGGTTATAACATACTTTCCTTTATAACATTCTTGGAACCTAGGGCCTGAAACTGATAAACTTTGATATTTTAAATGTGTTACTAATTTCTTTTTCCAAGAGAAATCAAATATTTTTCAAGCATGTAAAATAAACCTGAACTGCATTCACTGACATATTAAAATATCTAATTTACTTCCTTATATTATAAAGAGTATGAAATTCCATGTCATATTTCCATTAGAATAAAAATGATATGGGGAGCATATTAGTAACTATATTTTATAATAGGAAACAGCATCAAATTCACCCTAAATCAATTATATTGTTCATATTCTATTCCCAGTCTCTCACTAAGGTATAAATGTAAATGAAAATATGAATTTTAAAACTGATAAAAATAATAATAACATATGCAAAACCAAAGTAAACAATTACATACTTTTAAAACTCCCTTTTAAGTAATTAAATTCAATTTTATCTGTCAGTGAAAATAAAATGAGCTTTTCATTAACAAAATAAGCTATTTTAATCATAAATGGATTTTCAAATTGTTAAGTAAGATGAAACCTACTTTGAGTGTTAAAGTGTTTGTGATTCCAGTGTATCAACACAATAACAACATTTTTCTAATAAGTGTGTTCAGAAGCTGGATATGTCTGTTATCCTATTGCTATGCTTTGTTTTGTATTTTACAAAGTGCTACAGAGGAAAATTTATCCCAGAATACAAAGATATTAGGATGTGAACGCTGGCATTTTTCCTCAGAACCCATGTTTACTGGAGATATGATATTGACTATAGGCATGTAGTTAAAAATGCTTGGAAAAGAGGACAATCCTTTAAATAACAACAAATAAATGTGAGCCACCCTAATAAATTCTTATGGCCCATCAATAATAATCAACATTTTTGATATACACATTTCATCTAGTAATATATCTTTGTAATTTTGAGGACATTCAAACCTTTGAACTATTTTTTTAACAACATGATGTAGTATGTTTATTTTTGACATTATTATTATTATTATTAAAAATTTCCACCTCCTCCCCTCCTCCCATTTCCTTCCCCCTCCCCCTACACCCCCTCTCCCTCTCTTTCCAGTCCAAAGAGCAGTCAGGGTTCCCTGCCCTGTGGAAAGTCCAAGGTCCTCCCCCTTCCATCCAGGTCTAGGAAGGTGAGCATCCAAACAGACTAGGTTCGAACAAAGCCAGTAGATGCAGTAGAATCAAAACATAATGCCATTGTCCTTGGCTTCTCAGTCAGCCCTCCTTGTCAGCCACATTCAGAGAGTTTGGTTTGATCATATGTTCCATCAGTCCCAGTCCAGCTGGCCTTGGTAAGTTTCAATTAGATCAGCCCAACCATCACAGTGGGTGGGCACACCCCTCGCGGTCCTGACTTCCTTGCTCATGTTCTCCCCCCTTCTGCTCCTCATATGGACCTTGGGGGTTCAGTCCAGTGCTCCAATGTGGGTCTCTCTCTCTATTTCCATCTATTGCCAGATGAGGGTTCTATGGTGATATGCAAGATATTCATCAGTGTGGTTATAGGATAGGGTCAGTTCAGGTGCCCTCTCCTCAGCTGCTCAAGGAACAACCTGGGGACATCTCCTTGAACACCCAGGAACCCCTCTAGAGTCTAGTCTCTTGCCAACCCTAAACTGGCTCCCTTAATTAATATATATACTTCCCTGCTTCCATATCTACTCTTCCTCCAAAAGTGGATTCTAGTCATAAATAAAGGACATTGAGCCTATAATTCGTGATCCTAGAGAAGCTAAATAGGAAGATGAACCCAAAGAAAAACATGTAGTTCTCCTCCTGGATATTGGAAGTAGACAAGATTGCCAGGCAAAAATTGAGAACTTGGGGGTGAGGTTGGGGTGAGGGTATGGGAAGATGGGGAGAGAGAAGTGAGAAGGGGAGGTTGGGGAGAGGTTGGGGGAATGGGACGGTTGATTTGGAGCAAACCTTTGAACTTTAAAATATAAATTGACCGGTAGTGGGCTTTATTGTCAATGATAACTTCACAATCTTGCTCTCGTGGTTTAATGAATAGCCTAAGATTGTACAAATTCAGCGACCTTCAGGTTTTCTATAATGAATAGGAGTAATATAGATTGTTATGCAAAGCCATTTTAATATTTGCTTAAATACCACTAAATTATACACAATGTGAATATATTATAAGTATTGCTCTCACAGTTTTCAATAAACACCCAAGATTCTAACTGGCCTGTTTGTTTGTTTAGGACTACATTATCCTAAAAAAGCCAGTGGCTTTCAGGTCTGCCTTGGCCTGGCCCTAGTAGGCATTCGCCTCAGAGTATCTTTCAGCATAAAACCGGCTGAACTTGCTGGAGCATGACACTTAGCCTGAGACGGGTTTAGACTGCATGGGCAGGCATCTCCAACCTAAGACATGGGATACGTCTGGACCTGGGCGTCGTCCTGACGACGGGTCAGGATTTGTCCTGGATCCCGGCAGCGCCTAAGGCAGGCTAGTGTCATCATATTTATATTTTTAGGGGAGACCTGTCGGTACCCAGGTTTTTTCCCCTTTGCTCAAGGTGCTATGCGGGGGGCCATTTTTCCTCTGACTTCCTGGTTTCTCTGCTCACTGCACCAGCCTGAGGGTTTAGCTTAGAGAGAACTCGCCCTCTTTTGTTATGGTAATTCCACCTGCTAGCAAGGTTCCCCCTGCAAGCAAGGTTCCTGCAGCTGCTCTCTGACTTCTTCTGTCCCTAATCCTGATGGGAGGGGGCTGTTGACCTTCTGCCCCATAGTATATATGTTCGACTTATGCTTAATAAAGTGGCCATTTACTCCTTTGGTGAATGAGTCTGGTCTCTCGGTGTGTCTGTTCAACCCTTAGGATATTTATCCATTCTCATGGACTTGATTCAGGAGGCACGCACCTGAATCGGGTGTGGGAATTCACAGAAAAGTGCAGGCAACAGCTTGCTCTGGCTTTTTATAGAAATTAGTACTGCCAGCCCATGGATGGCTCCACCCACAATGAATTGTGACATTCCCCATTTATCACTAACTGAGAAATTGTTTTATAGATAGATTTCATGGAGGTATTTCCTCAACAGAGGCTCCTGCCTCTCTTATGACACTGGCTTGTGTCAAGTTGTCACATAAAAGCAGCACTACTGTGAGGTTTACAAATTAGGTATTTTATGATAGTTCAAAGATACATGTTTATAGGAACATATTTTCTATGTTTTCCTATGGTTACTTTAGAAAGTCAGTAGTTTTCTGTGTCTTGTTTCAAGTCTATGTGTTCTCAGGGGCTGGGAAGTATGGAGAGATTGAAGAACAAACACCTGAGAGTCAGTTTAATCAAAAATAAAACCTGAGCTTAACACACTTCATGGCTATGTTCAAGATCCAGGAAATTTCCAAAAACATTCACAGGAGACAACCAAATAGAAAGTGGGTGAGTCTATTCAAGCTTCAATATGACGAAAAATCAGGTAAACAGTACAATAGCAAGGAAGAAATAAATTAAAGGCGATGGATTAGAGGTAGGCTGTCACCCAGAAGCACCCACTCTTCAAAGACAAATCTAAAAATCTATACCTAGACTTACAAACATCCCAAACCCAAATGACTAGAAGCAGATAGGAAAACACAATCTGTAACAGCAAGAATGATATGGCTCTACTAGAGATCAGCTATCAACCACACCAAGTCCTGATTATTCCAAGATAGTTAAAGCACAAGAAAAGTACCTGGCTCGCTGCTTTACATTTTTGGATGTTTATGTTGAATCACAATTTCTCTCTCTGAGTTTGTATGAATTGGGCTTCAGATAAGGAAGAACACTATATATTCTTCAAAGGAAAAGTACATAATGGCGGCATTTAATGTTTTGACACCTAACCCCAAACTTCGGGACACCCAGTTTTGTAGAAGAAGCACTAGTACTGTTTAAGTTACATATTGATCCTCACAAACTGATAGTTAGAGACTTCAATAGCATACTTTCACCAATGGACAGATCATCCAGAAAAAATATGCACAGAGAAAATATTGATATAGCAGATATTATAAATCAAATAGACCTAAAAGATAGTATCAGAGTATTTCTTTTTTAAAAAACACTTTACATTTTTTTATTTATTTATAAAAATTTCTACTTCCTCCCCTCCTCCCAATACCCTCCCACTCCCTGCACTCCCTCTTTTCCTGCCTCTAGTCATAAGAGCAGTCCGCATTTCCTGCCCTGTGGGAAGTTCAAGTTCCTCCCCCCTCTCTCCAGGTCTAGGAAGGTGAGCATCCTAACAGACTAGGATCCTAAAGAGTCAGTACATTCAGACAGAACAAGTCCCAATGCCATTATCAATGGCTTCTCAGTCAGCCCCAATGTCAGCCACA
This sequence comes from Myodes glareolus, assembly GCF_982192425.1. Lineage (NCBI taxonomy): Eukaryota > Metazoa > Chordata > Mammalia > Rodentia > Cricetidae > Myodes > Myodes glareolus. The sequence goes on along the minus strand of NC_142045.1, from coordinate 40,036,507 downwards.
TTCAGAGAATCCGGTTTGATCACATACTCGTTCAGTCCTAGTCCAGTTGGCCTTGGTGAGCTCTCATTAGATCAGTCCCCTTGTATCAGTGGGTGAACGCACCCCTCACAGTCCTGACTTCCTTATTCTTGTTCTCCCTCCTTCTGCTCCTCATTTGAACCTAGGAAGTTAAGTCCAGTGTTCCAATGTGGGTCTCTGTCTCTATCTTAATCCATCGCCAGATGAAAGTTCTATGGTGATATGCAAAATATTCATCAGTATGGTTATGGGCCAAGGCCAGTTCAGGCACCCTCTATTCTGCTGCCCAGGGAACAATCTGGGGACCTCTCCTCGGACTTGGGAACCCCTCTAGAATCAAGTATATTGCAAACCCTAAAATGGCTCCATTAGTTAAGATATATACTTTCCTGCTCCCATATCCATCCTTCCTCCCTCCTCCCATCCCATTCCCCCAGGTTATCCCCAATCCTCCCCTTCTCCCTTCTCTTTAACCATCTCCCCTAACTTCCTGCCCTCCACCCCCCGTGCACCCAAGTTTGTCTGGCAATCTTGTCTAATTCCAATATCCAGGAGGATAACTACATGATTTTCTTCAGGTTCACCTTCTTATTTAGCTTCTCCAGGATCACGAAATATAGGCTCAAAGACCTTTACTTATGGATAGAATCCACTTATGAGTGAGTACATACCATATTCCTTCTTTTTGGGTCTGGGTTACCTCACTCAGTAAAGCATTTTCTATGTCCATCCATTTCATGCAAAATTCAAGATGTAACTGTTTTTACCGCTGAGTAAAATTCTAATGTGTATATGTTCCACACTTTTTTTAATCATTCTTCTATTGTGGGGCACCTAGGTTGTTTCCAGGTTCTGGCTATTACAAATAGTGCTCCTATGAATATAGTTGAACAAATGCTTTTATAGTATGATAGGACAGCTCTTGGGTATATTCCCAAGAGTGGAATTGCTGTGTCCTGAGGAAGGTTGACTCCCAGTTTCCTGAGAAACCGCCACACTGATTTCCACAGTGGCTGCACAAGTTTTCATTCCCACCAAAAATGAATGAGTAATGAACTCATTTCACATCCTCTCCAACATAGGCTATCATTGGTGTATTTGAGTTTAGCTATTCTGCCAGGTGTAATATGGTATCTCAAAGTTGTTTTGATTTGCATTTCCCTGATCACTAAGAGGTTTAGCATGACCTTACCTTTCTTTTGGCCATTTGAAGAATTTCTGTTGAGAATTCTCTGTTCAGTTCAGTACCCCATTTTTTAATTGGGTTAATTAGAATTTTAGTTAGTTAGTTCTTTGTATGTTTTGGAGATCAGACCTTTGTCTGATGGGGGGCTGGTGAAGATCTTCTCACAGTCAAAAGGCAGCCTTTTTGTCTTACTGACAGTGTCCTTGGATTTACAGAAGCTTCTCAGTTTCAGGAAGTCCCATTTATTTATTGATTCTCTTATTGTCTGTGCTACTGGGGTTCTACCTAAGAAGTGGTCTCCTGTGCCCATGTCTTGTGGACTACTTTCCACTTTCTCTTCTATCAGGTTCAAAGTGGTCAGATTAATGTTGATGTCTTTAATCCATTTGGACTTGACTTTTGTGCATGGTGATAGATATGGATCTACTTTCATTCTTCTACAGGTTGACATCCAGTTATGCCAGCACCACTTGTTAAAGATGCTATCCTTTTTCCACTGTATACCTTTAGCTCCCTTGTCGAAAATAAGGTGTTCATAGGTTTGTGGGTTAATATCCGGGTCTTCTATTCGATTCCTTATGTCGACTTCTCTGTTCTTATGCCAGTACCAAGCTGTTTTCAATACTTTAGCTCTGTAATAGAGTTTGAAGTCAGGGATTGGTAATGTCTCCAGAAGTTCCTTTATTGTATAAGATTGTTTTGGCTATCCTAGGTTTTTTGTTTTTTCATATAAAGCTGATTATTGTTCTCTCAAGGTCTGTGAATAGTTTTGATGGGATTTTGATAGGGATTGCATTGAATCTATAGATTGCTTTTGGTAGAATTGCCATTTTCACTATGTTGATCTTCCCAATCCAAGAACAAGGGAGATCTTTCCATTTTCTGGTATCCTCCTCAATTTCTTTCTTCAAAGACTTAAAGTTCTTGTCAAATAGGTCTTTCACTTTCTTTGTTAGAGTTACCCCAAGATATTTTATGCTATTTGTGGTTATCTTGAAAGGTGAAGTTTCTCTGATTTCCCTCCCTGCTTCTTAATCCTTTGTAAATAGGAGGGCAACTGACATTTTGGAGTTTCTCTTGTACCCTGCCTAATTACTACAGGTGTTTATCAGCTGTAGGAGTTCTTTGGTAGGATTTTTGGGGTCGCTTATGTACACTATCATGTCATCTGCAAATAATGAAAGTTTAACTTCTTCCTTTCCAATTCCAATGCCCTTGATCCCCTTATGTTGTCTTATTGCTATTGCTAGAACTTTGAGCACTATATTGAAGAGGTATGGAGAGAGTTGACAGCCTTGTCGTGTTCCTGATTTTAGTGGAATGGCTTTGAGTTTCTCTCCACTCAATTTGATGTTAGCTGTCGGCTTGCTGTAAATTGCTTTTATTATATTTAGGTATGATCCTTGTATCCCCAATCTCTCCAACACCTTTATCATAAAGGGGTGTTGAATTTTGTCATATGCTTTTTTCAGCATCCAATGAAATGATCATATGGTTTTTTCCTTCAGTTTATTTATATGATGGATTACATTGACAGATTTGCATATGTTGAACCATCCCTGCATCTCTGGGATGAAGCCTACTTGATCATAATCGATAATTTTTTTAATGTGTTTTTGGATTCAGTTTGCCAGTATTTTGTTGAGAATTTTTGCGTTGATGTTCATGAGTGATATTGGCCTGTAATTCTCTTTCTTGGTTGTGTCTTTCTGTGGTTTTGGTATCAGGGTAACTGTAGCTTCATAAAAAGAAATTGGCAATGACTTTTCTGTTTCTATATTGTGAAATACATTAAGGAGTATAGGTATTAGCTCTTCTTGGAAGTTCTGGTAGAATTCTGCATTGAAACCATCTGGTCCTGGGCTTTTTTTTTTGGTAGGGAGGTTTTTGATAACAGCTTCTAATTCTTCGCTACTAATGGGTCTATTTAGATTGTTCAACCGGTCTTGATTTAACTTTGGTAAATGGTACTTATCTAAAAACAAGTCCATTTCTTGTACATTTTCCAATTTTGTGGCATATAAGCTTTTGTAGTAAGATCTAATGATTCTCTGAATTTCCTGTGTCTGTGGTTATATCCCCCTTTTCTTTTCTGATCTTCTTAATCTGTGTGTTCTCTCTCTGCCTTTTGATTAGTTTGGATAGTGGTTTGTCAATCTTGTTGATTTTCTCCAAGAACCAACTTTTTTTTCATTCATTCTTTGGATTGTTTTCTGTGTTTGTATTTTGTTGATTTCAGCCCTCAGTTTGATTATTTCCAGTCTTCTACTCTTGAGTGAATCTGTTTCTTTATTTTCTAGAGCTTTCAGGTGTGCTGTTAAGTCTCCAATGTGTGCTTTCTCCGTTTTATTTAATTGGGCACTCAGTGCCATGAACTTTCCTCTTATCACTTCTTTCATTGTGCTCGATAGGTTTGAGTATGTTGTGTCTTTATTTTCATTAAATTCAAGGAAGACTTTAATTTCTTTCTATATTTCTTACCTGATCCAGGGGTGATTCAGTAGTTGACTGTTCAACTTCCATGAATTTGTAGGCTTTCTGGGGTTAGAATTTTTGTGGAATTCTAACTTTATTCCATGGTGATCCAACAAGACACAGGTGATTACTAATAATTTTTGTGTCTGTGGAAGTTTCCTTTTTTACAGAGTATGTGGTCAATTTTCAAGTAGGTTCCATGAGCTGTAGAGAAGAAGGTATATTCTTTCCTATTGGGTGGAATGTTCTATAGATATCTGTTAAGTCCATTTGATTCATTACCTCCAATAATTCTCATATTTCTCTGTTAGGTTTCTGTCTGATTGACCTGTCCATTGGTGAGAGAGGTGTGTTGAAGTCTCCCACTATTAGTGTGTGTGGTTTGATGACTGCCTTGAGTTCTAGAAGTTTTTCTTTTACACAAATGGGTGCTTTTATATTAGGGGCATAGATATCAGAATTGAGACTTCATCCTGATGAATTGTTCCTGTTATGAGTATAAAATGTCCATCTCCATCTCTTCTGATTTATTTAAGTTTGAACTCAGTTTTGTTGGAAATTAGAATGGCCACACTCACTTGTTTCCTAGGTCTGTTTGCTTGAAAAATCTTTTCCCAACCCTTTACTCTGAGTAGATGTCTGTCTTTGTGGTTGAGGTGTGTTTCTTGTAAACAGCAGAATGTTGGATCCTGTTTTTGTATCCAATCTCTTAATCTGTGCCTTTTAATAGGTGAGTTGAGTCAATTAATATTAAGTGATATTAATGACCAGTAGTTGTTGCCTCCGGGTATTTTATATTTATTTATTTATTTATTTATTTATTTATTTATTTTTTGAGTAGTAGAGTTTGTTTGTTTCCCTTTTTTGAGTTGTGGTTGTGAAGGGTCGCTAGATGTCTTAGTTATTGTAGGCAGTGTTGGCAATGTTAAATTCCTTGGTTTGTAATTTTCCTTCTATTACTTTCTTAATAAAATGAATTATTCTGTAATAAATGTAATGGATTTGTGGCTACGTATTGTTTAAATTTGTTTTTACCCTGGAATATTTTGTTTTCTCCATTGATAGTGAATGATAGCTTGGCTGGGTATAGTATTCTGGGCTTGCATCCATGATCTCTTAGTTTCTGCAGTACCTCTATCCAGGACCTTCTGGCTTCCATGGTTTCCATAGAAGTCTGGTGTAAGTCTGATAGGTTTACCTTTATAAGTTACTTGACCTTTTTCTTTTGCAGCTCTTAATATTCTTTCTTTAATCTGTATTTTTTGTGTTTTGATTATTATATGGCGAGGGGATTTTTTTTTTGATCCAGTCTGTTTGGTGTTCTGTATGCTTTTTGAACCTTCATAGGAATATCGTTCTTTAGGTTGGAAAAGTTTTCTTCTATAATTTTGATGAATATATTTTCTGGGCCTTTGATCCACAATTCTTCTCCTTCTTCTACTCCTATTATTCTTAGGCTTGGTCTTTTTACTATGCCCCAGATTTCCTGGATGATTTGTGTTAAGAATTTGTTGGATTTGCTGTTTTCTTTGATCAGAGAAATTTATTTTCTCTATGGCATCTTCGGAATCTGAGATTCGTTCTTCTATCTCTTGTATTCTATTGGTTATGCTTGATTCTGTAGTCTCCGTTCGTTTACCTAGATTTTCCATATCCAGCCGACCTCGCTTTGTGTTTCCTTAATTGTCTCCATTTCAGTTTTCAATTCTTGAACTGTTTCCATTACCTGTTTGATTTTTTTTTCTTTGTTTCCCAGGGTATCATTTAAGGATTTTCTCATTTCTTCAAACTTTTTGTTATACTTCTCATCCATTTCTTTACTCATTTCTTAAAACTTTTTGTTTTACTTCTCATCCATTTCTTTAAGGGAGTTATTCATATCCTGTTTAAGGGACTCTATTGCTTTCATAATGGCACTTTTTTCCACTTCTTCTGAATTAGGGTGTTCAAGTCCTTCTGTTGTAGGGTCACTGGGATCTGGTGTTTTCATGTTGTTTTTCAGATTGTTGGAGGAATTCTTGCCTTGGCGTCTGCCCATCTCTTCCTTCAAATGCTCTCTAATGGATCGTCTGGTACCAGGTCAGGTTCCCTTGTTGGGCAGGGAACTCACTGACATAAGGCCTACCTTTCTCCAGGTAGGCTACTGAAACACAGGAATTCCCTCCTGCCGGGGTAGCATTTACCACCCAGTCTCAGAGCCCAAGAAGGCTTAGTTGGGGGATTTTATGGTGCCGAGGAGGAAGGGAGGAGTAAAAGAAGAGGTTCCTGGTTGAAAGCTGGGATGGGATAGGAGACAGGAGGGTTTAGCAAGGTGGAGCAGCTCCTGCCGAGTGACCAGGCAGTCAAGGGGTTCAGGGAATGTCTGAGCTCCTCCTTGCTGGGCTTCTGCCGTGGGTCAGTGGCAAACTCCCCCCTCTGAGGGATCTTTTGCTAGAGGATTAGTACCCCTTGCTTGCCAGGAATATTGCTAAGCTGACACAGGGCCTACCTTTCTACAGTCAGGCTATTGAAACACAGGAACTCTCTCCTGCCGGGTTGCACTTACAGCACAGTCCCAGTGCTCAAGGCGGTTGAGCTGGGGGACTTTATGGCCCCGAGGAGGAAGGGAGGAATAAAGGAAGGGGTTCCTGGTTGAAAACTGGGATGGGATAGGAGGTGAGAGGGCTTATGATGGTGGAACATCCCCTGCAGTGTGACCAGGGAGTCAAGGGGGTCGGGGAATGTCTGAGCTCCTCCTTTCCCTGCGGGTCAAGAGCAAACTCACCCCTTGTATCAGAGTATTTCAACCCAAAAGTATGTAATCAATTTTAGAGAAGGTTCCATGAGATGCTGAGAAGAAGGTATATTCTTTCCTATTTGGGTGAAATGTTCTATAGATGTCTTTTAAGCCCATTTGATTCATTACCTCTTAGTGTTCATATATCTCTGTTAAGTTTCTTTCTGGTTGACCTGTCTATTGGTGAGAGAGGAGTGTTGAAATCTCCTACTATTAGTGTGTAGGGTTTGATGTGTGCTTTGAGTTCTAGTAATGTTTCTTTTACATATGTGGGTGTTTTTATAGTAGGGGCATGAATGTTCAGGTTTGAGACTTCATCATGATAAATTTTTCCTGTTATGAGTATAAAGTGTCCTTCTCCATCTTTTCCGATTGATTTTAGTTTGAAGTCAATTTTGTTAGATATTAGTATTGTTGCACTTGCTTGTTTCTTAGGTCCATTTGATTGAAAACTTTTTTCCCTATCTGTTCCTCTGAGGTAGTGTCTGTCTTTGAGATTTAGGTATGTTTCTTGTAAACAGCAGAATGTTGGATTCTGATTTTGTGTTTTTGTATCCAAACTCTTAACCTATGCCTTTTTATAGGTGAACTGAGTTCATTGATATTAGTGATATTAATGACCAATGTTTGTTAACTCTGGTTATTATTATTATTATTATTATTATTATTATTATTATTATTATTATTTTGGTGGTAGAGTTTGTGTGTTTCACTTCCTTGAGTTGTGCTGGTAGACGGTTTTTAGATGTCTGTGTTATTATGGATGTTGTTGGCTTCCTTGGGTTGTGGTTTTCCTCCTAGTACTTTCTGTAAGGCTGAATTTGTGGCTACGTATTGTTTAAATTTGTTTTTGTCATGAAATAACTTGTTTTCTCCATTGATGGTAAAAGAAAGCTTCATTGGGTATAGTAGTCTGGGCTTTCATCCATGGTCTCTTAGTGTCTGCAGCATATCTATCCAAGGCCTTCTGTCTTTCATGGTTTCCATAGAGAAATCAGGTATAATTCTGGTAGTTTTACATTTATATGTTTCTTGACCTTTTTCCTTTGCAGCTCTTAATATTCTTTCTTTATTCTGTATGTTTTGTGTCTTGATTATTATATGGTGAGGGAATTTTTTTTATCCAGTCTATTTGGTGTTCTGCACACTTCTTGTACCTTCATAGCAATATCCATCTTTAGGTTAGAAAAGTTTTCTTCTATAATTTTGTTGAATATATTTTCTAGGCCTTTGAGCTGTAATTCTTCTCCTTGTTCTACCCCTATTATTCTTATGTTTGTTCTTTTCATTGTGTCCCAGATTTCCTGGATGTTTTGTATTAAGATTTTTTTGGATTTGATGTTTTCTTTGATCAATGAGATTATTTCCTCTATAGTATCTTCAGCATCTGAGATTCTTTCTTCTTTCTCTTGTATTCTGTTGGTTATACTTGTCTCTGTAGTTTCTGTTCATTTACCCAGATTTTCCATATCCAGTCATCCCTTGGTTTGTGTTTTTTTCATTTCCTCCATTTCTGTTTTAAAGTCTTGAACTGTTTTCATTACCTGTTTGATTGCTTTTTCTTGGTTTTCTTGGGTATCTTTGAAGGATTTATTCTTCAAACTTTTTGTTAGTCTTCTTATCCATTTCTTTAAGGGAGTTTTCCCCATCCTATTTAAGGTTCTCTATTACTTTCCTAATGGTATGTTTAAAGTCTATTTCTTCTACTTCTTCTGGATTAAGTTGTTTAAGACTTTCTATGCATGTTTGCTTGGTTCTGGTGTTATCTTGTTGCTTTTAAGGTTATTGGAGGAATTCTTGCATTGGTGCCTACTCATCTCTTCCTTCAAATGTGGTCAGGAGAGTCTTGGCATCTTGGTCCAATCGTTGCTGTGGCTGTGTACTTGGGTTTTTTTTTATCTTGGTCTGCCCTCTCTTAGAACCCCTCAGCACTAGAGTTGTCTCTCAAATCCCCTCCACACTAAAATAGGCTGTGGTGGTGGATCTAAGGACTCCGAAGATGGAGAGGAATGCTTGGGGGTAAGATGGTTTAGGGTATCTAGAGAAAGCCAGTAGTGAGGAAGACTCCATGTTGGATGCCCAGGAATATTTAGGGAATTGGAGGGGGCCTGTACTCCATTCCCAGGGTATCTGGCAAACCAGGCAGGCACACACGCACCCCTCGGGATGGACCTCCTGGTAAGTGTGGGTAAGGGCAGGTTTGGTATGTGCAAACTTGGTGGAACAAAGAAACCCCTGCTGCACTAGCACTCACCACTGTGTCCCCAGGCCCTCAGCCCTGAAGCAGGCTGAGTTGGGGGATCCTAGGATCCCACAGATGGAAAGGGGTGCTTGGGGGCAAGCTGGGATGAGATAAATAAAGACAGTAGCCTGGGAGAAGCCCCACTGAAAGGCCAGAAAGCTTAGGGGATAGGAGGGTGCCTATACTCAGTTCCCATGGCATCTAGCCGGCTGGGTGGGCACACACTTATCCCTCCGGATGGACCTCCTAATACAGGAGCAGGGCCTTGTCAATAATTCTTGTGTGTGCTATTCAGATCTCTGGTCTGTTGCCTTGTCCTACTTTGATATGATGGTTTTGGATTATCTTGTTGTATTTTATTTTGCTACATTTTGTTATTATCTCTTAGAAGTCTGTTATTTTAGAAGCCTGTCCTAATGAGAAACAGAAAGGGAACTGATCAGGAGAAGAAAAGATGTGGGGGAGGAAATAGAATGAATAGACGGATGGGAAGCTAAAATCAGGATTTATTGAATAAGATAAGATTCCATTTTGAAATAAAATGGGGAAAATGGAAAAGGTAGAATATAATGATCTTGTATTTTTTACTAGTGATAGATCTAGGTGCAAATGTAGTGGCTCCAGGAATTCTTCACATGGTAACAGAAGTAAAAGATGGTGATGGAATTTTCCTTTATGTTATACAACCTCAATATCACTAAGCCACATTGTGAAAACTTGGATCTCACTTGTTATTTAATTTAACTTCATATGCATTATTCATCTTTTTTTGGATTTCTTTCATTGCAGAGCCTAAACAAACTAGTTGCTTTACCAAAGTGAAATCTAAGCACAAGTAACTTCAGTTAACATCCCCTATTGTCTGGCACACCCTTATCTTATTCATGTATCCTCCATATTACACTTCTCATGATCAAATTTCAAATAAATTGAGAATGTACTCATTGCATGTGTGATGTAGTGAGAAAATATCACTTATGGTTGCCATAACCAAAAGGCAGAACAGAAATGCACTTTAATTCTAGAACACTTGAACTGAAGCTCTCTAGCCATTGGTATTTTCAACTCTCTTCTGAGAAACTTCTTTTAGTAGAGAAAAATTAACACAGAGAAGTACAAGTGGCCTAAATGCAGAGAAAAATAAACTATTGGCTTCTCATCTCTACGTGGACTAACTATATCAAATCCCTTCTTCTTGAGACTTCGGACCATCCCAGAAGATTATTATAAGAACCAGGAGTAGTAGGTGATTGCAGAAATACAGCATTTTTTTTCTGGACACCACAGGACCCAAATAATATGAAATGATGGGTGTCATGACTTCAGGCAGAAGAGCTGCACAAAACCAAACCAGATAAATTTCCAGCATAGTTAGGAAAAGGCAAAAAGTCCTACCTTGAAATTATGAACTGTTGACAATTGACAACTGCAAGGAAACATAGTTTAGAAGTTAACCATGCTTCAGTCCATGAGTTATGGCTAACACATACTCTGACTTGAAAAGGAGAGGATGAGGTGGAGGAGGACAAGGAGTAGTTGAGGATGATGAGGGGAGTGAAGAAGAGTGGAAAAAAAAAGAAAAGCCCATGAAATTGGAAAGGAATTTGAAGGGATACAGGAGAAAATTTGAGAGGAGGGAATGGAGGGCTGCCTTGATAATAGTAAAGTTTATGCACTGACAGTATTTTCAAGCAATAAAAGCATAATAGAATAAGACCTTTGCCAGGCTATTGAACACTACCTGCTGCTATAAATTAATAGACATTTCTTAGGAAGGTGTGCCTGCCCAGAGCTCTTTCTGTTCACATTGAATGCTGCAATAGAGATAACTGGAAATGAACTCTAATGAGTCAGGTTGACTGAGTTAAGAAACAGTGTAGACCAGGCACAGTGGTCTATGTTCTAAGAACAGGGATATGTTTTGCATATTCACGTTAATTTTGAAGATTTTGGTAGTTTTTATAAAAATTTCACCATGTGCTCAAAGGAACTGACACTATTGGTAGGTATGACCTTGGAGTAGGTGTGACATTGATGAAGGAAGTGTGCCATTGTGGGCGGACTTTGGGGTCTTAGAAGCTCCAGTCTGGCCTATTGTAGATTTATACTCTTTCAACTGCCAGATGTAGAACTCTCAGCTGCTTCTCCAGCACCATGTCTGCCTGTATGCTACCATGGTTTCCACTATAAGGATAATGGACTGAATCTCTGAGACTGTAAGCTGGAACAAATTAAATGTTTTTCTTTCTAAGAACTGCCATGGTCGTGATATCTCTTCACAGCATCAGAAACTCTAACTAGGAAAGAAGTCATCCTCACTTTATTCTTATTTTATTTGAATAAAAATTAAAAATTTAGGCAGATGTTGTTCAGTTGATAAAATCATTACATAATATGTACAAGGCTCTGGTTTTGTTCCTCCCATGGCATAAACCAAGCCTGAAAGCAAAACTTATCGGCAGTTGGGAGGTGAAGGCTAAAGGAACAGAATTCAAACTCATCATTGGCTACACGAAAAGGTTAAAACAATTCTGGTTTTAATGAGGCCATGGCCTCAAACACCAAGAAAGAAACCATATATACCAAAGAAAGGATGGGGAACAGCAATCACTTTCCTGTTTATAGAAGAATCATTTTCAACATCTCTTTCCTCACAGTTCAAGTATCATACTCCATACTATGTATTTTAGAAATCAGAAAATAGTTTGTAAGTTCTGGAAAACAATTTCTCAATTAAGTTACACCTGTTCTAGTTTTGAAGAACACAGCACCTCTAATTTTCATCTACACTTAAAAAATTGTGTTATAGTTATAATATTTTCCTACAACTAGTGTCCAAGTGTAAGAACAAAAAATGCAATAGGTGAGAAAGAATTATTCATCAGTAATACTTACTTGACATATGCAAGATCTGAATTCAACATAGTGTAAACATTTCAATTGTTCATAACTGCTAAAACATACATCTGTATTGCTCCCTTTGGAAATTTTCTTCTGAGAACAGTAAATTATGGTTAGTATTGTCAACTCAAGAGAATCTGGAATCAGCTAGAAGGTCCTTTGGGTATACCTGTGAAGGACTCTCTTGACCGTTAATTGAGATGGGAAGAAATACCCACTGTTGATTGTACCCATTCTTTGTAAGTGCCTAGATTATGTTTATTATTAAAAAGAACTGTACAATAATTATTCATTCTTTTATGCTTGATAACTCTGGAGGCAATGTGACCAGAGTTCTTATTATAATCAACAACAGACTGTTCCAGCCACAGCAAAATGTCTCAAGCTCTTGCTAGTGTATTTTCTGTGAAATGGTAGTCTGAACCCTACAGAACCCTAAGCCAAAATAAACCATTTAATAAAAGTATTTTGTCACAACAACTAAAGAATAATCTAAAACAATTATATAATTTTCAGTTCAGTGTAACATGCATAGAGGAAAAATTATAAATCTATAGATATCTATTTTATTCACTAGCATGTGTTCACATATGATGGTTTTCTATATAGGCTGTGAGGGATCTTGTTAAAATTTAAAATTGCACTTTACATTATTGATAATGCCTACTCATTCTCTTCCGTGGAACAAGTAAACAAAATACAGCACCATTCTCTTGCCCAAGTCCAGAGAATTCACTCATAAATCTTGAAAATATTGCCATGTCATGCTTTTAAATATTTACACAACTCATAATCCTTGCTATCAATAAACTCTTGCTATTAAAAGTAGTTAACAGTATAATTGCCCGGAATGACACGTATTTACTATACAAAATAGGTCTTTTCAGAAACAGTCAATTTTCAAGAATTTCTTTTTCCAATTAAATGTAGTTTTCTCATGAACATCACCCCAGGATCACATCTGCATGGTCAATAGATGGCAGCATAGCTCTTCAGGAAGCTGTAAAGAGCTCCAGGCTAGCCTGAAATTTCATCCATTAGCATGCAGAAAATGGTAATCTTTGTAAAGCTTGCTCCTTGCATCTTCAATAATACCTGGTATCCCTGCTGTTGTTTATTTGAAGAGAAACCGATACAGGCAAAGAAATCATGTATCGTTTCTTGGTTCTGCTTTCCCATTTAAATTTTGGTTTATTTCGATGTATGACTTTGGTATTTGGAGCTCTCAGACAAAGGAAGGGAGATGAATACACATAAATGTATGAATCTCCCTTCACTATGAGACCTTGAAATTTTAGTTTGCCATGCAGTATTAGAGCTTTTAAAAATGTCACTTATTTCCCAACCAGGAAGGGAAAAGACAACTTTAAAAAACTTATATGAAACAATAATTATCTGCCATCATTCAATCTGTCTTTGCTTGTACATTGAAGAGTAGACTTATTCTTGTTGAGTGTCTTCTTTAAACACTTCTGTAGATCTGCTTCATTGGTGAGGAGGTAATCTGTCCTGCCAGTCTCTTTCATTATAGAAGTCATGGATGAGGCCACTGTTTGCAAAAAGGAATAGCACTACCAGACTGCTAGAGATTTCCTCAAGCATTCTGGATGCTTGCAAACTTTAGCTTGATAACCCTACAATACGTCCACAGAAACAAATACTACTTCTGTGAATAGATGGTGTGCTAACAGACATAGGAAAAGAAAGAAGGCAGCATAGAAAAATGTGATTTTCCATTGGCAATGTTTCCAGCCCCAGTCACTGTAAGTTGTAAGAAAGTGTCAGTCACACAGTACAAACCAGTTATAGCTTTATTTCTGATTAACTCATAAGTACAATAATATTTTTATATTACTGAAGTTATATTTACCAAATTTAAATGTAATTTACTAAGTTTTCTAAATTTTCTGACTGTTTCATTAATTTCTTAACTGAGAAAAAGCCCATGTTTATGTGAAATCTGTATTGTCCTATAAACAATATTTACACCCTTAAGGATATATTTATAACAGAACAAGATTTTGCATTTAAAAATACACTTTAATAAGTGTTTAGAAGGCATCAATCTTTAGATTTCTGTGATTAGAATTGTTATTTTCTAGTCTTTAGTGAGACACTCAATGCATATATATTTAAAAGCATATACATGAAATTGAGACAGTACCTGTCTCTTAATGTATATTTTCCTTCTTTCATGCCCTTTGTCAAGAACAAGGAAAGAGAAACAAGTAAATTTTACTATTACCGTGGCACCATCAATATTATGTCAAAACTCACTCTAAGATATCCCCACAGAACAAACCACTATCCCAAAATGCAATACATAACAATTGTTTAATGAAAAATGTGAAGTGATGAATTAGAAGTCTTGCTCTTCTGTACTCTTGTACATTTATCCTCATTCACTTCCATACTAACTTTCTACAAAATCCCTAAGGAATACATACCCTTCTCTGAGGCCCATGGAGTGTTCTCCAAAATTATCTACCTATTAGAACAAAAAGCAAGTCTCAAAGATATATATGCCTAATTACAGTTTCAAGCTATATTCCATTTATTTACAAGAAAATAAAACTAGATTTCAGCAACAATAGAAACAATGGAAGTTCAAAACTCATGGAAATAAAACAAAACTCTATTTAGTGGTAGATATCAAGAAAAAAACTACTGTTAAATTGTCAGGAGTCACCTAAGTTACAGCAGGTGAGAATTGGTGTTCAGATGTTAACCCACCAGAGAAATAATTATCTGATAGAGGTTATTCTATCCCAGGAAATGCCTGCAGGACCATTGGCTCTGCAAATTATTGCTTACTTTTGCTAAAGTACTTTGAACTGTCATCTCATTAGTTATGTATATGTAATCTCATGATTGCATTTCAGTGTTATGGGCACATATATATGTGAGCAGTAAGGGAGAATTAGTCTTTCCTAAAGATAAGTCTCCTATTTGTTATCAAATAGTAAATAGCCATGTCTTCAATATGGCACCACCCAAACCTAGTGGTTCTACAGCCACAAGAATCACATTTTCCACCCAGATGAAGCAGAAAAGGAATGAACTTAGAACATAGCTTTACGAAGAATGATGGCTTTAAAGAGGAAACGGGAAATACTATTAATTAAATTGAGGAAAAAACAAACAAAAATGGAAGAAATCAATAAATCCCTTAAAGGTAGACAAGAAAAAAATTCAAACAGGTAATGAAAATAGTTCAAGCTTTAAAAATTAAAGTAGAGGCAATAAAAAAATGAGGGAATTCTGGAAATGGAAAACCTTGGTGAAACATGAACTACAGATGCAAACATAACTACCAGAATACAAGAGATGGAAGAGAGAGTCTCAGATGTTGAAGATACAAAAGAGCGAATAATATCCCCAATCAAAGAAAAATGTTAAATCCAACAATGTTTTAACATGAAATATCCAGGAAATCTGGGACATCCTGAAAAGATCAAACCTAACAGCAACAGGGATAGAAGAAAGAGAAAAATTCTAGCTCAAATGAACAGAAAATATATTTAATAAAATCATAGAAAAAACTTTCCCAAACAAAGAAGCTAAAAATTAAAAGTAAAAATAAAAGTAATAGAATTTTAATTAAAGCCACATAAAGATGGAAAATACACAAAGTCTGGATATTGTATATTATTATGTTGTCTTTGAATTGTTTGACAGTTGAGGAAGGAGGAACACATGCTAAAAGACATTTAAATATAAATGCTGCTTGATTAATAAGTCATAAATGTATTATAAATACCTTGACTTCTAAATTGAATCAAAAGATATATTATTTTGGAGAAGAGGTTTTGCTTTTTATTCCACAGAAAATGAGAGGCTATGGATTTATTCTGAGTTTAGAAAAATCAAGTTTGATCAAAGAATACCCCCTGAGAAATCTCCCGTAGGAACACATGGCCTAGATATATGAGTTCTACATCCAGAACAGATTTAAGATGCTGCCTGAGATGATCAAGCCTCACAGGATACTCCAGTCAGGACTTGATCATAATTCTAAATATTCTTTAGGTCCCCATAAGATTATCAGCACCCCCAACCAGCAGGAAGTGTCCTGGAAAACTACACACACATACCCAAAAATGGACTATGGATGTTTTACGTTGTTTAGAATCTTAGTTACAAGTTGTTATGACTAAAGGACGGTAGAAAAAGTAAATAAAGCATATTAGATTCAGAGTTCTTATTTTTTTTTAAAAAAGAGGGGGAAGTAGTGTGGGACAGTGGTCTATATTCTGTCAATTATACTTTAAATAAATGCTGTTTGGCCAGTAGCCAGGCAGAAAGTATAGGTGGCTCAACCAGACAGTAAATAGAGGCAGATCAAGAAAAACAGGAGAATTCTGGGAAGAAGGATGTCCTAGTCTGAAGTCCTGGCCCAGCCACTGAAAAACAAGATGTGACTGCCTTGCGGAATGAGGAACCAAGCCACGTGGCTAACATAGGCAAGAATAGTGGACTAATATAAGTTATAAAAATTAATATGAAGCCTGAGCTAATGGTCCAATCAGTTTTTAATTTATGTAGGATCCTGTGTGATTTCTTTAGGACTTAACTACTGTAGGAACTGGACAGAAACCCTGACAACAACAAGGGCACACATATTTGTTAAAAAAATTAATAAAGTTTAAATAACACACCGAACATTACACACTATTTGTTGATATCTCCAACATCCCACTGTCACCAAGGAATAGGTAAATAAACAATGTTATGAATCAATTGAAGTTTACAGAAAATACAAAAAAAATACCTTCTTCTCAACACCTCATGGAAATTTCTCTAAAATTGATCACATACTCAGTCATAAAGCAAATCTCAATAAATAAAATAAATGGAATAAACTTCTGTATATTATCAGATCACTATGGGTTAAGAACAACACAAACTAGAGAAAGCCTCCTAACTCATGGGGATCGAGCAATCCCATCTGAATTAACATTAGATCAAGGAAGAAATAAAGAAAGAAATTAAAAAGGAAAGCATCTTTAACAAATAGTGCTGGCATAACTGGATGTCAACCTGTAGAAGAATGAAAGTAGATCCATATCTATCACCATGCACAAAACTCAAGTCCAAATGGATTAAAGACATCAACATCAATCTGTCCACTTTGAACCTGATAGAAGAGAAAGTGGGAAGTAGTCTACAAGATATAGGCACAGGAGGCCACTTCCTAAGTAGGACCCCAGTAGCACAGACAATAAGAGAAACAATGAATAGATGGGACCTACTGAAACTGAGAAGCTTCTGTAAAGCAAAGGACACTGTCAGTAAGACAAAAAGGCTGCCTTCTGACTGGGAGAAGATCTTCACCAACCCCTCATCAGACAAAGGTCTGATATCCAGAATATACAAAGAACTCAAGAAACTAGACACTAAAGCTCTAATTAACCCAATTAAAAAATGGGGTACTGATCTGAACAGAGAATTCACAACAGATGAACTTCGAATGACCAGAAGACACTTAAGGTCATGCTCAACCTCCTTAGCGATCAGGGAAATGCAAATCAAAACCACTTTGAGATACCATCTTACACTTGTCAGGATAGCTAAAGTCAAAAACACCAATGATAGCCTATGCTGGAGAGGATGTGGAATGAGGGGAACACTCATCCGTTGTTGGTGGGAATGCAAACTTGTGCAGCCACTGTGGAAATCAGTGTGGCGGTTTCTCAGGAAACTGGGAGTCAACCTCTCTCAGGACCCAGCAATTCCACTCTTGGGAATATACCCAAGAAATGTCCTAACATACTACAAAAGTATTTGTTCAACTATGTTCATAGCAGCACTACTTGTAATAGCCAGAACCTGGAAACAACCTAGGTGCCCCTCAATAGAGGAATGGATAAAAAAGGTGTGGAACATATATACATTAGAGTTTTACTGAGCGGTAAAGAACAATGACATCTTGAATTTTGCATGCAAATGGATGGAAATAGAAAACGCTTTACTGAGTGAGGTAACCCAGACCCAAAAAGAGGAATATGGTATGTACTCACTCATAAGTGGATTCTAGCCATAGTTAAAGGTCTTTGAGTCTATAATTTGTGATCCTAGAGAAGCTAGATAAGAAGGTGAACCTGAAGAAAATTTATATAGTTATCCTCCTGGATAATACAACTAGGCAAGATTGCCAAGCAAACTCGGGTGCATGGGGGGTGGGGGGGTGGAAGTAAGGGAAGATGGTTAGGGAGAGGGGAGAGGGCGAGAATTGGGGATGGCTTGGGGGAATGGGAGGGGGGATGGAGGAAGGATGGTTATCGGAGCAGAGAAGTTTATATCGCAACTAAGAGAGCCATTCTAGGGTTTGCAAGACACTTGATTCTGAGGGGTTCCCAGTAAAAATTAAATAATAAATAAATAAATAAATAAATAAATAAATAAATAGAAAAATAAAAAAAAGAAAAAGAAAACGCTTTACTGAGTCAGGTAAGCCAGACCCAAAAAGAGGAATAAGGTATGTATTCACTCATAAGCGGATTCTAGCCATAATTAAAGGTCTTTGAGCCTATTATTCGTGATCCTAGTGAAGCTAAATAAGAAGGTGAACCTGAAGAAAATGCAGGTAGTTTTCCTCCTGGAGATTGGAAATAGACATGAGTTCCAGGTAACCACGGGTGCATGGGGGGGGGCGAGGGTAGTTGGAAGGGGAGAGGGTTAGAGAGAAGGGAGTAGGGGAGGAATGGGAAATGCTCGGGGGACTGGAAAGGGGGGAGGGAGGAAGGATAGATATGGGTTCAGGGAAGAATATATCTCAAATATGGAAGTCAGTTTAGGGTTTACTAGAGACTTGACTGTAAATGGGATCCCAGGTCCAAGGAGAGATCCCCAGATTGTTCTCTGGACAGAGGAGAGGGTGCCTGAACTGGGCTTAGCCCATTACCATACTGATGAATATTTTGCTTATCACCATAGATCCTTCATCTGGCAATGGATGGAGATAGAGACAGGGACCCACGTTGGAACACTGGACTTAACTCCCTAGGTTCAAGCGAGAAGCAGAAGGAAGAAAATCGTGAGCAGGGAGGGCAAGATCAGAGGGAACCTTCATCCGGCGATGAATGGCGATGCAGACGGAGACCCACATTGGAGCACAGGACTGAGCCCCCCTAGGTCCAAAGGAGGAGCAGAAGGAGAAAAAACATGAAAAAGGAAATCAGAACAGCAAGGGGAGCGATCACCCACTGATACAAGGGGACTGATCTAATGAGAGTTCACCAAGGCCAGTTGACTGAGACTGAAGGAGCGCTTGATCCAACCAGATTCTCTGGAGGAGGCTGGATTCCCTGAATGTGGCTGACCCGAAGTCTTTCTAAAAAGCCATTGACAATGACTCTGAGACTTGTTTCCTCCTCATATTCTAGATTTTTGGGGATCCAGTCTGTTTGGATACTCACCTTCCTGGACCTGGAGGGAGTGGGGAGGAACTTGAACTACCCACAGGGCAGGAAACCCTGACTGCTCTTAGGGATGGAGAGGGAAGAGGAGAGGGAGTGGGGGGAGTGGAAGGGTGTTGGGAGGAGGGGCGAAAATGGAAACTTTTATATTTTAATAAACTTTAAAAAAAAAGAAAGAAAGAAATTAAAGACTTCCTAGTATTCGATGAAAATGAATGTACAACTTACCCAAACTTATGGGACACTATGGAAGCAATGCTAAGAGGAAAGTTCATGACAAAATAAGTGTCCACATAAAGAATTTGGAGATGTCTCACACTAGAGATTTAACAGCACACCTTAACACTCTAGAACAAAAAAAAAAGCAAATACACACAGATAAAATAGATAGTAGGAAATAATCAAATTCTGAGCTGAAATCAATAAAAAGGAAATAAGAATGCACAAAATCCATCAACAAAGAGCTGCTTTTTGAGAAAATCAACAAGATTGATAAATCTTTATCCAAACTAATCAAATGGCAAAAAGAATATATCCAAATTAATAAAATCAGAAGTGAATAGGGCTACACACCAAGAGACATTGAAGAAATTTGGAGAATCATCAGATTATACTTCAAAACCTACACTCCACAAAATTGGAAAATCTAAAAAAAGAGACAAATTTCTAGATCTGTACCACATTTCAAAATTAGATCTAACAAAATAAACAATTTAAACAGATCTATTGCCCCTAAGGAAATATATACAGTCATTAAAAGTCTTAGAACCAACAAAATGCCAGTGCCTGATGAGTTTACCACAGAATTCTACCATAATTTCAAAGAACTGATGCTAATGCTCCTCAAACTCTTTCACATAAAAGAAACAGAATGGACATTATAAAACTCTTTTAATGAGGCTACAGTTACCCTGGTACCCAAACTACACAAAGATGTAACAAAAAGGAGAATTACAGAACAATTTCCATCGTGAGCATTGATGGAGAAATGCTTAATGAAGACCTGGCAAGCAGAATATAGACACATTAAAAATAAGTCATCCACTATGCTCAAGTAGGCTTCAATCCAATGATGAAGGGTGGTTCAACGTGAAAAAGAAGCTGTCAATGTAATAAACCATAGAAATAATCTAAAAGGAAGAAAAACCAAACACATGATCTTTCTGTTAGATTCTGCTGAAAAGTATTTGAAAAATCCAACTTCCCTTCATAATAAAGGTCTTGGAGAGATCAGGGATACAAGAAAGATACCTAAACACAATAAAGGTAATATACAGCAAGCCAACAGGGAGCACCAAATTAAATGAAGAGAAAATCAAAGACATTCCACTAACATGAGGAAAAGGCAAGACTGTCCATGCTCTCCATATCTATTCGATATAGAAATGGAAGTTTTTTAAATTTTTTTCTTTGCTGATGATAGGATAGTATAAATAAGTGACCCTCCAAAATTCTACAACTCCTACAACTAATAAACACCTTGAGCAATGTGGCAGTATACAAGATTAATTTAAAAAAATCAGGTGCCCTTCTATATACAAATGATAAACGAACTGAGAAAGAAATCAGAGAAAGGAAACCATTTACAGTAGCCACAAATAAAATAAAATATCTTGGTGTAACTCTAAGCAAACAATTGAAAAACCCTGTGTGATAAGAATTTTAAGTCTTGGAAGAAAAAGTTGGAAATCAGGCTACACATTCTCCTCCAATACTGAGTAGACCTAAGAGCTTGCTTCAGTGCTGAGGATACCTAAGAGAGAGCCACAGCAAGGGTTGGACAAGACACTGCTGGCCTCATTTGAAAGAGGAGATGGGTAGGCACCACTGCAAGAAATTCTCTAACATCATAAAAAGCAACACGGTAGCACCAGAATCCAGTGGACACACAACAGGAAGACTTAATAATCTTAACCCAGAAAAAGTATAAGAAAATGACTTGAAATGTAAATTTACGAAAATTATGGAGATCTAAAGAGGAAAACAAACTCCCTTAAAGAAATGGCAGAGAAGACAAATAAAAAGCTGGAAGAAATTAATAAATCTCTCAAAGAAACCCCAGAAAATCATGAAGAACCAAACAAACATGTGATGGAAATAGTTCAAGACTTGAAGACTGAACTAGAGATAATAAAGAAACTACAAACCCAAGGGTTGGCTGGAAATGGAAAATCTGGGTAAACGAACAGGAACTACAGAGACAAGTATAACCAACAGAATACAAGAGATCGAAGAAAGAATCTATGGTGCTGAAGATATAGAGGAAATTGATTCATTGATCAAAGAAAACAACAAATCCAAGAAAATTTTAACACTAAACATTCAGGAAGTCTGGGACACTATGAAAAGACCAAATATAATAGTAATAGGGGTAGAACAAGGAAAAGAACTCCAGCTCAAAGGCACAGAATATATATTCAACATAATTATAGAAGAAAACTTTCCCAAGCTATAGAAGGATATTGCTATGAAGATACAAGAAACTTACAGAACACCAGATAGACTGGATCAAAAAAAATCTCCTCATCAAATAATAATCAAAACACAAAACATACAGAATAAAGAAAGAATATTAAGAGCTGCAAAGGAAAAATGGTCAAGTAACATATAAATGTAAACCTATCAGAATTACACCTGACTTCTCAATGGAAACCATAAAAGCCAGAAAGTCCTGGATAGATGTGCTGCAGAGACAAAGAGAGCATGGATGCAAGCTCAGACATTATACCCAGCAAATCTTTCTTTCACCATTAATGGTGAAAACAAGATATTACATGACAAAAACAAATTTTAACAATACATATCCACAGTCTTACAGAAAGTACTAAAAAGAAAACCTCAAACCAAGGAAACTAACTACACCCACAATAACACAGACATCTGATAAACCCCCTCATCAGAATAACCCAAAGAAATGAAATACATAACACTACTACCAAAAAAATAACTGGAGTTAGCAACCACTGGTCATTAATATTACTTAATATCAATGGACTCAATTCAACTATAAAAAAGACACAGGCTAAGAGAATGGAGATGAAAATAAGACCAAGTATTCTGCTGCCCACAAGAAACACACCTCAACCTCCAAGACAGACACTATCACAGAGTAAAGGGCTGGGAAAAGGTTTTCCAATCAAATGGACCTCAAAAACCAGCAGGATTGATTATCCTAATATCTAACAAAATTGATTTCTAACTAAAATCAATCAGAAGAGATAGAGAAGGACACTTTATACTCGTAACAGGAACAATTCATCTAGATGAAGTCTCAATCCTGAACATCTATGCCCCTAATACAAGAGCACCCACATATGTAAAAGAAACATTGCTAAAACTTAAATTGCACATCAAACCCCACACACTAATAGTATGAGATTTTTAACACTCCCTTCTTACCAATGCACAGTTCAACCGGACAGAACACTAACAGAGAAATAAGAGAAATAACAGATGTAATGAATCAAATGGACTTAACAGACATCATACAACATTGCATCCAAACAAAAAGAATATACTGTCTTCTCAGCACCTCATGTAATTCTCTCTAAAATCGATCACATACATGGTAACAAAGCAAACATACATAGATACAAATTTAGAGTAACCCACTGGGTCTTACTGGATCACTCACCATGGAGTAAAGTGAGAATTCAAAAACAATACTATGCCCAGAAATCCTACAAACTCATGAAAATTGAACAGTCAATGACTGAACTACCCCTGGGTCAAGGTAGAAATAAAGGAAGAAATTAAAATCTTCCCTGAATTCAATTAGAATAAAGGTACAACATATCCAAATTTATGGGATACTATGAATGCAGTGCTAAGAGGAAAGTTCATAGCACTAAGTGCCCACATAAAGAAAATGGGGAAAGCTTACATTAGTGACTTAACATCACACCTGAAAGCTCTAGAAAAAAAAAAAGAAGCAGACTCACCCAGGAGGAGTAGAAGCCAGGAAATAATCAAATTGAGTGCCGAAATCAACAAAATAGAAACACAGAAAACAATACAAAGAGTCAATAAAACAAAGAACTGGTTCTTAGACAAAATCAACAAGATTGACAAACCCTTATCCAAACTAATCAAAAGTCAGAGAGAGAACATCTTAATTAACAAAATCAGAAATGAAAAGGGGGGCATAACTTAAGACACCGAGGAAATCATTAAGTCCTACTACAAAAACCTGTACACCACAAAATTGGAAAGTATAAAAAATGGACAATTTTTAGATACACATCATATATCAAAATTAAATTAAGACCAGTTGAGCAATTCAAATAGACATATAAACCCCAAGGAGATGGAAACTGTCATCAACAACCTCTCAACCAAAAAAACCCAGGGCCTGATAGTTTTAGTACATAATTCTTCCATAACTTTCAAGAGGATCTAGTACCTATACTCCTCAAAGTGTTCCACATAATAGAAACAGAAGGGTCATTGCCAGACTATTTTTTTATGAGGCTACAATTACCCTGATATCAAAACTGCACACAGTCTCAACCAAGAAAGAGAATTACTGACCAATCTCACTCATGAACATGATTGCAAAAATTCTCAATAAAATCCTAGCAAACTGAATCCAAGAACACATCAAAAACATCATCCAGCATAATTAAATAGGCTTCATCCCAGAAATGCAGGGATGGTTCAACATATGAAAATCTATCAATGTAATCCATCATATAAATAAACTTAAAGAAAAAATAATCATTTTTTAGATGCTGAAAAAGCATTTGACAACATCAAATACCTTTTCATGATAAAGGTCTTGGAGAGATTAGGGATACTAGGATCATATCTAAATATAATAAAAACAATATACAGTTAGCTGACAGCTAACATCAAATTAAGTTGAGAGAAACTCAAAGCAATTCCACTAAAATAAGGAATAAAGCAAGGTTGTCCACTCTCTCTATACCTCTTCAACATAGTTCTTGATGGTATAGCAATAGCAATATGACAACATAAGGAGATCAAATGGATTTGAATTGGAGAGGAAGAAGTCAAACCTTCATTATTTGCTGATGATATGATAGAGTACATAATTGACCCAAAAATTGTACCAGAGAACTTCTACAGATGATAAATACCTTCAGTCATGTGGCAGGATACAAGATCAACTCAAAAAAAAAATCAGAAGCCCTCTTACACACAAATGATAAAGAAGCTGAGACGCAAATCAGAGAATCATCACCTTTCACAATATCGACAACTAACATAAAATATCATGGGGTAACACTAACCAAGGAAGTGAAAGACCTATTTGACAAGAACTTTAGGTCTTTAAAGAAAGAAACTGAAGAAGATATCAGAAAATGGAAATATCTCCCATGCTTTTGGATAGGAAGGATCAACACAGTAAAAATGGCAACCCTACCAAAAGCAATCTATAGATTCAATGCAATATTCACCAAATTTCCAACACAATTCTTCACAGACCTTGAAAGAATCATCAGCTTCATGTAGAAAAACAAACAAACAAAAAAACAGGATAGCCAAAATGATCCTGTACAATAAAGGAACTGCCAGAGGCATTGCCATCCCTGACATCAAGCTCTATTGCAGAGCTACAGTAAACAAAACAGTTTAGTATTGGCATAAAAACAGAGACATTGACCAATGGAATCGAATAGAAGACCTGGATATTAATCCACAAACCTATGAACACCTGATTTTTGACAAAGAAGCTAAAATTATACAATGGAAGAAAGGAAGCATCTTTAACAAATGGTGCTGGCATAACTGGATGTCAACATGTAAAAGAATGAAAATAAATCCACATCTATCACCATGCCCAAAACTCAAGTCCAAATGGATTAAATATCAATATAAATATAACCACACTGAACCTGAAAGAGAGAAAGTGGGAATTAGCCTTCAACTCATGGGCATAGGAGACCACTTCCTAAATATAACTCCAGTATCACAGACAATAAAAGGAACAATTAATAAATTAATAAATAAAATAAAAGTTTCAGAAACTGAGAAACTTCTGTAAAACAAAGAACACAGTCAATAAGACAAAAAAGCAGCCTACTGAATGGGAAAAAAATCCTCATCAACCCCACATAAGACAAAGGACTGATCTCCAAAATATATAAAGAACTCCAGAAATTAGACATTAAACTCTAAATAACCCAATTAAAAATATTGTACTGAACTAAACAGAATTTTCATCAGAAGAATTTCAAATGGTCAAAAAAATTTTTAAGGACATATTCCTCATCCTTAGCTATCAGGGAAAAACTTCATGCTGTTAAGGAAAGAAATTTAGGAAGATATCAGTGGATGAAAATATCTCCCATATTCATAGATAGGTTCAATTAACATAGTAAAGACAGATATCCTATCAAAAGCAGCCAAGAGATTCTACACAATACCAATCAAAATAAAACACAGTTCTTCACAAATCTTGAAATAAAAAACTTCAGCTTTGTATGGAAACACACATGCACACTCACACAAAGGAAAAGAAAACAGGACAATTAAAACAGTGTTGAATAATAAAAGAACTTCTGGAAATTTCACCATCCCTGATTTCAACTTGTTAAAAGGTATATACATATTAATAAAACAACATGTCTTTGACAACAACAAACAAACAAACAAAAAAACAGATCTATCGATCAATGGAATTGAAGTGCTGACTAATACATACATCTATACTCTTAAAAACTCATGATTTTTTATATAATGCAACCAGAAATACCCACTGGAAAAAAAACAGAATCTTCAACATATGGTGCTGATCAAGCTGGACCCACCCAGATCTCAACTCAAAATCAAAGAAAGAGTGCAATGTACAACATATATACTGAACCTGATAGAAGAGACAGTGCAAAATGATGAAGTGACAAAGTTATTCACACAAAACAACTTTCTGAATAGAACACTTATCACAGAAACTAAGATAACTATAAACAATACTTCATGAAATTGATAAGATTCTATCAGCAAATGATACAATGATACAATGGAGTCATTTGGATTAATTTGCAGTCTTTCAGCATGGTAAAATATCTTTCCCAATTGTTCATCCAATAAAGATTTTATATCCAAACTACAAATAATAACTCAAAAAATAGATGGCATAAAATCAAATAACCCCATTAAAAAACAGAGTACAAATCTAAACAGAGAGTTCTTCATTGAAGAAATTCAAATTACTGAGAATCACTTAAAGAAATGTTCAACATCTCTAGACATAATGGAAATGCTAAGCAAAACAACTTAGAGAATTCAATTTACACATGTCAGAATAGCTAAGATCAGTAACACAAGTGACAGATAATCCTGGAAAGGATGTGAAGTAAGATGAACACTCTTACCTTGCTGAGGGGAGTGAAAACTTGTACAACCACTATGGAAATAAATGTGGTGATTTATCAAGAGGGTTCTCAATATCCAGTTATACCACTATTGAGCATACACCCAAATGATGCTTAATCCAACCAGAAAGACACTTACTAAACCATGTTCACTGTTTCTGTATTCATAAAATCTATAAATTGGAAACAATCTAAATGTCCTTCAACAGCAGAGTGGACGGATAATGTATGGTATATTTACACAATGAAGTATTTATTACTCATCCATTAAAGATGGCACTGTGTAATTTCCAGGAAAATGTATGGAGGTAGGAAAAAACATTCTAATGAGATATCCAGGACTATGAAGACAAGCATGATATACATTCACTTATACATGGATATTAGTTGTTAAATCAATGATAATCTACAATTCTTAGAACTACAGCAGGTGGGTATAGAATAAGAGACTAATGCTAACAGATTGTTCACATTAGAAATAAGGATTCAAAGAACTATTTATGGATTTATAGAGGGTCTGAAATAGAATTACTAGGAGAGATAGAAAGGGGAGACACTGCAGTGGATGGAATATGGGGAATGACAAGCAAAAATTAAGGGATACTTGATGGGTAGTTGAAAACCTAATACAATTGAAAACTCATAAAATATATTCATAAGGGAAGACGATCTAAATAAAATCTCCAAAATAATTGGAAACACAGAGACATAACTGTCTATCTCTTGTATCTAACATAGATACTAATTCTAAGTTTAAGTTACAACTAATTGAGTTGTTGGTCCAGCATCCCCATGGGAATCTTTAAACAACTCAGGCCACTGCCAAGATTCTAGGATGTTCTTCATAGACTGACAACAAGACCCCATTGTTGAATACTACATCTACACAACTCAATGAAGATGGAGCCATCAAGCTGTAGCCTGCATAGAGACTTTTCTTCTATGTTCCAAAGTTGTTATCATAGGAAGTTACTCTTTATTATCTCAAAATAGAAATATAAACACCAAGAAAGACATAAATCTGTTGTCTTTGATATTGCACCACCCGCAAAACATGCTGGTATAATGGTGGCCCAAACCTTGTGGGAATAACCAACCAATACTTGATACGACTTAAGGCCCTCTCCAGAAGATAGAACACAAATATGACCTATCGTAAGTAACTAAAAGATGCTACTATATATTCAAGAAATCTAGCTAAAATGAAATAATATTATCTAAAAGACACAGGAGGTGATTCAGGGACCCAGATACACAGAGACACAGAGAGAAAATATAGTCATACTAACACTCCTAATGATAGTCTACTATCTCATGCCTTGGTCAACCATCAATAAGAAACTCTGTTCTGAATTAGATGGGAACAAGAATCAGATATTATGCAAAGAATGAGAGACCTTGGGATCCTTGGCCCTAAATAGAAATTCTCCATCAAGTCCCTCCAATAGGTACTCAGAGAACTCAGCAGAAGAGGAGGTAGAAAGAATGTAAAGACCAGGGGAATGGAGGACATCATGAAAACAAGTTTCTCTAACTCATTGTGGGCAAACCTCATACGAACTCACAGAAGAAAAAGTAGCATGTGCAGGGCTTTCCTTGGTTTGGTACAAGGTTCTCTATGGTTATATTATAACTTCCAGTTTAGGATTTTTGTGGGATTACTGAGTTTTCAATCTAGTGGATCCCTGACTCTTGTGCCTTCTCATAGGCTCTTTTACTTCTGTTTGTCTGTCTTCTTCACCTTTGATGTGACAGTTTTTTGTTATATATATATAAAACTTTTTTTTAAGATCTTGTGGAATACTGTGGTGAATCCCCCTTTTTGTGATCTCTTAAGGTCGAAGATTTTTTAAAAACTCCTTTGTACTTTCAATATTTATTCATAATTTTATAAGTTTTGTTTTGACAAAATTCTATGTATATTTAAACTAAAGCATATGTGTGAATTATTATGGTGGTTTTAATGAAAATGACCCCTATAGGCACATATATTAGGAAGTATGACTTTGAGGGGGTGTGTCACTTGGGTAGGTTTTGAGGTTATAAAACTTATGCCATTCTCTCTCTCTCTCTCTCTCTCTCTCTCTCTCTCTCTCTCTCTCTCTCTCCCTCTCTCTCTTTCTCTCTCTCTCTCTGTCCTTACTGCAGATCAGTCTGTAAAGCTTGCTCAGCTACTATCCTGATACTGTGCTTTTCTTTCACATGGATGATGACAATAGACTAATCCATGAAACTGAAAGTAGACCCAAATTAAAGGCCTTATTTTACTAGTTGCATTGATTTTGGTGTTTCTTCATAGCAATATAACAATTCAAAACCACTATCTTATATTTGATATTAGTATAAAACTATAGTCAAAATCAAACTATATTTGTAGCTTTTCTTTTCATGAGCTCATCAAGAGCACACTGGTTAAATATAAGGTATAACTTCTCACAAAAGTATTTAAGGCCAAAATCATGTGCATTAAATGAGGAAAACAAACATTTTTGTTGTTTGTTTATAAATATGACCATTCTGAGATTTCAGTCTAAAATAGACAAACCATGGTCTAATTTCTGGGTATAGGAATATAACGCCTTAATTGGAATCAAGAATAATTTGGTTCCCTGCAAAGCAGACAGCTTGAGTTAGACATTACCCTTATACTTCTTTCTTTACCCATGTTTAACAAAGATAACGAAGAAGAGACATCTATGGATGCTAAACCCAGAATTGAAGTGAATATTAAATAGTTAATACATACTTGTAATATAACTAGTAAGAAATTTTCAAATCTATTCTTCTAGATCAGCAATAACACATACCATAGTTCTCCTATAGCTATCAATATGATAAGCATATCACATAAATATAACCACATACGTATATGTATATCACTTCTTCCAGACTTAAAAATGAAATAATATTATTTTTAACCATGAGATTAATCATTAGAGCTTAAATAATTTTAGTAAAATTTCTCTTATTTTAGTAAACCTCTTAGACAGACTTTCAATTCATCTCCAGAAATACTTGGTTTTGGCTCACAATTTATAAGCTCCAGTGTGTGCTTAGTTTGCTCAGTTTCTTAATACATGTAGCAAAGAAACACAGCACACCTTTAGCTTATGTGAAACACTCATGTCATGGATGGTTATCAAAGAATAGGAAAGAAGAAGACATGATTCTGTAATCCTGCTAAGGTTGTATAAATAGTGTTACCATAACTTTCTTGCAAAGCCATGTTTTAAAGATTCTGCCACCATCAAAAAGTGTCCAGACCAGGAAAATAATGGTATAGAGAAAACTACACTATGTCAAAAGACTACATCCCTTTGACAGAAATTTCATAAAATAATTTTGTAATTCAATATAAATATAAATAAAACAGTGGAACCTATATTATTACTCCAGTGACATGGTACTAATAGGTTCTCTTCTAGGACCTATAATCTATTCTTCTATAGATATTACTTTTACAATAGCAGACATGCATAGTCCATTGAATTGAGCTGAAATTCCATTCAAATTAAACCTTTAGCTATTGGTTACCCCAAGGATAGAAGTGCCACTATTTTACCATAAGGATTTTCTTATATTTTTGAGGGCCATTTGTATATTCCTGCTCAGTAACACAAAATGGGTTTATCACTTGCCTGGCACTTCAAATTGTGTCAGTCTATGGCTTATAGTGACAAATCCAAGTCTCTCTCTCTCTCTCTCTCTCTCTCTCTCTCTCTCTCTCTCTCTCTTATTTTAAGTAAGCTTGTTAAAATATAGATTTTAGAATATATGCTCGTATGTTTTTCTGAATTTTTATGAATTCACTTACTCCATGAGGTTTGTCCAATTCTCAGTAAACACCATATTCATTATTTTCCAAAGATATGTTTAGAAATTATAAAGGAACAGTTGAATTATTATATTGAGAAGTATATATCCCCCAATCTCCTTTCAGCTTCAATATTCAATTCTAAGAATGACTAGACATATGAAATTAAAATAATAATTAATGGAGGTCTCATTTATTCTTCAATGAAATCCATTGTCCAGTTTTAAACTAATTTTAATGTTTTTCATCATATAAGACTTTCACAAATTTCCTTTTCAGGATTTGAAGATTCCAGCTTTAGATACTTAAGAAGGTCAAAAGTAAATATATCTCCATTTTCATGGACTATTAAATTCCTGTGAATGCAAGTTAATGTCAGTGACCTTCACAGATAAGACCAGTTGAAGAGACATATTTAATAGTATTAAGAAATAAGACTAGTTTGATGTTAGGCAGGATGCTTGTACTCTAACTATGTGAGTCAACGAAGTCACATACTTCAGGAAAGGGTGGGGATGAAGAAGGACTTAAACGTAAGTTATAAACTGAAGATATGAAAGTCACAGTCTGGTATTTATTTCAGACTTTAATTGAAGAGCTGCAAATAACTACTGGAAATAAGTATGAAACAGAAATAGAACGAAAAGCAGACTTCAGTCTGTACTTTGGAGAAAAAAAACTTTATGAGTGAACTGAAGACCATAAGTTTGTTAAGGGCTTAAGGGAACACAGAGGGACACAAATTTAAATCTGATTTCAAGACTGTTCAAGAATTTTTTTTTTCCGAGGGATGAATGACTAAAAGGACTAAATGCAGTTCTAGCAGGATCACTCTATGAGAATGTTGACAAAAGTCAAATAAAGTTAGATGCTGATTGCCTTGGGACAAATGAATGGAACTGGAAGCATTAAGAAAAAGGCACTCTCAAAGACCTCCCTCTGTGACAGGGGCAGATTGTATGTATATTTTTGACTGGGAGTTTTATTCAAAATTTCAAAGTTTTTTTTTCTTAAAAAGTATATTTGAATGTTGTCTTAATTATAGGGAAAATTCAAGTTTCAGAAGCACTTGCAAATGCAGATGGGTTGGTGATTGGGTTTAAGAAGTGGCACACTGATGATCATGATTAGAGAAGCGCGTCTGTCCTTCACTAAGTGGACACAGACTTTACAGTACTTTTCAGAAGACTAAGCAATTGGATACTTATGGGTTGTAGTTAATATGTTCAATACAAAATGGAGAATTATCATAAATCAATCCCCTGAGCCTTCTTGAGTTCTTTCATCAAATCAACATGCATCCAG
This sequence comes from Myodes glareolus, assembly GCF_982192425.1. Taxonomy (NCBI): domain Eukaryota; kingdom Metazoa; phylum Chordata; class Mammalia; order Rodentia; family Cricetidae; genus Myodes; species Myodes glareolus. Next base: position 40,005,035 of record NC_142045.1, on the reverse strand, counting down.
TAACTGTCCATAGTCAAAAGATGATTCAAGGTATTACTTTCCATTTTATGCTTAGGCATGAGACCTTAAATGTAAAAGTTGAATTTTCCTCTCAGATAAATTAAACAGTTAGATAATCCTAAGACCTTGAGTAATAATAGAAAGATGAGTACAAGGGTGAAGTGAGATTCCCTTCTTTATGCTGTGAATATGTTTTGTCATCATTGGTCAATAAAGAAGCTGCTTTGTGCCTATTAAAATGCAGAATAGAACAAGATTGGAATTCTAAGCAGAGATACAGGAGAAAAAGAATGTGGAGTCTGACAGAAGCCATGCAGCTGTTGAAGGATAGACACTGGAACTTTACTATAAGCCACAACTTTGTGGTAAAACATAAAACAATAGAATGGATTAATTTAAGATGTAACAGTTAGCCAATAAGAAGCCTGAGCTAATAGGCCAAGCAGTGTTGCAATTAATATAGTTTCTCTGTGATTAGTTAGTGTCTGTGTTTTGGGGAAATGAACTAGCGGCCTCTGTTTATATATGAGGACAGTTCTATTTGTTGAAGGAGTAACAATTGGAGTTTTTTTATAAACTGTGTGATAAACAACTGTTCTCCCTTCTTTGACTTATCAGTTAGGATTGTGAAGAACTGTACTCAAATAAAAGCAATAAATTGCCAAATGTAAATTACTTGAAAACAAAAAAGAGGGTAATGAGAAGCAAGATTATATGGTGTGGGAGAATTATCTGTATTCTGTCAATCATATTTTAATAAAACACTGATTGGCCAGGCAGGCAGTATAGGCAGGAAAGCCAGACAGGAAGTAAAGCTGGAGCAAAGAGACTGAGAGTATTATAGGAAGCAGGAAGCTCCCTCCTCCAGTTCTGCCCAGACCACTGGAGAGGAAAGATGTAAGCTGCCCCACTGGAAAAGGTACTGAGCCATGTGGCTAACATAGATAAGGATAATGGGGTAACATAAGTTTTAAGAGCTAATGAGTAGCCTGACCTAATGGGCTAACCAGTTTATAACCTATTGTAGACTCTGTGTTATTTTCTTTGGGAATTGCCGGCTATGACAATCTGGAGGGACAGATACCACAACAAGCCGGCCCTCATGTTACAATTATATATTTTATTATTTTAACCATTAATTAAAATATGAACATTGGTATATTTATTATTCCTCTGTCATGCAGTATTATTAGATGTGTCTCTGTGCATACATGTGTATACATGTATGTTCATGTGTTTATGAGACAATATCAAATGTAAGAGTCTAAAAGGGATAATGAGAGACAGAGAACTTTAGATAAACAGATAAATACAAAAATTTTCACTGTGCAAGAAGTAATCATCACATCAGATTTGATTCAGTTCTTGCTTTTAAATCTTTGAATAAATACAAATTGTACAGATAAAAATAATTCTTACAAACATCAAACTGAAAATCTCTCCAACAAGCTGTTTACTTTCATCTTTTGATAAGAAATAAAGACATCCAAAGGGTATCCTTGGAACCTGAAACTAAGAACTGATCCCAAAGAGAAAAGGGTGGATATGACTTCTTAGATTTGGATTTGTTTCCATGCTAAATCTGATTCCCCAAGAACACAGTGCCATTGTCCTACAGCATTGCAAATGGAGTCTAAGTACAACTGCTTCCTGGAGGCTAGAGTCATCTGATGTTCCTTGTTGTATTCATGTGTTCATTAGGAAAGGCCACTTCATCATCTAAAGGAGGATTATCTGTAATTATATCCTAGAACAAGTAGAATTGTAGGCATAGAATTAGAGCTATCATTTGAAAAAGCTCTGCAATCTGTTCCACTACTGGAGTAAATATACATATATTATGAATATATTTATATAATATACAAGAGGGATATGGATAGACACACACACACAAATTCCAACAAGGAAGACACATACCTTTATAGAAGAAATGAAGTGAACGGTATTCACACATTTCCAGAATATGATATATAATTCCTTTGACAAGTATTGCTTACTCTTTTTGCCTCTCTACAATGTTTGATATGCATAACAAAACTTCCAGTAAATATGGTGCATACACAGAGATCAGCAGAAGTTCATGATAATTAAGTGACTAGCTGTCCCAGCTGTCTTTCTCTATGTTGTGATTTACTGGAAAATCGCCACTTTGGAATTCTACAGTTTCATGAATACGAGGCCCCGCTCAGTGGATGCCATTTCAAGACTGAAAGTCTTAGCAACTGTCTAGAAGGGAAAATAACCTGATGTGCATAGGAGAACTTAAGTAGAGTGAATATACAAATTTGGAGCAATTCCTTTTATTAAATTAACCAGTCCACTTGCATAGGCTCCCTTCTGTTAGGAGCTAAGAATGACCATTATGTTGTGACAATGCATAGATCAAAAATATGTTAATTTGTACTTTTCTGCAGCCTCTTCCCCTTGATTATTTTTCTTCTTTTAGCAGGCTATTATTTTCTCAAGAGGATTTACAAGTAGCATTCACTGGTCATGACAAACCTTCAATTAACTAGTGTTCATGCAGCGTGTATTATTATCTCATTATCAAGTTGTCTTTTTGTTCTTTCTTTCTTTTTTCTCTTTAAAGTTATTTATTTATTTCAATAGACCCACACAAAATTTTCTTAATCATTTTGAAAGATACTTTTGTTAACCATGCACATTTTTTTTCAAGAAGTTAACCTAGAAAACAAAAGAATCCAATTTAATTTGTTCATCAAAAGAAAAGATTGAATGAAACAACTTATAATATTAGGAACTAACAAAGAGATTCTAGTTTTCTGTTGCTGAAATGTACCTATTAAGATTTGATTTCTTTATTTGAGATGTTAAAATGTTGCTTTGGAATATTTTGCTTCTAATATTGTTGGTGTCTTTCCCCTTGCTTCTATAAAATAGCTAATGATTTAAAAGTTGAAATTTTACTGTAATATATAACACCACTTCACTTGAATTCTTATAGAAATGTATACATCACATTCTTCATCTGGCAACTATATTTCCTATAATTTTAGTTTTCCTAGATAATGTTATACATCTAGACAACAGTGTAAGATTTCTCATGGTTTTGTTTAACATTTTTTTTCGTGATATCAAGGTTTTCAACAGCATATTCAAGGGCCATCATTCATTGTTGAATAACTGTACTGGTGTGTGGAAGTGGTAGGCAGGTTTTCTAAGTGCCCTATCATAAAAATCACAGTATTAGTACAGTGTAGAAAGCTAGATAGTATTAGAATACATATTTTAAAGGAAATAAGAAATCAAACACAGAAGAGAATTCAGATATTCATTGAGAATTTTGAGAGTTTATTATTAGTAGTATTAGTAGTAGTATCATCATGATCATTTTTGGCTATAATAAACCAAGTTTAGAAAGAGTCACATAGACAGTGTCAAGAAGCTCAAGTCATAAGCAGGACTTTGTCCCTCTTTTGAGTTTTGAGACAAAGAATTGTTATTTATTCAAGGCTGGCTTTGGCTCATGAAATTCCCACCTCAGTCTCTTAAACACTGATATTACAGGTGTACATTTTTTGTGCCCTCACAATAAAGACAATGTCACTTTCATGGACTTGAATATAATTATAAGCACATTATCCCCCTTTGAAAAGAAGAAAATGATACAAAAAACCTAGAGATTTAAATAAGTTACTTTGTGTCCACAAGTACTAAACAAACAAACAAACAAATGTGTGCTACCTATTGGAGTAACTGAAAAGTTTTAAAGGAACAGATTTTAGACACTAAGAAGATACATGAAATTCAGGTAGTCACTGTTGGACTCTGAGGTGAGACATATTGAGTCAAATCAGACTTACAATCTGATGCCCACTTACAAGATGTGTGTGTGTGTGTGTGTGTGTGTGTGTGTGTGTGTGTGTGATATTCATGGCAGCCTGGGGAGCACAGAGCACCAGTTCTATGTGTCTGTTCTCAACTACTGAACTACTGTCTGGCTGGAAGTAAAGTCACTTTTATTTCTGTAGATTTTTCCCAGATTTGTAGATACCTGGTGCACAGGCTTTTGGGCAACCCTCCTCTCACTACATCTCATCTTTCAGTAGGAAAGCTGGGATTTCTAATGGCTACTATCATATCCTGTCTTCTATGTGTGCTTGTGAAGACTCAACTACAGTTAGAAAGATATATATGCTGAACGTTTGTCATGAGCCATTTTTCTGGCCATATTTTTATATTTTTTTTAATCTGGAAGAGCACCAAATCTGAAAACACTATATGCTTCTTTATTTGTATCCCACAAAACCAAATTCATTGTGTTGCTTGGCAACCACAAAAGAGACTTTTATCCCTAGACACCAAATATAATTTTATCTTAAATATGATACCTTCATGAGTCTTTCTAGGTATTGTCAAAAGACTGAGCAAAGACATCACAGATTCATTTTGCCTGGCAGCCAGTGAGTTTTCCAAAGTGTTTTCATTATTCTCTGGAGGTAGAGTTAATTTTTTCCAGCACAATCTCTTTCTGTTATTCATTATTTTCATTACATTGGGTTATGACTACAGTTTGCTATTGTCATCTTCTGTAATTCATATTTTACTAAGAGAGGGCATACTTATTTATAAGATTTGCAGTTATATGTTTCATGGCTATGTGTTGCTGGGTATATGGCAAGTGTATTATTTAATAATCTGTCTCCATGAGAACTAAACTTCTCAAAGAAAGAATGTGTTGTAATTTTTAAGTGATTATCTTTATTTTAATTAGGTGCATGCATGAGAAAGTACACTGGAATCAATGATAAAGGATCTAGACACATCTGCTACCTGTGGAACTTGAGAAATAGGTGTTTTTGACTGCATCATGTGGGTGCCAGGAACTGAGCTTATATCCAATATAAGAGAACATGATAAACCCTGAGCTATCTCTGTTGCCAGAGGATTCTAATTATTTTATCTATCCTGAAGTTTCTAAAACCATACAATCACCCTAATATTTCTGGAAGCATTTCTGGTGATAGAGTTCTAGATACAATAACTTCTTTTATACACACTCAACCTTAAATAGAGACCTTAGGGATTTTTATAAGGAACAGCTTAATCTTTCAGAACAACGTGGGATCTATTTATTGTATACCAGAGCAGACAGAATAGTCACTACTGAGAAGACTGATGCAACACATATGTCTGGAACTCCTCAGGTCTCAAGCGTGTCTTTACAGCTGCTCCTTCAGTAATACTTGATGCTGGGAATGATTGCAGATTTTCCAATGATAGACAGGGATAATTATGGCATTCTACACCTCCCAATTGGGGTGTGCTGTCTCTAAAACTGTAATGTAATGTAATTTGTTGTTCTGAACAAATAAATGATAAATATCTAAGTAAAACCATATGCCTCTCTGAACATTTCATATTGTTCATATGTATTAAAACGCCACATGGTACTGTAGAAATGTACAGTTTACATATTTCAATTTAAGCATATATGAGCAAATAAGAAGCATAGATATAATCTTCAAGTTATATCGTCCATTATTTCTTTGAAGAAAACATATTGAAAATTAGAACAATGCCTATGATTTTAGGACTGTATTAGTCACTTGTGAGAAATGCTCTAAGAACAAGGGATTCCCCTTGAAAATTAATATTCTTTTCTATGTTGCATGGCATTAATATCTTTTGAGCCACACATATATAATAGATGTTGTATAAGGTCCAATTAGCCAGGGACATAGATTACATAAATTTGTTATGTATTGTTTACATGGTGAGGAAAAATATTAATTAACACTATAATTCTTATCAAGCTTTCGGTTTCTTTAGTGATTCAATAATATACAATTCAGAGTTTACAGTTAACATTAAAAACAACAAAATTTTTGCTGGCCAGAATAAACAAGCTTATATCAAGTTATTTTTTTTGACTTTTCACTACTGTCCCCAATTATTTGGTAACAATTGATCAAAAGGAATGCTTCTTTTTAAAATATTGTCTTGTCTTTAAAGATATGGTAATGTAGCCTCAATTTATGTTGTCTCCCTTCCACTTAATAAACTAAGTTGTCTTGTTTTTAATTCATCTAGTATTTTCCAAGTGAAACAGACACCAAAGACCATATGCAAGTGCACACAGAGTAAAAGAGGTGAAAGATACTAAAACAAAAGTTAACCTCTGAAAATATGCTACAGTTGTTAGTTTGTGTCTTGTTGGAACCCCTAATAATGTGACTATGGGTGTCTCTGATTCCTGCCTGCCATTGGTACCCTTTTGCTCCTATTGGGTTACCTCTCTGAGCTCTTATATGAGGGTCTGTGTTTAATCTTACTGTAATTTGTTATGTGTGTTTGTTTGAAATCCCTTGGTGGTCTGTTCTTTTCAGAAGGGAAATGGAGGAGGAGTGGATCTGGCAAAAAGGGAAGGTGGAGGATTTGGGAAGAGTGGGGGAGGGGAGATTTTGGTAAGTATGTGTTGGATGAGAGAAGAAGAAAATAAGAAATAGAGAAAAAAGGACTATAAACTCTTTCTTTAACATATTTATATGTACAATTTTAAAGAATGGCTTGATTCTAAGGTGTGGAAACTGTAGGGAACCCACTCATGTGAGTCCTATTTCACCTTGACGAAAGTTCAGAGAGTTTGAGCTTATTTTTGCTCTTTTAAAGTTGTTCACAACAGGTGTGGCTACGAACAAGGTATCCTGACCTAGAGTGTGGTTACAAGGTGTTTTTAATATTGAGATGACCCATAGAGATTGATCTACTCCACCCTGACTAAAGGTTAGAGAATTCAAGCTTATTCCTGTTCCTTCACTTTAAAGCAGGATGTTTGACAAAGGGAGTTCCTGTCTACAGTGTACTTGGTTTAGGATGCGTTCACTGTATATCTTGCCAAAAACATTAGAATGCTTATATCAGGAAATAGTGGCTTGATGTCTCATGCATTGAAGAGAGTAACTATTCTGAATAACCTCTGCGTCTTGTTAAAGCCACTTTGTGACTTCTTCCCCCTTCTCCCTTTTGTATTGGGCCATAAATGCATATGAAAAATAAATATGGGTAAATTCAGTATTCTATATTCACTGAGTTGTCCTTCCGGTACTATCCTATATCTCTGTGTTTCTTTCATATCTCTGTTCCTCCCACCTACCAATTCTAATTCACACACCCTACGCCCTGTTGTGGCTAGACCATGACAAATATCAATATTTCCCCAATACATGGCTTATGATAGGAAACCTCACACTTTATATTGGCTTAAAGTTCTTTAAAGTTGATATTTATTGATTTAAGGCATAAAAATAAACTTTTTTGACTCTGTGTTAATACTTCTGGTTTCAAATTTCTCAGGAGGTTAGCTCCTTAAAGATTTATTATTTGGCCAGAGATGAATTAATGTTGGCTAATTATAAAAACATTCAGCAGAAGAAACTTATTTGTTTGATTGCAATATTCTTTTTGTTTTCATTTAATTTCAAAAAATACAGTTGTGGTCTCTATGTTTATTATTTTAGTATTTAGGATATTATGTTGATCACTATTTGCAATATGCCGATTAATTAGTATATAAAAAACCTTTTCCCTATGTTTGTTTTTCCAGTAATGTTACATATAGCATACTTTATTTCAGAGATGCTCTATAAGATTCATTGTGACAATAATTTAACTCATTTAATGAAAGATCATGCATTGTTCTTTATTATTAGTGATCTTGACAAAATGCATTAAAATACATGATAGTATAAATAAACAAAATAAGTAGCAATAAGTCTGTATAAAGGGCACATTAACAAACTTCAATACTGAAAAGATTAAATTTTTGTACATACACTGTTTTATTGTTTATTTTTAACACAGAGACCAACCAATGAAGTAACTATTCTCAAAGAAATCTGTGTCAGAATTAGAGCCTATAATAAAAAAATTTAGATTGAGATTTTCAGTGTTTCAAAGACAACATTTTGTTTGTTCACGCTGGACAACTGTATTTGAGCACTCAGGATTGTTTGGAAAGGATGTGGAAGCTGACTGGAGGATATTTGTCACTGAGGGCCAATATTGAAGTGATATAGCATTGCACAAATTGCTTATTACCTACATCCTTCCTGCAATGCAATATGACAAGAAGGCTTTTTTCCCCCTGCAGACATTCCTTGCTAGCCATAGTGGGCTGTGTTCTCCAAAATTGTGAGCCAAGGTAAACCTTTCCTTGTTACATTCTTTCTTTTCAATTATTTGGTCATGCCAAGAAGAAAAGACACTAATTTACATTATCTACATTATTTCATAGTATTAGAATGAGCTTGGTGTCTAGATGTACCTTGTCGCCAGTGAAACAAATTAATGTAATTGTGAAAGAATTAGAATACATAGAAGCTAATGACTTTAATTAGAAGTTCAAATAGTAAAAATTGCTTCCCTATTCTGTCTGCATGATGGTGTCCTTTGCTTTATATAAGCTTTTCATTTTCATGAGATCCCATTTATTAATTGTTGTTCTTATTTTCTGTGCTAATATTATTTTGCTCAGAAGGCTATTCTGCACTGTATACTCTGTAACAGTCAATGTATCTGACCTCATGGTGATGTCTTTGATCCATTTGGAGCAGAGTTTTGTGCAGGGTTATAGTATGGATCAATTTGCTCTTTTCTAAATTCAGTCAACCAGCTTAGCCACCACCATTTGCTGAAGATCCTGTCAAATTTTCCATTCTGTATTTCTTCCTTCTGAATCAAAACTCAGGTCTTCATGAGTGTGACTTCTGTGTAGACTCAGTTGAATTCTATTGATCAACATTTCAGTTTTTATGTCAGCACAATGCTGTGTTTTTAAAATAAAGAACTTTAGCTTTGTGGTAAAATTGACATTGAAGATGGTGACGAATGTATAAAATATACTTTAAAAACTCCACAAAAATGAACATCAAGAAATAAAAAAGCAAACATTTAAAAGTGGGGTAAAGGTCTAAGCAGAGAATTCTTGAAAGAAGAAATTCAAATGGCTGAGAAACACTTTTAAAACTGCAAAAATGCTTAGTCATCAGAAAAATATAAATGAAAACCACTTTGAGATTTACCAATCAAAATAACCAATAAAATGAGTGATAGTTCATGCTGAAGAAGATATGGGGTAAGGAGAACACTCATCGATTCCTGGTGAGAGTGCACAATTGTACAGTCAGTATGGAAACCAATATGAATCAGTGTGGTTGTTCTTCAGATGATGGGAATAGATATACCTCAAGATCCAGCTATAAGTATCTTATGATTGTAACCAGAAGTTCTTCCATATCTGTGAAATGTGACCCCTGCGGATCCTTGTGGAAGAAGAGACAGTAAAACTTTAATGGCCAGTGGAGATGGAAGACATCAAGGAGAGAATGCCTTCTAAATACAGCATCAGCAACGTATATATGAGCTCATGCACAGAATTTGTATAGGTCTAAGGTAGCTGGGTCCCAAAATTGACAGAATTGGAATCAAACACTCATCCCTAACCCAGAAACTATCTCCACTTGATAACTTCTTGCAAAGGAAAATTTGATATTTCTCCTACAGTCCCTAATCATAACATATTTCAATAAATATTTTCAATAAGCAAAAGAAGTTCAAATGGTACTTTTTACAATAGGGCCTTTTATTCACTGGCTTTATTCATGATATTCAAAAACTTGAAACAACCTAGATGCCCCTCAACTGAAAAATGGAAAAAGAAATTGTGCAACAAAAAATAAATTCATTGTTTCATCCTATAATTTTTGAAAATAAACTTTGTTTGGATGAATTATCTAACTGAACATATGAATATAATTTGGGCATTTTTGGTAGAGTGAGAAAGTATTAGACCTAAATTTTATTGTTTTAATAGACATTTAATTCCTACAGCCTTCACATGTTTAATAAATCATATTCTGCAGTTGCAAATTCATCCCAGTGAATATCACAGCCTCTTTTCCAAGCAGTTCCCTGCTTATCACCCCAGCTTTGTGCTTCATCTAGGTTTCCCTCTTCTTAACTATTCTGGTCAAGCTGTTCTGTATGTTCAACTGTCAGTCTTCCATCATACCTGTGAATACCTTCTAGATGATGGATCTTCCTTCAGCCATCACCTTAATTCTTTCCATTCTTTTATATCTTAGTTCTGCAGCAAAAGAGGCCCCACTCATTATTCATTCTGTTTTATCCATTCTTTCTGTGGCACACAGCAAGAGTCTTTCCAATGAATGCCCTCCATTCAGACATGGACTAGGTATCCTGTCAATGCCTCTCGGTGGCTTTCCTCTATATAATATTTTTATTTCAGGCTTCTTTTTTGCACTTTTACATTTTAAACATTATATACAATTTATACATGACTTAGCCCCTTCCTTGGTTATTTCCTAGTCATTTTTATTGCATTGTTTAATATGCTTTAAGCATGCTTTAGTTGTAAATTTCCATAAGCTGGGACAAGAATATTAAGCCTTATTTTCCAATAATTTATATATAATCTCTGAGTTACCTAATTACTCTTCTCACATCTAATAATAATTACATGATAATAATTCATCAAACAATCCTTTTCTGATCTCAATTTTTATTGGTTCTTATGTTTGTCTTTGTTATATTCTATTAATTCCTTCATCTGAGTTTACATTAACTGCTATGTCTTTTAATCAGAGACCACTGCTTATTCTTAGTAAGAAGTAAAGTGAGTATCTAAAATTTGGCACCCTAACTAAATTTATCCAGCTCTTCTTAATCCTTCAGTGACTTTAGGGATACTAAAATCTGCCACTGACAATGTTCCTCTTGGGCATATGCTGGTACCTGGCCCTTCTACAATGTTATATCTCACAGATTTTTAATAAAGGTAATCATCTAGCATTCTTCTCTCATCTATAAATACATCATGCATTCTATATTATATTTCCTGTCTTAATTGGTTACAGCAAGGAAAACCCTATCAGATTTCATGAAGTTTTGTGTAATATCACTCATTGTGTTTAATAAGCAATAATAATTTCCAAATTTAAAATCTAGTGAGAGTAATTAACCAAATCATGATATTATTTGTAAACAGAATTTCTCAAGTTTAATGGTGTTTACAGTGGATAACAAAGAGAATAGATATAACAGACTGGAAGATGATGAATGAAGTCACTTTTGGGAAAGAATCTAAATATCACAGAAGAAAAGAAAAAAAGTGGTGTGCAGAGAAAAGCACATATGTGAGAGGTGCTCATTGTGTCTATTAATATTTATAGTTTAAGAAGGTCAGGTTGAGACCTCAGAAGAGACAATGATGTTCAGGAAAAGTGGATTAGATACAAAACACAGGCACAGGCAGTAAATATGAAGTCAACAGGGAGTAATGTGGCTGCATTCATTTAGGATATGTTTTTTTTTGCATTGTGGAATCTCAGTAGTATGACTCACTTATATCAGTAATATTGTCCAGATGTAGCCTTTCTCTATTTCCAATGCCATTGCCTTCATTAATTCTTCTCTATGCTCCCACACACATAATTGTGATATCTTTGTTACTGGTCTCCCTCAATGTTCCTCTTTATTGATAGTGCTGACAGAACAACCCTGTTCTCTCTCTCTCTCTCTCTCTCTTTTCTCTAACACACACACAAACACATGAATGAGCTCATACACACATGGACACACATGCAAACACAATAACACAGTCATATACTTATATAGAAAAGGAATGATGCACACATATATGCATGTGAATAGGCATAAAAACACAAATACATACACATATATGCATACAAATGTCTACAAACAAGTGTACTCATGTACTTGCATCTTTGATCATACACATGCTTATACCCCCCCACACACACACATGTGCACAGGTGCACACATTATATTTATCCAATCACTGCCTGTGACTTCAGACTTCTTTATGCCATCTGACTAAAATTCTTTGGTTTTCTGGAACATTCCATCTTCTGTATCAGTGCTCTGGGATACAGTTGCGCCTGTGGTTCACTACTCTGCCTCTTGCTCGTTTACACCATCAAACACACTAACTATCTCTTAGGCCCTGACTACCTCACTGGTGTCAACTTTGACAGGGGCTATTAGACTCTACAGAATGAGGTATTTTATGAGTCACTCAGAAAAATGCCGTTCTGAAGATATAGTTCTGAAAATAGCTCAGCATTTAGGAATGCTTCTGAGATACTTGTCATTGTGAGACTTCAAGAACATTCACATGTGCATGTCATTATTTAGTAGAATGACTTCCATATGGAAACTTTCAAAATTACTAAGAGTTGTTTTGCTCTCTATCACAGTTTTCTATGTGCATGGGATCCTGTGTTTGCATAAATCTGTATAATAAAGGCAGAGTTAATTAAAACAACTCAATGTATTTTGGTTTATTTGGTAATGTTATGTTTATGTAGTGTTCGAAATATGTCTGGTCAAAGAAAAAAAGAAATCAAACTTTATAAATACTGTAAAAGAAAGATGTCCTTAAAAATTAATTTTACTCATCAATGCCATGAACATATAAAATTGTAGGTACTTGAGAGAAAAATGAACATATTAGAAGGGAAGTGTGAACATAGAAGCAGGACTTCTAGCAAATGGATTGGAACTAGCCTGAGGAGGCACGGATGAGAAAGGACAGATTCTAGAAGTAGGAGGATACCAACAAAATGCATAAAATATTTGGACAAAGATGCCCTTATAAAATTTATCATTTAGTAAAGGGGGTATAATTCAGAAAAAATACAAGAAAGAAGACAAAGAACAAAAACAGAGATCAAGACTCTCCAAGAATTATTATGCACTCAAAATGAAGAGCACAATCAGGATGGATGAGCGGTGCTGTGCCCTTCTCGAGTCTTCTTTCCTCAGCTGGAAAGAAAGGGAAGAACTATATTTCCTTAAATGTGTGTAGACTGCTCTTAGGGATGGAGAGGGAAGAGGAGAGGAAGTGGGAGGAGTGGGAGGGTGTTGGGAGGAGGGGTGAAAATGGAAACTTTCATATTTTAATAAAAAGAAAAAAGAAAAAAAAAGTGTGTAGAGAAACCAGAAGCTCAGTGATATTTTTTCAGCTTTATTCTATACTATGTATTTTTACATAAATTAAATTGGAAATGTAGAAAACAATAAAAAGAATCAATGAAACAAATCATTGGTTTTGAGAAAATCAATAAGATCAGCAAACCCTTATCCAAATTAACTAAATGTACAGAAAGAAAATCCAAATTTACGATATCAGAAATTTAAAGGGGAACATAACAACAAATCCTGAATGTCTGGCTGAAGATTTACTATGACGAATTATTGACCAGAATACAAATTATTAATTTACAAAAGTGATTCTCTCTTCTGAAAATAATTGGAAGTCAAAATTTCAATTAGTCATTAATTGCTTTGTGATTTTATTTTCACACCTCAAATGCTTGATTAATGTTTTCAAATGGTAGGCTCTTTGAGTCTTCCAGAATGTGTTTCTCCACAGTGATGTTTCAAATGACACCAGATTTATAATAGTCAGTCTTGATTGCCTTCTTGATTACATTGGAGTGCTAGACATTTCCTGATATGCCTGGGAAAGTATTTCCATTAACTAACACCTGAAGGACTGGCATGAATGTGGGGCTGTACCATCTCATAAACTGAAACATGGATAGGATGAACATAGAAAGTCAAAAAAGACAGCTATTATATATCCTATGACTCTCTTCCTCCTGGTATCTATGATTAGAGCTTTTCTGCTCCAATAAATCCTTTGATAGCCAGGAGTCATGGAACTAGTTCATTCTTCCAGTTCTGCTCAGGTATTGTCATACCACCACAATCTAAATAAAGCAGAGTACGTGTACAAAATATGCTTTTCTTTGCAAATAAATGAAGATTATTTCTATTTTTCATCTCATGCTTTTAATGTTTACTTTTGTTATGAGAGGGATATATTATGTTGTTATCACATGTAATTATTATAGATGCTATCTATAACAGGTTTAGATGTAAAGATTAACTATCACTAGAAAATGTTCTTTTCATTTTCTAAAATTTCTTTTAGAAAATTGCAACATATTTGTTAACTTGAGTTTGTTTCCAGGTACCCATTTTACATGCAATCTTTGAGATATATTGTTAATCATGATTTTTCAGTTAAGTACTGGTCTATAGTTATGTCTGTAACAGAATTGTGCATATGCTCTCAATTAACTGGAATTTATTTCTTACACCTTACAATTCAGTTTTATTTTAAGGTCCACTCCACGAGATGAAACCCATAACTGACACTGGTTGGCCAAGGACCTGAGAGACTAGATGGCCTAAAGACCTCAAGCAAAATCAAATACTAGTGGTCTAATTTTTTTTTAAGTTGCAAAATGACTCCTAATAATATTCTGCCATTTGTATACCAGTACCTTCCTCATCCATCACTAGAGAAACTTCCTCCTTCAGCAAATAGGAACAAACATTGAGAGACACAATCAGAAAAAGAGAAAGAAAGGATGGAAAGGAGTGGAAACTTGGATTGGGTATGTATAATGAAAAAGATAGTTTGGTTTTTTTGAATAAAAAGAAAAAAAGAAGATGTAGATCAGTATTGCAAAAATTTATGCTTAAAAACTTTTCTAGTAGTGTTTCTTTCAAGGGAACTATTTTGGAATTCAAAGTCCACTCAGATTTAAAAGAACCTGTGTTGAATTTTGCGATCATCATTAAGTCACATTTGTTTTCATCTTCCTCACTTTTATCAAAGCAGTTTTCCAAAAGACCAGTAGAAATAGAGAAGACCTCACAAATGATAGAATTCATGTACTCACCTTTTATGTTGCTGTGTTATCTCCTGTGCACAATGTTCCTAATTACTCATAGGGATTACTCTAATACATCCAAATTCATGTATTTCTGACTTGCGTTCAGTTTAACTGTATGGATTAATAAACCCTTCACTGATTGGAAAAAAATATAAAACTAAATAAAAAATAGAAATAGATACATGGGCTCCAAAATTCTTACACGTGTTATTAAATCTGCAAAATGAAATATAATATGTCTGTATACCATTCTGCTTATCAAATGAATAAGTTAAGTGCTAGTGATGCCGAATTCCTTGAAACATGCTTGGCAAGAATATCAATGCAATCAAGGCAGAACACCAGGCTTTCTGATTGCCTTCCTTGACAGACAGCCCTCAGGACTGTTTAAACACCCTGGGGAATCACTCTCCTACTGTAATAGAATTCACCTTTCAATTGACATAAAAGCAGGTAAGTAGGAGTGAGATTTGCTTGTGAGAGAAAAATCCAAACTCCTCCCATTCCCTGCTCAGGTTTAGAAGGCTCATTATTAGTGTGTGTGTCCTGGTTTACAAACAAACTTCTCTTAAGTATCTCATACAATCAGTTAATGTCTTTTCTCATTTTCAAACAGTTTGGGCTGTTTCTATCACATTCTCATACCTACGCAGCTAGACATCTTAAAATTAGGAATATTATTGCTGTACTAACCACTCTAAAAAATAAACTGATTAGATATTCATATGTACTTTCATACAGATAAGAAATTAAAGTTTAAAACTCTGTACTTAAATTACCCATCAGGTTTTTTTTAATGTTTTTGTAATTTCAGAAGTATAGAGTTATTCTAAAATACAAAACCATTGCATATTTAATTGCAAAACAGAATTTCATTTCTCAATCTGCAAATTCATTCCAGAACTTTATTAGTGAGAATACATGCTCAGCTAATTACGAATTATAACTTATAATTAATTTTATCGGAAGAGTAAGGGATTAAAATGTTTTTCAAAAACATCTCAAAATAATTTCTCTCTGGTTTTCTTCCAGCCTTCCCTCACATTCTACTGCTTAGCATTCTTTATGCAACAATGCAGACTGGATTAGAAGTGCCTCAATTGTGATTTTCTCTTTGAAAGGATATTTGTGCTCATTATGTGAAAATTTGTGCCGTATTGCATATTTATGATCATCTCCAGTTGCTGGGAATATGAACCGCTCAATAGCTATCAGAATAATATGAGTCTAATAAAAGTTTAAGTGTATGTACAGTGCAAGGTAGTTCCACGTTCTCTTCCTCTTGAAGTTTTACCCACCTCCAGTATGAGAATTAAAATTGCTTATCTTATTTATTTCTCACAAATTAATTTTACATAAAGAATAAAATTACTTTAGATCACATTTAGGCAGCCATTTTTCCTTAATGCATTTTTAAATTTATTCTCTAAGAAATTCATATGTGTATACAATACAGCTTGCTCATGAACACCCTGGGGTGCACCCTCCCTGTTTTCTTAGAGTTCCATTCACTCTGCCCCTGTCCACACTTCATGTCTTCTTTCTTTCCATAACCCATTGAGTCTAATTAGTTCTCCTCCTATATGCATGGTTGTATGCCCATCCACCGTGGCATGGTCAATCTACAGACAGGTACATTGGAAGGAAACTATTTTACCCTCTCCAGAACCTACCACCTGCCAATCACCCTTTTTAAGAGAAAATAAAATAATGGGGTTTCTTCAGTGATAGGAAAAATGTGAAAATTTGCATTTATTTTTGTTTTATTTATGTGTGTTTGTCTGTGTTTACGTGTATGTGTGACATGTGTGTGTACGTGCCCATGGTGGATCCCCTAGAGCACAAGCTGCGTTTTGTGAGTTGTTAAATTAGGGTTTTCAAAACACTGAGATTTTCCCTTGTGATTCTACACATGTGACTTTATTCGTGTGACACATCTTAACTCTCAGAGTATAAATTGTCCAGTGCTCTGAATAGCCAGGTAGAGCATGAAACTTTCGTCTGTCTTATTTATAGGCTCCATCTTCCCTGGTCCCAAGGCCATCTAAGAGTAGTAAAAAAACACCCGATTGAGCTGTTTGATGTTTCTCTCCCTCCCATCTAAGCCCTGTTCCTCCCAACAAGAACCTTATTAGTTTATTGTACTTTTCTATGATGATCTGAGACTAGCCAGGATTGTTAGTTCCAGAGACTACACCACTGAGGATAACTTCTCAAATCCAACACTGAGGATGAACACTGCTATGCTGAGCATGCCATTAAAACTAATAACTTCTAAAACAAACAAACAAACAAAAAGCAAAGGCGAGATTGTTCATTTTTTTTAACTTCTTTGTATACATGTTTCTTTCCCTTCATTAGATCACTCAGGTAACATTTTTAGTATTATTTTGGCTCTTTTAAACTTGTGCTCCACCATATATACTCATGTGAAATGTGTACATAGCTTGCCAATTGTGATTATTTTATAAACAATTTTCTTCAAATATAATTGCTATAACTGTTGTTATTACATATTTATCAAATGTAAAATTGTATTAAATTGTCACCAACTATAGTAAATTTTTCCGTATCAATGTTAGTTTTGTGCATTTTATGTCTCTAGTATGGATATGTTTAAATTTTTTTCTTAATTTATTGACCCTGTATCAACACAGAACATTTACTTTTCTTCCTGAGTGGGCTCTTTGATTTAAACCTACCATGGGTGTTTCTAAGTGGTATCATTAAATAATTTTTATAATTAAATATAAAAATATTTGGTATGTAAAATGCTTGAATTTTTATTATACAGTGATGTTTGCTTATTTAATATACCATTGTCTCAATTTTTGAGTTTTTATGAGGAAAATAATTTTTCACTAATAATATCATATCTTGACTTTTACAGGCAATTGAATGGAGCTAGAAAACATCATTTTGAGTGAGGTAACTCTGACTCAGAAAGACAATTATCACATGTACTCACTTATAAGTAGTTTTTAAACATAAAGCAAAAAAAAAAAAAACAGCCCAAAAATCACAATCCCAGAGAACCTAGACAACAATGAGGAGCCTAAGAATGACATACATGGCTCTAATCTACATGGGCAGTAGAAAAAGACAAGATCTCCTTAGTAAATTGGGAGCATGGGGACCTTGGGACAGGGTTGAATGGGAAGGGAGAGACTGGGAGGGTATCAGAGAAAAATGTAGAGCTCAATAAAAATCAACTAAAAAAAGAAATAAAAAAGTCTAATTTTATTTTTTTATTAATTTATAAAAATTTACACTTCCTACCCTCCTCCCAATACCCTCCCACTCCCCCCACTCCCTCTCCTCCTCCCTCTCCAGTTCTAAGACCAGTCAGGGTTTCCTGCCCTGTGGGAAGTTCAAGTTCCTCCCCTCTTTCTCCAGGTCTAGGAAGGTGAGCATGCAAACAGACTAGGATCCCAAAAATCCAGTATATGCAGAGGAGACAAGACCCAGTGCCATTGTCAATGGCTTGTCAGTCAGCCCCCATGTCAGCTACATTCAGAGAATCCGGTTAGATCACAGGTTCCTTCAGTCCCAGTCCAGCTGGTCTTGGTTAGCTCTCATTTGATCAGTCCCCTTGTATCAGTGGCTGAACGCACCCCTCGCGGTCCTGATTTCCTTTTTCATGTTCTTCTTCCTTCTGCTCCTCATTTGGATCTTAGGGGCTCAGTCCAGTGCTACCATGTGGGTCTCTGTCTCAATTGTCATCCATTGTCGGATGAAGGTTCCCCCTGATCCTGACTTCCTTGCTCACGTTCTCCCACCTTCCGCTTCTCATTTGGACCTAGGGAGTTAAGTCCAGTGTTTCAATGTGGGTCTCTGTCTTTATCTCCATCCATTGCCAGATAAAGGTTCTATGGTGATATGGAAAATATTCACCAGTATGGTTATGGGTCCAGGCCATTTCAGGCATCCTCTCTTCTGCTGCCCAGGGAACAATTTGGGGACATCTCTTTGGACCTGAGAACCCCCCTAAGAATCAAGTCTCTTGGAAACCCTAAAATGGCTCCCTAAGTTGAGATGTATACTTCCCTGCTCCCATATCCATCCTTCCTCCTTTCCCCCATCCCATTACACAAGCTATCCCCAATCCTCCACCTCACCCTTCTCTCTAACCATCTCCCCTTACTTCCATCCCCCACCCCCGTGCACACAAGTTTACCTGGCAATCTTGTCTACTTCCAATATCCAGGGGTATAACTAGATGATTTTCTTCAGGGATACCTTCTTATTTAGCTTCTCTAGGATCACGAATTATAGGCTCAAAGACCTTTAACTATGGCTAGAATCCACTTATGAGTGAGTACATACCATATTCCTCTTTTTGGGTCTGGGTTACCTCACTCAGTAAAGCGTTTTCTATTTCCATCCATTTGCATGCAAAATTCAATATATCATTGTTCTTTACCGCTGAGTAACACTCTAATGTGTGCATGTTCCATACCTTTTTTAACCATTCTTCCATTGAGGGGCACCTAGGTTGTTTCCATGTTCTGGCTATTACAAATAGTGCAGCTATGACCATAGTTGAACAAATGCTTTTGTAGTATGATAGGGCATCTCTAGGGTATTTTCCCAAGAGTGGAATTGCTGGGTCCTGAGGGAGGTTGATTCCCAGTTTCCTGAGAAACCGCCACACTGATTTCCACAGTGGTTGCACAAGTTTGCATTCCCAACAACATTGGATGAGTGTTCCTCTCACTCCACATCCTCTCCAGCATGGGCTATCATTGGTGTTTTTGAGTTTAGCTATTCTGACAGGTGTAAGATGGTATCTCAAAGTTGTTTTGATTTGCATTTCCCTCATAGCTAAGGAGGTTGAGCATGACCTCAAGAGTCTTTTGGCCATTCGGGGTTCTTCTGTTGTGAATTCTCTGTTCAATTCAGTACCCCATTTTTCAATTGCGTTAGTTAGAGTTTTACTATCTAGTTTCTTGAGTTCTTTGTATATTTTGGAGATCAGACCTTTGTCTGATGAGGGGTTGGTGAAGATCTTCTCCCAGTCAAAGGTAGCCTTTTTGTCTTACTGACAGTGTCCTTTGCTTTACAGAAGCTTCTCAGTTTCAGGAGGTCCCATTTATTCATTGATTCTCTTATTGTCTGTGCTACTGGGGTTATACATAGGAACTGGTCTCCTGTGTCCATTTCTTATAGACTACTTCCCACTTCCTCTTCTATCAGGTTCAAAGTGGTCAGATTAATGTTGAAGTCTTTAATCCATTTGGACTTGAGTTTTGTGCATGGTGATAGATATCGATCTACTTTCATTCTTCTACAGGTTTTCATTCAGTTATGCCAGCACCATTTGTTAAAGATGCTTTCCTTCTTCCATTGTATACCTTTTACTCCATTGTCAAAAATTAGGTGTTCATAGGTTTGTAGGTTAATATCTGGGTCTTCTTTTCAATTCCATAGGTCAACTTCTCTGTTCTTATGCCAATACCAAGCTGTTTTCAATACTGTAGCTCTGTAATAGAGTTTGAAGTCAGGGATGGTAATGCCTTCAGAAGTTCCTTTGTCATATAAAGATTGTTTTGGCTATCCTGGGTCTTTTGTTTTTTCATATAAAGTAGATTGTTGTTCTCTCATAGTCTGTGAAGAATTTTGATGGGATTTTAATGGGGATTGCATTGAATCTATAGATTGCTTTTGGTAGAATTGCCATTTTAACTATGTTGATCCTCCCAATCCAAGAGCAAGGGAGATTTTTCCATTTTCTGGTATCCTCCTCAATTTCTTTCTTCAAATACTTAAAGTTCTTGTCAAATAGATCTTTCACTTCCTTGGTTAGAGTTATCCCAAGATATTTTATGCTATTTCTGGCTATTGTGAAAGGTGAAGTTTCTCTGATTTCCCTCCCTGCTTCTTTATCCTTTATGTATACCATGGCAACTGATTTTTTGGAGTTGATCTTGTATCCTGCCACATTACTAAAGGTGTTTATCAGCTGTAGGAGTTCTTTGTAGAGTTTTTGGGGACGCTTATGTACACTGTCTTATCATCTGCAAATATTGAGAGTTTAACTTCTTCCTTTTCAATTCAAATCCCCTTGTTCCCCTTATGTTGTCTTATTGTTATTGCTAGAACTTCGAGCACTATATTGAAGAGGTATGGAGAGAGTGGACAACCTTGTCGTGTTCCTGAATTTTGTGTAATGGCTTTGAGTTTCTCTCCATTTAATATGATGTTAGCTGTTGGCTTGCTGTAAATATCTTTTATTATATTTACATTTTAAAAAGACAACATTTTATTATTTCAAAGTATGAGAAAACTAAAAAAATCTCAAAATGAGGTTTGGAGGCCTAAAATAAAAGTTTGAGGGTCAGAGGATTTTTTTTTTTTGAGATTTCAAACCTACCTTTTTGTTGTTCCTTTCCATTTTAGTGACAGCCTTCATACCCCTGTCATCCTCTCTCATTATATTGTGAATATTGTCCCTGGGTCTTCTCATCAGGGTTTTTTTCTTTCTGCCTTAAATCTTGGAGGATTTCCTAGAGACTCCTGGTTGAGCCTTGGGCAGGGAACCAAGTCTTTTCATAGTGATGAAATCAATGTCCTTTAGTTCAGGAAAGAAGGATGTTCACATCCCACATTCCCCAGTGTAGAGTCTGAGGGATGTTTATGACCTAAAGTTGCAACATTTGAATATTTTGCCCTCAGAAATATTTAGTAACAGGATATTTCTCTGTTTACTGGTGCTTTGGATAATGATAATATTCATCCCAGGATTCCATGCCTCTATATCGTTTGAGGCAAATAGCTTGTGTATTAAAGGCTTATATGTAGACATTGAGCTGTTTTAGAAAGGCCCACTGCCAGCCTCGTTCCAAGGCAAAAATTTATGGGAACTTCTAAGGATTTTTAAACACAATTTTTATATAATGAAATGTAAGTAGGATATAAATTGGAGGACTGGGAGATACCTTGGATTTAATCCCTGAGATAATCTAAAATCATTGTGTTGTTGTCATCTTATCCAGAACTTTGATGGTGTCCAAAAATGAAAAATGGGAAGAAATTGGAATTAGAAATTATGATTAGGAAACCTCATAAATGATAGGGAAGCCATTTTAAAAGAAGGGAATAACTCTCTTCTCTATCTGGGCCATGTGAAGCCATTGTAAGATACAGTTGTCCACAAATCAGAAGGTGACATTCACTAAACAAGAAACTATCAGATCTCAATCTATTTTCCATTGCTGAAGATCACAGAAACCAAGGGTCTCTTGTTTATTAACAATATAGCTCATTATACTTTTCTATAGCACCGCAAATAAACAAATTTAACATATGACATATTTCTTTGAAAGTTGACATATATGTATGAACATAAAACTGTGAAATTAGTAAATAAATGAGGTATTTTACATATATAAATCAGATTACATATACAGATGTAAATGTATGTTAAAGAGAGACACAGACACAGAGAGAGATGGGAGATACAGAGAGAGACATAAACAGAGACAGAAAGAGTAAGATTCTGCTGCGGTAATTCTTACTAAGTATGTGGTTCCAGTAATTCTAAGGGTGTGGTGTGTGCACTAAAAATTCAGAAAGATATAAACCTCAAGTTGTGCAACTTTAGAGTACCTATTTTTAAAATTTTTTTCATTTGGGGGAAGTTATTCTTTTGTTTTGTTTTAGTTCTTGATTTTTTGAGACAGGGTTACTGTATAGCAATAGAGCCTGTCCTGGAACTCACTCTGGAGATCAGCCTTGCCTCCCTTTCTGGGATTAAAGTGCTGGGATTAAAGGTGGGCACCAGCACTGCACGGAAACAACGCCTATCCTAACCATATTCAAGTTCACTGAAATGTGGAGACATTGAGTCTGGTTAATATTTGCTTGGTGTCATTTATTTTTTATTTTCCTACACTTCTTTGGTGGAGGTTAGGTTAGTATTGCTGTAGTAGAACACCATGATAAAAAGCAATTCACCTTTCAGGTCTTGTCATTTTAAAATAGTTACCCTCTATTATTAAGGTAACTCAAAAAATGAAGAAAAGCACTTGAAAGGATTAAGTCTTCAGTAATTGTCTGGCTGTGCTCATAATTTTGTGCCCTGCTATGCTGATATTACTCTATCACTACTCTCATTCCAACACAGTCATCATAACATTTATGTTATAATCCTATTGTCCAGAATAAAACCAAATCAAATCTTGAGAGTTTATATACCTCAAGAATCATCAAGAAATCCAAAGTTAATTTCTATAACTAATATTTAAATAACTAGGAGTACATTTAGAATTGTGATTTCTAAATTAGCTCTCTTGGAAGTTTATCATTTACCACACATATAGCTTACAATGTATTGAAACTAACCAAAGAAACAAGAGACTCTAGCAGACTAGACTCTAGAGGTCTAGACTAGACTGCTAGACTGACTCTAGCAACTAGGTCAACTGGTGCATCGGGACATCTTTGGAAAACCTTTATCTTCAAAAATGTTTACTTTATGATTCATAAGAGTAGCAAATCTACAGTTATAAAGTAGCAATTAGTATAATTTTATGGTTGGGTTCACTACCACATGTGGAAATGTATTGAAGTCTAATGCTACAAGGATAGTTGAGAACCTTTTTGAGTGATTTTTCTTTCTTAACAGGATTCTTCCAACAGACGATAACATAGACAGAACCAACTCACTACACTTCATTTCCTATCCAAATGCAAACTCATATTTTGACATGAGTTTGAACCATTCTGAACTGAGAACAAATAAAATTATCTGGACAATGCACAGAATGTTGGTAGATGCATAGATTTTCTTTCCTGCTTCTTCAGTTCTGTAGTTCCTTTTAATATCCAATTATTGAAGTGGCTAAAGTACTTACAATACTCAGATTTGATGAAAGTGATTAACATATTTAGGTAATAGCTGTTAAAATATTCACTGCCATATAGATTACATGCAATTGCCTGCAGATCTTTTCTCGGTTCATGTCGCATGCAGTTCCTTATCCCTTTAAAATTATTCGTGAATTTAAAATAAGACTTCATGAAATAGGAACATTACCATAATAGACTGAGTGTGTAGTCTGTCACATTCACCATTTTTTAATTTTTTTTCTTTGTTGTAAAATAGGTTCTCAAGACATTCAAAGGTTTCCAAAGACATTTATTTCTGGTTGATTTCTAAATAATTTATTTTAGCCAGTAGGTAGAAAATATGATAATACTGAAAATATCCAGAATCTTTGTACTGAGGTCATTAAGATTCAGCATCTCAGATTGCATTAACCCTGAAAAATAAGCAAATTTATATCTGAGAAATAAAAACATGACTCAAACCCTGGCAACATAAATGGTGTTTGCTTTTTCTTTTTCAAGGAAAACTTTATTCTTAATAGGTCTTATTTAGATAAGAAAGGTATGTTATTTATGTATCAAATACTTAAAATTGAAGTGCTGTAAGTTGCTTTCTTTGGAGAAAACAGAAAATTTCTAATGATATGATAGTACTTTTCTGTGTGCTTCATGCATCAAAGGGCACCCTAGAAATCACGTTTTGCATGTGCAGGCATGCTGCATAGAAGATTTTAAGAGATAAGTGATAATGCATGGTGCTAGCTTAAGAGCTAGATTGGGGTGCTTTATGAAACATTGAGAATGCAAAGAAAAATGTTATTTTTTCAATCCATGGTCATAGAAATGCATTTAGAAGTTTATAATAAAGTAAATTTTTGACTATTGCATTTACAAATTAAGCATGCAATGCAAATTTAATTTTAATATTAGTGGTCCATGTCAAGCAGGTGAAAATACAAACAACTGGACAAAATGACCTTTTTCTGCTGAACGGAACCTGTGAAACGGAATAATACTCACTGTGACCAAAGACAGACAATTCATACCTGTATTTGAGGTGTGTGAAACTACCCAATGTTCCTTCAGCAGCTCATAAGCAATTCTTTCCATTTTAGTTGTTCAAAGCTGCATGAATTTTGCAAAAACCACCATCTCTTAAATAGGTTGCTGTCAAATTCTGCAAATATTTATAAACTTGTGAGTTTTGCTGAAAAATTCTACACTTATGCCAGAGGAGTAAGGCAGGCATCTACAAACCAACATTCTCAGAATCAAAATAACAAAATAAGTTTTGGGACTCAGAGTATAAAAGTTATAAAAACTATATGCAAATTGGTTGGGTTTTATGAGTGTTTGAAAATCAAAACATTAATCAAAATACTGTTGAATAATGATTTAGTAATGCCACTTAGAATTGTAAACAATGCTTCAAAGTATACCCCAAGCTCTAAAAATATTATAAATTTAATTAAATCTATGCACCACATCTCTTCTTATGTTATCAATTTTTGTCAGTTTCCAAATAAATATTAATTGTGCATTTTTTATTTATGCAATAGCCACAATGTAGCCATAATAGATTCATATCTTAGAGTATATTTTGTTAATAAAAGCTAGTATGGTTTGTCTCTTTAGATACCTTAATATTTCTTTAATTTAAACATACCATTGGTAAATTTAGAACTTAGTATTTTCTATGGTTAGTCTAAGAATTTAGCATATGCTTAAATAAATTTTCTAGCTAAACTTAAAGTAACAAAACAAGATATTTGTACCTAAGTTTGTCTCACTACAACATGGGTATTTCTGTACGATAGTGACTGACATGGAAAATGTATAAAGAAAGAAAAGTTAGGAAAACTAAAGGATGCAGAGCTAAATTAGGATTTGTTTCACACTGGTTGAGCATTTAAACTAAAAATTTTTAAACACAATTATTTAATTTCTGAAACCCTATGATTGCCTATGTGATTAAAAGGACAAGCTTAAAAAGCTCATTTGGTTCATATGTAAAAGAGTGTGCAAATTGCAACAGGATCTAGTAAAAAAATACTTTTCTTGTTTTTAGAGTATTTTCTGATAATCTGTTTATCATGTATCTTGTACTTCTATGATAGAATATCATTTAAGTTTACGGCACTTCTATGTTTAAAATTTTAGGTAGACTCATAATTATCAAAGTAAGAAGAAAATGGAAATGTTACCGGATGCTAAGCCAATCACATTAAAGTTTAAGGAAATCGCATTCTGCAGAGATTATAAAACATGAAACTAGTTTGTCCAGTGTGAAGAAATAATATATATTTAAAATACATTAAATAAACATTGATTATATTTATTAATATATTTGAAAATTTATATTTGCATTTTATAGGAAATTTCAAAGCATAAACTTCAATAGAGAACATACATGTATTTCCAAAATTCTCAATTTCTAGTAAACATAAGACATTTTATTAACTATCAGAATATAAATTCACACTTGCTTTAAATATTTTGATAAAAATATGTTTTGTTTCACTTAGCCATTTTAATGAATCTGTACAATTAAATTCTATAGCAGGCTGAGCAGAGACCATGAGTATCTGCACCTAAATACATAGAAATTAAATGTGTTCTTCTTTATGGCAATAGAAATTCCTCAGTTTTGATTAGGATAAGAATGCTAAAAGGACAGAATTTCCAGGACAACCTGTTAGAGCCAGCTAACTAGGGAAATTCAAAGGGTTTAGAAGTCCTGCTTTTTTCTTATTCATTCTTTGGTCAGGGGGCATTTAGGTTGTTTCCAAGTTCT
Source organism: Myodes glareolus (assembly GCF_982192425.1). Taxonomy (NCBI): domain Eukaryota; kingdom Metazoa; phylum Chordata; class Mammalia; order Rodentia; family Cricetidae; genus Myodes; species Myodes glareolus. Next base: position 39,978,659 of record NC_142045.1, on the reverse strand, counting down.
GGCTAGGACAAACAATACAAACACAAAGCAAAGAAAAACAGCCTACAATTCACAATCCCAGAGAACCTAGACAACAATGAGGACTCTAAGAGAGACATACTTGGATCTAATCTACATCAAAAGTAGAAAAAGACAAGATCTCCTGAGTAAATTGGGAGCATGGGTACCATGGGAGAGGGTTGAAGGGGAGGGGAGTAGATGGGAGGAGAGCAGAGAAAAGTGTATAACTCAATAAAAACAATAAAAAAGATATAATAATGAATGTGAGAGCTTTGGGGAATGGGATGATTGGGATGGAGGAAGAGTGGATATGGGAGCAGGGAAGTATAGATATTAATTAAAGGGGCCATTTTAGGGTTGGCAAGAGACTGAACTCTGGAGGGGTTTCCAGGTGTCCAAGGAGATGTCCCCAGTTTGTTCTTTGAGCAGCTGAGGAGAGGGCACCTGAACTGGCCCTGTCCTATAGCCAAACTGACAATATCTTGCATATCACCATAGAACCCTCATCTAGCGATAGATGGAGATAGAGACAGAGACCCACATTGGAGCATTGGACTGAGCTCCCAAGGTCCTTATGAGCAGCAGAAGAAGAGAGAACATGAGCAAAGAAGTCAGGACCGCGAGAGGTGCGTCCACCCGCTGAGATGGTGGGGCTGATCTAATGGGAACTCATCAAGGCCAGCTGGACTGGGACTGATGGAGCATGTCATCAAACTAGACTCTGAACGTGGCTGATAAGGAGGGCTGACTGAGAAGCCAAGGACAATAGCACTGGGTTTTGATTCTGCTGCATGTACTGGCTTTCGGAGAACCTAGTCTGTTTGGATGCTCACCTTCCTAGAACTGGATGGGGTGGAGGAGGACCTTGGACTTCCCACAGGGTAGGGAACCCTGACTGCACTTTGGACTGGAGAGGGAGGGGGAGAGGGAATGGAGGGAGTGGGAGAAAAATGGGAGAAGGGTAGGAGATAAAAAAATTTTAATAATAGTAATAAAAAAGCTGAAAAAATAAAAATAAAAAATAAAAGTAATAATGAATATGGTGATTTAAAAAAAGTCCTGCCTTTGCACATGGTGTGAGTGGGAGAAAGAAAAATGAAGACTTGCTTTGTTAGATCCAGACTGTTATCACAACAACTTTAGTGCCAGTGACACAATCTGTAGCTTAGGACTGTGAATTTATACCATAACTAATTAAAGCCCTTTTAAACTTCTGAAGAGGAATTATATTTATTTATTATAGCACTCTTAGGGACAAGAAGAAAAGACAAATAAGGTAAGTTTGTAGATAATAGAAGGAAAGGGAACACGCAGAAGGGGAGAAAGAGAGGGAGAGAGACAGAGAGAGAGAGAGAAGTTTCAAGAACTTCCGGTCCTAAGTCCTACTTCCTCCATCCAGTTCTCCAGTATGGCTGTATACATACTTACAAATATATATAAATATATATATATATATACATATATATATATATATATATATATATATACACACAAATGATAAAAGTATAAACTGTGGGAGTGTTTCACAATCTTTCTAATGCTGAGACCCCGTAATATAATGCCTCATGATGGGGTGATGTTCAACAATAAAATTATTTTTGTTGTTACTTCATAAATAGAATTTTGCTATTGTTCTGATTAATAATGCAAATATTTTTGAAGGCAGAGGATTATCAAAAGGGTTGCAACCCACAAGGTGAAAATCATTGAACTAAAAATGAATTGTTTGTCAAATATATGTATCTACAGATAAACATATTGTGTACATGTGTAGACACACATATGTATATATTTATATTTACACATATTGATGATTTTACAGATAGATAGATAGAGAGAGAGAGAGAGAGAGAGGTTTCATGAATGTTCTGTTTTAAGATTCTCCATCCTTCCTCCATCTCTCTGAGATTGATGAATCATTTAACAGTATATAACTAGATATCATCCCTAGAAATTAGGGTAGTCAGGAATGGGAGAAAATCATAGTTGATTTCCTGAATGTTGATAAATCAAGAGGCAAGCTTGACTAAAGAAAACAGAATACAGACAGAAGACTTGTCTAAATGGAATGCATAAAAAGATGCCTAGTTGCCAGGCAGGTCAGTAGACTGGAAAGCTGAGAAAAGTTGAATATATGACAAAAGCGTAACCGTGACTGTCAAAGATTTAAGAAAGACAATGACAGTGGAGAGTTTTGTCTCTTTGGGGATTTTGAAAACTTCATGTCTTTCTAAAAACAGAGCTATAAGGGGATTCAAACAGCATTGTTTGTCATAGCCTGGAAACAACCTAAATGCCCCTCGACTGAAGAATGGATAAGGAAAATGTGGTACATTTACACAATGGAATACTACACAGCAGAAAAATAATGGCAACTTGAAATTTGCAGGCAAATAGATGGACCTAGAAAACATCATACTGAGTAAGGTAACTCAGACCCAGAAAGACAATTATCATATATACTCACTCACAAGTGGTTTTTAAACAAAGAGCAAAGACAACCAGCCAACAAATCACAATTGCAGAGAACCTAAACAGCATTGAAGACCTTAAGACAGACATACATATCTAATCTACATGGGAAGTAGAAAAAGACAAGATCTTTTGAGTAAATTGGGAGTCTGTGGACTATAGGAGAGGGTTGAAAGGTAGGGGAGAGGAAGGGAGGAGAGCAGAGAAAAATGTATAACTCAATAAAAACAATAAAACAAGTTGAAATATAGAAAAAATCTATGCATCAGCTACAAGAATGAATTTCCCACTTCATTGTCTGATTAAATATTTTAAAAAATAATTTTAAATTCTGTTTTTCATATAGTCTAAAGACATGGCACAGTTATGGCATCAAACTAAAATATATCAATGTCTGACAATATAGACAGAAACTTTGACTTTTTATTTTGTTTTAAATTATAAAAATACAATTTCCTAAAGACTTAGGTATTGGAATAAATATGTCCTACATTGCTATTAGTTCAAGTTTATTTGTGCTGATTTTATAAACTTTAATTCAGAGACTGAATCACACAAATCATCCCCCATTCCAAAAGCACATTACACTAAAATGGAAGAACAATATATTTTTCTGCTATTATTCACCAAAATGAAGAAACTAATTTATTCATCAGCACTGATACAAATGAACAGACTTAAAATTTCAAAGACTAAATAAATATGCAAAGACTTAAAATTGAATATCTTAGTTTGAAGAATAATTAGGTTAAAGGACTATGTAAATGTCTTTTTGCTTAGAGTGGCTAGTAAACCCCTGAGCTATAATGCAATTGCCAAAACATCTACAAACTTCATTACTACATAATAAAATGACTCAGTTTTAAAATTGTTCAGTTTATTGATTTTAGTGGCAAGGGAGATGCATGTATTTTATTTCCTTGCTATTAATCTCTTGCTTTTGAATCCAATCTGTTACTTTCAATAGAGAATAAAACATTCTCATGATATTAGAATTAAAATTAAAATGAAGTGTGGACTTGAGGTGTTTGTGATAAATTGTAAGAGAAATGGCTTTGGCATTGTTTGTAAAATTTGTGATATTTTTGTAAAAGGGCTTTCTTTAAAATTAATAAATTTTACTCTTTTTCTATTCTCACAACTTCAAACTATATAAGACTGTATTTTCTGCCTATGTGTATTTCCACAAATTTCCAGTCAGGAGAGGGATTTCTCTTTTAATTCTTTGTATTTTTTCTGTGAAACACAATGATGACACACCTATGGATTTAAAATTTTAGCTATGGTTACCCCACATGTGTTTTCTTCTTTCTGTTTGTATACTTTCAGGGCTGAAAACTCTGCATCTTTGATCAGCTTGAAATTTTCATTCAGGAAGAGAAATTGAGACAAACTGTTTTTATTCACATATTAATGTCTGTGCAGGTTCCTCAGACTCTGGTAACAACTATTCTTGTCCAAATTTCTGAGGCGTAATCACTTCTGCTTATGTCTACGAATATTAACATGGATATTTGTATTTCTATGTTGACTTCTCTCATTAATAATATGTCAATTATTGAAAAAATAAGAATTTTTATTTTAATTTTAAGCACTAAATGCATATTGAAACCTCACATAGTATATTTAATATACCAAACATTATTATACATATAACATTTAATTATTTTTAATAATTATTTTATTATCTTTTAATGACTATGATTTATTAATTTTTAAAATATTGGAATTTAATTGAATATTTGTCATATCATTAAAGTAATAGCTTAAAATTCTTAAAGTGTTCAAATGATGGTAATATTACATATAATAATTTTCACATTCCACAAGCAGAAATTAATTTTTAAAAGTTAATGTTGTGATATGTAAAGGATCTTAAACATTTTTTTGTTTAAAATATATAGTAAAATGGTTAGTGGTAATCTATAAACATATTTACATTAGCAATGGTACATTTGTTTGAATAACTATCGGCTTTAATGTGTAAATGTGTAAGCTAGAAATTAGAGCTGGTGGATTATATTTGCAGGCTCCATTGTAGTGCAAATCTCCAGACCTTTGTTCTGATAAAGATAAATTTCATATGTCAGAATTGAAGAAACAATGGGTTTTCTAACATCTTATCTGTATATCTTAGAGTACAGATGTAGACAGTCCTAGATCGCAAATGTACATTTAAAAAAATTCAAGTAAACTTTGTGAGACTTTGTTTAAAATCGTAAGGAAATAGTAGCTCTTAAGATGAAGCTGTCTGTTATCTTTTATAGCTCGCTTTCCTTTATGATTGCTCTGTTCCCCACAGTGTGACTGTGAAGTGCAGAAAAAGTTCACAGCAGATGATTACACTAAGACACCAAAGCCACTGGAGTGTGAGATAATCTTTGAAGCTGAGAATTAGTGTCTCTGGCAACCAAGCAGGGGACCAAAGGGGAGCTATTCTTTCAGTAAAGTTTAACATCTCCAGCACACTGGAAGCTGGTGTGCTTATTACTACTCAAATCCATACTTCTGTGGTTACTCTTTAGTTCAGGCTGTAGTTTCGTTTGGCATGCTGATGCCTTCTCACTTAGTCAAATGTAAGATCTGTAAAGTATGCATGGGATTTAATGAAATTACTGTAGCTTGCAACGTTTGATGCTTAACACAGATTTAGCAAATAGAATGGTTCTTTCTTAACCCTCTGAAGTTCATTATAATCTCCAAACAAACTTTTATGTCAGAAGTCAGTAAGGACAATTGTGTTTCATATGTAGAGAAAGACCACATTTAGAAGAAAATTCTCAGTGAACAAATGGTTGAACATTCAAAACAATCTGTGTTTTCATTTGAATTTTAAGTTAGAAGATATTAATAGACTCAAGCACAATCAAAATTTACATTGTTAATGGTGTGAGAAGACAGTTGGTCTTTAACTTTTAGGTAATTTTTGCATATTTTCAAATGATTAGCTTAAATTGAATTTTATAATACTTCTTTTCATTTTTATTTTTATTTTTTTAAAAATTATTATCTCCTACATTACTTCCCAACCTCAGTTTCCCCTTCCTCAAATGGTTTCCTTTTTTTTTTTTATTAAATTATAAAAGTTTCCATTTCAGCCCCTCCTCCCAACACCCTCCCACTCCCCCCACTCCCTCTCCTCCTCCCTCTCCATCCCCTAGAGCAGTCAGGGTTTCCTGCCCTGTGGGAAGTTCAAGTTCCTCCCCCCTCCCTCCAGGTCCAGGAAAGGTGAGAGTCCAAACAGACTGGAGCGCCAAAATCCAGTATATGCAGAGGAAGCAAGTCCCAGTGTCATTGTCAAAGGCTTTTCAAAAAGGCTCCGGGCCAGCCACATTCAGAGAATCTGGTTGGATCACGACCTCGTTCAGTCCCAGTCCAACAGGCCTTGGTGAACTCTCATTATATCAGTTCTCTTGTATCAGTGGGTGCTCGCATCCCTCGCAGTCCTGGTCACTTTTTTTATTTTCTTCATCTTTCTGTTCCTCATTTGGACCGTGGAGTGCTCAGTTAGGTGTTCCAATATGGGTCTCCATCTGTATCGCCATCCAACGTCGGATGAAGGTTTCCTCTGCCCTTGCCTTCTTTGCTCACGTTCTCTTTTCTTCTGCCTCTTATTTGGACCTAGGGAGCTAGGTCCAGTGTTCCAACGTGGTTCTCCGCCTCCATCTCCATCCATTGCCAGATGAGGGTTCTATGGTGACATGCAAAATAATCATTAGTATGGTTGTGGGCCAAGGCCGGTTTCTACATACAGTTTCTATACTTGGATGTATTAACTAATACACAATGAACACATTTGTAGATTATGCATTACTGATTTGGAAACATATTTGATACTTTTGGAGGCAATAAAAATTACTCAGTTTTGTCTTTGTCTATTTTAATAAATGTGATTATGACTCACAATTAAGACCTGAATCATAGAACAAATGGGAGTATTTATGAAAATCTACCTTACTTTATAAGAATTCAGTGCACACTTAATAGTAATATGACTATATAGTAAACACTTCAGTTTACAATGAAATAAATATTTATTATCACAAAATAAATATGCCTATTGAGCATGCATATATTTACAGCAGTACTTTAATAATTTTCTGCTTTATTTGTTTAAGATATAATACAATAAAACAATACATACAACACTGTAATTCCAAAGAGTAATTCACTCACTGAAATGGACATTATTTAGGCAGTAATAAAAATTCAAATGTGATATATTGAAAAAAATTCCAAAAAATGGAAAAGATCTGGAAATTTGAAGCTGTCATTGTTGCAGTACAGTTCCTAAGAATCACCATGACAGATCACATGCAGTTTATTATTGAGAAATTGGGCATCATACTTTCATTTATAATGTATGTGTATGTATATGAATACACAAATACATATTCAATATGGTGAATCTTTTTGCTGTTTTCGTGGTTTAGGGCTGACCACATTATATAAAATAAATGATAATCAGGCTCATCCTCAGAAAGGGCTAATTCTTCCTTTATATTTCTCAACAGTAATAGTTCATAGCCCAGGAGTGGGACCCTGTGAAATCTTTCACATCCGTGTTAGACTGTCTATTCATAATGTCATTGCTCTTGACTGTGCCATCATTTTTAGGAAAGACTGATTCACAGCCAGCTTTCTGTTATTCTGGCTCCTACAGTGTTCTGTACCATGGACCCTGAGTTTTAGATGCAAAAATAGTGAATGAACACTCTCTCTCTCTCTCTCTCTCTCTCTCTCTCTCACACACACACACACACACACACACACACACACAGAAAGAGAGAGAGAGAGAGAGAGAGAGAGAGAGAGAGAGAGACATTCGTAATACACTCTCTGTGATCTGTTGATCTGTTAATTGTATCCTCCTTTTTTGGTTTTCTGTGATGGTCTCAATTTTCCATAAAGAAGGGCTTTTCTGATGAGGAATGGTAAAGACACTGATCTGTGTGTTTGAGAATAAGATTTAGAATGTAGTAAGGAATAGAAAGGTGATGGAATTAGATTATTTTATAAGGTTCATTACCTCACTAGCCCCAGGAAGCTCCTAGGTTTCCAATACCAGGTATGATTTCCCTCCTGTTTAGTGGGCCATAAATTTAATTAGACAGCTGTTGGTTACTATCATATGCGGGTTCCACTTATTGCACATTTCCAGATACCTTGCCATGTTGGAAATTGTGCTCATTCATATGTGTCAACAGTTGACTATAACTTTTAATTGCTTACCTGCTCTGGCAGTTTCTATAGTATTTTCTGGAACAATTGAAGTTGGACTACAGGAAGTATTTCCAGGTTATATCCAGCTAAAATCATCTGAGTGTGTACTAAGGGAAATATTTCAAAAAAAAGGACCAAACTCAGAAGCTCTGAAAGTCAACCATGTTTTACATCATTATTCTACATTGTTTTGGAAGACATTTGGATCACCATGATCAGTCTTTCAAAGGGAAGTTTTCCATGTCTGGTACTTTTGATTTGGTTAGGCTATTACCTTCTTTGGAACATTGTCAACCAAGTGCCATAACCTGAATATATATATATATATATATATATATATATATATATATATGGAGAGAGAGAGAGAGAGAGAGGGAGGGAGGGAGGGAGATAGGTAGAAAAATAATAGGGAGATACATAGGTACAAAATAATAGTTAGATATATAGATATATAAAAGATATATAGATAATATATAGATAGTATATAGATATAGATATATAGGCAGATACCAGGATAGATGAATGATAGATAATCAGAGATAATTTGTGTATAATTATAGTTTTACAACTTTTGTAAAAATAAAATAATACAATTATTTTAGGATATATTAAAAATTGATATTATCTGTTCTTTAAGCCTTCATCTGGTGGGGGGGTTGTTTCTATTTTTAAGCAGAAAGTTTGGGTTGTATTTTGTCTGAATCAGATGAGAGCACATAAATCCCAATCTCGTTGTGAGGTATGCCCTTATTGTAGCTCATGATGGTTAGGAAGGACCGTCAAATTATTGGCAGCTGAAGAAGAAGAAGAAAAAAATCTAAATTGCCACTCAACAAGAGAGCAGAAATCAAACCACAAACACAGGACATGCTGTGCTTTGCTTATTTCTCTGATGGAAGACTTGGCTGGTACTGGAAGCTGTGTTCACTGACACACCTGAGCAAAGATTACATAGCAGGAAACAATATTTTTAAAAGCCTCAGGAACATTACATACTTTCTCTTTTAAGATATCTGAAATGAAAGGGCTGTTTATTTTACCCCTATTCTAATCCACCAAGTAAACCCAAAACATTGCAAACTTATGTCTAAGTTAAACAGAAATAAAAACATAGAAAAATTTATTGTATGTATTTGGAACACACACACACATTAGAAGCTAGATCTAGAATAAAGGGTTAAAAACCCGAAATAAATGAGGAAAAAAAAAACAGGTAAATATTGTTTGGGACATGGGGAGAAATAAATGTTTACATGAATAAAAGCAATATTCAATGAAACAAAAGTGTGAATGTAGTTTATGTGAAAAAAGTTATTCTAAATGGAAAATACATAAAGTTACATTTATGAAAAACTATCAACTGGTCTACATATAAAAATTGAATGTCCATGACACAGGTAATTCATTCTAAAGAAAACAGAATTCTGCAAAAGTATGTTCTTGGGAAACATTCTGAATTATAAAAGTGAATGTGTGCAATAATAATAAATATTAATTAATCAAGAAAATATAAGTCAGGTATTAGTTTTGATGATTTGTGTGTGTGAGTGTGTATGTGTGTGAGTGTGCGTATGAAAGACAGAGAGTGAGAGGGAGTTTTGCTGTGCATATGTGACAGTATGTTTGAGTTTTTGTGAGTGCATGTGTGTGTGTGTGTGTGTGTGTGTGTGTGCGTGTGTGTGTTGTATGCATTGAGATTATTCTTCTAAACCACAGAGAAAGAAGATGGTACTAGAAAGACAATAGTGAAAAATCAGGGGATCAGAGAGTGTTCTGCGAGACTATGTCTTCTAGCAATGCCAGAGTGACACCCATAATGTCTTGCCAAGATGACTGCCCAAACATGAATTGTACAAGGACAACAACCATAGACATGATGAAGTAGACAGGAAAACCCCACAAGGCCTCAGCCTTATACAAAACTCTATAGTGAACTAGGAAACAGTCACACTCAGGAAAGAGCACACCAATATGTTTTCCAATACCAATACCCTGAAAACATACATGCAAGCAACATATGCAGCCTGAGGAATATACAGGTATAAAGCAATACATGTGTATGAAAATGAATGGAAAAGGAGAGCATGAATTTGAAAAAGGAGCAAGCAAAGTTAAACTGATGTTCAAGGAAGGGAAAGGGGAAATGATACTTTTTGCATCAAAAAGGAAAGGAATAATTTAAATAAAATGGTTCTAAAGATAAAATATGTGAAAAAAATTAATGACAAAAACAATTCAAGATGCTTAGGACTCCAGTTTCACTGAGCATCAATATTATCTGAAAATCAACTCACAATATATTTTAAGGACAATCAATTTCAACAAATCAGAGATGAAAATGACAAGAATGAATAAATCCTTGAAAGAGAAGTGGGAAGAATTCAGATTTTCATTTGACTCATTCTCATTAGTGTGGTAGCCAATACTCAAGGCTTGATGACAGCAGAACTATGAGTCAGTTTCTACCATACTTGCAGTTGCAGAAATAAATCCTAGCAGATGATTATGTAGAAAGCATTGGAATCTTTCCTCCCTTTGTTAGTTCACATGAAGAATGACTGCAGTAGTAAAGTCCAAGCCCTTGTGGATTATAGCTGTAAACCCTAAAACAAATGATGCTTTCAGATCACAGTTGACAATAAGTGACTGATACAATAGGAAATGAAACTAGAAACAGGGGACCTGCAAGGGACAAAGAAAATAAACAACCTCAGAGCTGTAATAGGTTTTATATCATGTTGTTATACTGAGCAAGAAAGTACATACAGTGTCAACTTGCATCTTACTGGGCCTGTGGATTTTTATAATTTGATTTTGCATGGCCAAACCTCAACTACGAATATTGCCTTAGTTATCTTTAAATCATTGGCAATAAGCAATACTAATATCTTAAAGGAAATAAAAATATATTTATTTTCCCATAATTGAATTATTCTTCAATTAGAGAGTATTTTAATTAACAAATAATAAAGTGACATATTTGAGATTCAACCTAATCTATTGTGTTTAATACAAAGGGAAAGAAGTTTTTAAAATAGCATATTTAAAATAAGTATCTATAAACACTATCAGAAACTTCAGAAGACAAACTTACAGCAACCATATTTAATTTTGTTCAATTTGTATGGACCACTGTCCTGAAGGTATACACTATACATTTGAACATTTTGGCATCCTTCATTGTATGAACTGACCCTTATCTTTCTCTCTTATGCTTCAAGTATATATGTTTAAATCTATATGAATATATATCTATGACTAAATAAATGGATAATATATAATTTTACTATGTTAAATTAAAACATTCTCTGTTATTTAGTCAGAAAAGGGGAGTTGATGTGGAATTTCCCTCTGTATGCTGTGAATACCATTGGTTAATGAAGAATCTGTCTTGAGACTGGCAGGCCAAAATAGAGGTAGGTAGGGAAAACTAAACTGAAAGCTGGGAGAAGGAAGGCAGAGTCAGGAGACACCATGTAGCCACCGCCAGACATGACAGAACCTTGCTGGTAAGCCACAGCCACATGGTACTATGCAGATAAATGGAGATGGGTCAGTTTAGGATGTAAGAGATAGCCAATAAGAAACTAGGGCTAATAGACCAGGCAGTGATTTAATTAAAAAAGATTCTGTGTGGTTATTTCGGCTCTGGGCAGCTGGGAAAGTACAAGCGTCCACCTATTATAAGAATAGGTTTCTAAAAAGCCAGTCCAAGCAGTAGAAATAAATTCTGGTGCCACTGCCCGTGGCCCCAAAGTCTGCCTGAGACATACAACTGTCATCTACATTCAGAGGGACTAGTTTGGACCTATGCAGTTTCCTGCTCTGTCTGGCAGGAATTGGTGACCTTCCATTAGCTCAGGTAAATTGTTTCAGTGAGTGTAGCCATACTGATGTATATCTTAAGTTTCATCATAGACCTTTTGTTCAGCAACTGATGGAAACAGGCAAAGACCTGCATCAGAGCATTGAACTGAGTTCCCAAATTCAACTAGATGTTTTTAAAGGTCCATTTGCTTGGAAAATCCTTTCATAACTTTTTATTCTGAAGTAATGTATGTCTCTGAGATTGAAATGTGTTTTTTGCATGCAACAGTAGGCTAGATCCTATTTTCATATCCGTTTTAATAGCCTTTGTCTTTTTATAGGTTATTTTAAACCATTGATATTAAAAGATATTAGTGACTATTGATTGTCAATTCCTGTTATATTTGGTTTTATTGGTGGTTGTAGTATTGTATGTGTGTTTACCTTCTATAGGATTTGTTGTTGTGAGATTATTTCTAGCCAACATTTTTGTGTTTGCTACTAATTTAATTGCATTGGAGTTTTCCTTCTATTACTCTCTGTTGAAATGGATTTGTGAAATGGTATTGTATAAATTTATTTTTTTTCATGGAATATCTTTTTTTCTCCATCCAATGGTCCATAGTGATTAAGAGCTTTGCTGGGTATGTCTGGGCTGACTATTCATGGTCTCTTAGTGTCTGTATGACACTGATTCTACTGCATGGACTGACTTTGTGGGAGCCTGGTTTGTTTGGATTCTCACATTTATAGACCTGGATGGAGTGGGGAGGACCTCAGACTTCCCACAGGACAGGGAACTCTGACCACTCTTAGGACTAGAGAAGGAGGGGAAGGGAAAAGGGAGGTGGGGAGGAGGTGGAAATTTTTAATTAATTAATTAATTAATTTAAAAAAATAATCTTGGTTACAAGATGAGTATATTGTTTAAGGCAAACAAAATTAAAGTCACTGCTTAGACAATAGTGTCTCACTGATTTTGATTTGGAAGATTTTGGCTATATAGAAGAAAACAACAAAGAATTTTTGTTGGGCTCTTGAATAAAAATGCCCATGTGTGTTTTGTACATGAAAAATTCATCTGAGCCAACACTAGGGACTGTAGGTTTTCTGTCTCTAGGGAAAAAGTTGATTCCTACCATTGCTTGAGTAGAGCAAAGGCAACAATCTACTGTCTTTTTTCATACCTATTGCTAACTACACACTTAAAATATAATGCAGCATTTCATGATTGAGCCTGATGTACATGTCACATTTTCCATGCATCTGAGATAGAGCTTTTGGGGAAACATTTGTTCTAGAACAAAAAGTAGGATACATCACAATGAAACCACAAAAAAGTCACTTACGAAGTAGAAAGCAGATATTGGGTAACAAAGCTAAAAAAAATGAGTCTTTCATTTATAATATCTTTCAGTATTCCTGTCTCCATTAGTAAACAGAGCAATTTTCTCTTTATGTATGTGTGAAAATATGTATGCATATAAATGGATTTTTGAAACAGGATTTCTCTATTTAGCTACTCTCCCTTTCCTGGAACTTGTTTTATGAACCAGACAGACATAGAATTTAAATAAGTCTGCCTGCCATTACCTCCCAAGAGGTGGGATTAAAGGCATGTATTACTACCACCCACCATTCCTTTCATATTTTTAGGGAGGGATACCTCTAATTGTTGAAGGAATATAGTTGTAAGTAACTTCAACCTTTATGAACATTTTTAGTTCCAGGAGATATTGATTCTATCCCCAATTTATTATGTTCTCATGATACTGTTCAAATATAAACAATTTGAACAGTTATATTTATAACCAATATAAAGAGTGAGCCAATAAATGTGCAGTTGTTTGGAAAAAGGAGAATTTAGAGAAATTAGTAAAGAAAAAATCAAACTAAACATGATCTCTTTACTTGTGATTAAATTAGTAGGATAATTAATGAGTATATCTACTAGCCACTTATTTCATTTCCAACATTTTCTCTTTCTACTACATATTTGGTTCAATTAACTTTGTAAGATATGATTTCATTCTTAATTTAGTAGGTGCTTTTATTGCCCTAGTCTGCATTAGTATTCATTGCTGAATATCTAGTAATAGTATGGCATGGCAAAATATCCATACTAGGCTGTTAAATTACAAAAGTATTAATTTTCATAATTTTTGTCTGTGTACAAATATGCTAATTGTGGCAATTGGAAAAACTCTTCTAAGTATCTGAAAGTTTTATGGATATTTTTAATGAAAAAATTTTAAACTTGAATTGGTTCGCACTTAGTTGATTAAATAAAAGGATATTCCTGAGATATTCAAAACAGACACTATTAACTCTTCTTCCCCTGTAGAAAATAGGGATGCCCAACAACCTAGGGTAACAGAGTGGAAGAATAGATCATAACACGTACTTGTGCCCAACTTGCATACTTCCTTCGGGAGGCTGGGCTCTTCATTGTCAGACAGTCATGTGGTGCTATTTGTTTATTTATTTATTTATTTATTTTTGTTTTTAAAGAGTAACTCTATACTTTAATTTGTTTAAGAATGTGCAAGAATAGTGGACAATGTAGTTGAAGTAAGGACCCCAATGCAGATGCTATGCAAGAAAACATGAGAAGTTGCTGATGTTCAAGACATAAGTGGAGTAACCCACCTGGACAGCTTAATCACTTAGGTGGCAGTAGCAAGCTGTGCAACTTGGTCTTAGTGCCAACAGAAATATTGGGGCCTGGTACAGTAAAAACTGAAGAAAGTTCAATAAACATTGAAATTCACATGCATACATACCTGTCAAAAAGGATTGCACTGAGTAGCACAATAAAAACTATAGACAGTTGATATAGGAGCATACATCATCCCTCTTAATTTGTGCAGTAAGATGATTTCCAAAACTAGAATGCTAGGCCTTCTCATGAAGGTACTTGCTGGGACAGACCTTTTGGTGAGATCAAAGCTATCATAGTTTCAATTTTCATTGAACATCTTGAGACCAAAAGACTTTAATTGCTAATTTCAATTCTACAACTACAATTTTTCTAGATCCTATACTCCAAATTTGGCATTATAAACCATACTCCAATGTAATAGTGAAATAAAACCATTTTCATATAAATTTTACCCTAGTGAAGATTATTTATTGTTATCTTTTTTATATTTTTAATTTTCCATTCAAAATTTCCACTTCCTCCTCTCCTCCCATTACCCTCTCACTCTCCCACTCACCCTCCTCCCTCCCCCTTTAGTCTTAAGAGAGGGCAGGGTACCTTGCCCTGTGGGAAGTCCAAGTCTCTCCCCCTTTCATCCAGGCCTAGGAAGGTGAGCATCCAAAGAGACTAGTGTCATAAAAAGCCAGTACATGAATAGAAACAAGTCCCAGTGCCATTATCAATGGCTTCTCATTCAGCCACATTCAGAGAGTCCGGTTTGATCACATGCTCATTCAGTCCCAGCCCAGCTGGCCTTGGTGAGCTCCCATTAGATCAGGCACACTGTCTCAGTGGGTGGACCAACCCCTCACGGTCCTGACTTCCTTGCTCATCTTCTCCCTCCTTCCTCTCTTCAACTGGACCTTGGGAGTTCAGTCCAGTGCTCTGATGTGGGTCTCTGTCTCTTTGTCCATCCATCGCCGGTTGAAGGTTTATTGTTTTCTCTCTAATGTAGTGTAAGGACTACCAATGTCTTTGGGATATCGATATTGAATGTTGATTTTGCTGCAAAAACTACCATTGTCATTTGCAAGGACTAACAATGTCTTTGGAGTATAGTTATAGAATGTTGATTTGTTGCAAAAACTACCATTGTCATTTGCAAGTGAAATGTGAGGATTAAAAAAAAAGTGTGTTAGTAATATTGACAGAAGACAGAATAACCAGAGCTGAATAATACAAGGAACCTCAGAGAGAGTTGGAGAGCTGTGGAGCAGACAGTGACGATGGAGAAGATAAGCATTGGCACCGGAGCCATTTATTCTGTTGTCATTCTTGTTGAGAAATTGTAACAAGATTTCCATTCGTAATAAAATTTTAAAGAGCCAAGCGGGATCTATAGGTAAGGGAGGCTGGTAAATGTGTCCCAAATACCCATGATGAATGATAGATCATTTGATAAATTATAAACCACGTTACAGTAGTAGAGCTGGGTTACTAAGGATTAGCCACTACCTAAACATGCATTTTCTGAAGTTTATATATGTGTGTGTGTGCATGTGTGTGTAATAAAAAACAAGAAAAAATAATGACAAGATATTGAGAAATATGTATATTTAATTTTGATGATTGAAGATTATCAAAATGAAAAAATATCACCAATGAAAACAAGCACAATAAATAATCTCACACCAGCATACCTAAAAAGGGAACACACACACACACACACACACAAACACACACACAAGCACCATCAAAAACTTCAAAAAACTAATAGAAATTAACATTCATTGGTCATTGATATCTGTCAATATCAATGGACAAATTCCACAGTAAAAAGACATGAACTAACAGAATGCATGTGCAAACAAAGTTCATCCTTCTCTGTCATTCAAGAAACATTCCTCAACATTAATAATAGACATTGACTCAGAGCAAAGGATTGGAAAAAAATTTTCTAAGCAAATGGCTCAAAGAAGCAAGAGAGTATACTATTCTAATATCTAACAAAATAGATTTTAAACCAAAATGAATCAAAAGAGATGAAGATATTCCATACTAATCAAAGGAAAAATCCACCAAGATGGCATCTGAATGCTCAACATCAATGCTTCAAATACACACACACACACACACACACACACACACACACACACACACACACATAAAAGCCCTCATTGGTAAAGAAAAGATTAATAAAGCTTACACTTTGATAATAGATACCTTTAATACTCTACTCACAACACAGGGCATATCATCCAGACAAAAACTAAACAGGGAAATACTGGAGCTAACAGACATGAAGCAAATTAATGTTATAGTTATCTACAAAGCATTTCATGACAACTCAAATAGATTTTCTTATCAGCACCTCATAGAATATTTTCCAAACTTGACCATATAGTCAGTCACAACTCAAGCCTCAGCAGATATAAGATATATGAAATGACCCACTACGTCCTCTCAGACAATCATGGATTAAAGTTGTATTTCAATAACAGCAGAAACAACGGGAAACTATGAACTAAGACAACTGAAAAACTCTCGGGTCAAAGAGGAAATAAAAAAGAATTTAAAGACCTCCTAGAATTCAATTAAAATGAATGAACAATATACCAAACTTATAGGACACTATGAGTTTGCTAAGAGGAAAGTTCATAGCATTAAGTGCCTTCATAAAGAATTAGAAGGGATTCCATAATAGTGACTTAATAGCACAACTAAAATCTCTAGAACCAAAAGAAGCAAAGAAATCCAAGAGAAGTAAACAGTTGTAACTAATAAAACAGGGATGAAATTAACAAGACATAAACAAAGCAAACGATAAAAAGAATCAATGAAACAAACAGTTGACTCTTTTAGGATGTCAACAAGATAGACAATTCCTTATCCAAACTAACAAAAAGAAAGAGAGAATAAACAAGTTAACAAAATCAGAAATTAAAAAGGCAACATAACAACAGACCTGAGAAAATTCAGAGTATCATTGGGTCATAATTCAAAAACTGTACTGCACAAAATTAGAAAACCTAAAAACAATGAAAATTTTTCTTGATAGATACTAAATATCAAAGTTAAATAAATATCAGATAAACAATTTCATCTTATAGGGAAATTGAGGCAGTCATTAAAATTTCCCAACCCCAAAAAGCCCAGGGCCAAACACTTTTAGCCCTCACCTCTCCTTTACAACAAATTCTATGTTCCACTTTTTCCACTCAGAAAAGAATAGGATTTACTTAGATCCATTTGTGTAGAATTTTACATAGAATTCTATTGCATAAAAATGTGTTTATTAGTCAAAATATAAAGATTGAATGCTAAGAAAATTATAAATTTAGAAATAAACAGTACTATATTAAAATATGAATGATGAAACAGACAAGAACATCAAAATGCATTGTATATTTAACAAATAATTGATACGGAAACTTATTAAGAGGTGAGTAATGAAAATGAAATTTATATAACAATCCACTTTTGGGTCAATATAGTATAATAACAGAAGATACAGACTATAATGTTAATAATGATGATAATTTAATACAGCATAAATTATTCCAAATGATTCAAATATACAGCAGAAAAGCCATTTTGTTGGAAATTATATTTGATTTCTTATTACCTTTAAATATTAAATAAAACAATAACTTTGTCATAAGAAAATGTGGAAATTTAAAATTTTATTTACAAGCCAGGGAATAAAAAATACTCCCAAACGTGGCAAATTTGAAAGATAAATAAAGCTTAGCACAAATATTGTTAAAAATCTATAAAAAGTAGAAAGAATAATGATGAAAGAGAGGTACCTATCATAATTGTTTCAAAGCACACTGAGGACAGACACTTATTAAAATACAATGTGATCATACTTGAAAAGTTATGAGATTATTTTAAAGACATATTTTTAAGATATGGGTATCGTTTTTACCATGGCAGTATGTCTGGCACACATGTGAACAAACAGGGGCATGAAAATTGATAAAAGTAGTTAAGAACTATAATTAACAAGTGATACCCTCATGTTATTAAACATTTTATACTGAGATTAAGCATAAAGCAGGACTATACAGTAAGATGCCTAACACTTTGTTTAAAACATGACTAAAATCAAACACATTTGAAAGTGTGAACTCCTAGTATTGAAATGCCACATTGCTTATTGTCATCACCCTTCTCACTGGGGTAGGAGTCAGCAAAATCACCAAGTAGTCATGCTTGGATAACATTGTCTGATATTAAACAGTATTTATCAGTTAATCACCCTAAATTAACATAATAAGTATGTGTCTTCCAGCCAGAATTCTTGAGAAATTTATTTTTACAAAATACATTGGACTTTCAACATTATAAGAATTCATGAAGCAATGTTTGTCTATTGAATTAGGCCTTCCCCATTTAAAATAAAATGTATTGTGTTGATTGCAAAAATAAAAATTCATATGAAAATATGATCACACTTTTTCTTTCTATGTTAATAAAAAACTTTCATTTCAGTCCGAATTAAATTATAATGTGCTCCTTTGAATTCAAGGGCAAGTCTTCCTTTTCTTGCAATCAGAGGGAAAAAAACGATTATGCTGATATCAGCGATTTTTAAAATAGACCAATTACTTTGGAATGCTGATTGGCTTCTGATTCTTTTAAGAATAAAACTGTAAGAATATGCAAAGTACCTTTTCTGAATATCATTGATATAGTTAAAGTACAAAATGCCATTATTTTAATTGAATTATTGCCTGTAGCTAAATGACTAAGAGCATAATAACTTTTCATTTAATTAATTACTTAAGAAATCCTTAGCCTAGACTAAAAGTATCCATCATGACAATTAGCTTCAGGGTCTAATATATAAAATCAGAGCTTAAGGTCTTAGGAAATGAGTTTGTACATAATAGGCATTCACACCCATCTCATTCTGCAGATTCCATCTCCTAGGTACCCTTTGCAATCATTCCAAGTAGAGATGTTGCTTTAAAAAGCAATTATGCCAGTAATTTAGCATAATTCAAGCACAGATCATAGAAACTCTATAGTGATTCCTGTGTGTGTGTGTGTGTGTGTATGTGTGTGTGTGTGTGTGTGTGTGTGTGTGTGTGTGTGTGAGAGAGAGAGAGAGAGAGAGAGAGAGAGAGAGAGAGAGAGAGAGAATGTATTAGAGAGAATGTTAATGTGAGCATACTACCTTAAGGCTATAGTTACACATCTTAAAATTTCCAAGAGGCGAAACATGCATGGATAAGTTCAAGGATAATATTAATTAGGATAAAAAAATTAATCAAATGCTTTGCAAACAGGAAATGTTTTCTCAAAGGACACTTCATGTTCAGTTGGAGATTTGCATATTTGTCAGTGTTACATAGATTTCTGCAAATTTATTTACAAGCAGAAGTCAGCCCTGAAGTGACCCCTGGATCTGACCCTGGCTCAAAGCCCTTCATGCTGTGTCTTTAGACAAGCTCTGTGCAATTTCTCTTTTCCTCATTGCAGCAGTTACTTGTTACAAAACATAGTTCTTGAAGGAGGTCTCTTTCATACTTACCAACTTTAAACTCTTTGTTAATCAAGGCATTAATGTTTCCTTACTGGCAAGATGTATATATTTATTATTAATGTGTTGTATACTTGTTAAAAATTCTGCAGAATCATAAACAATAATTAGAAAATAAGTAATTGTAGATTTTTTTGGTTACTGAGAAACTAAATAATTGCACAGTGTAATATTTTATGCAGTAACTATAAGATGAAACTTTTTATAGTGGTTAGTCAAGATGTTGCATTTAATATTTTTTCATATGATAATCAATAACTAAAAAATTATACATTTATATAAAAGAACAAAAGTCATATAATTATTCTCCTAAATAAAATATTTTATTAGATTTTTTTAACTAAACCTACAAATTAAAGATTTTCATTATGATATTTTCATAAAAACTTAGTTCTTATTTACTTTAAAACATAAATTTTATTTTTTAATTATACCAAACAATTGGTAAAATTTTCTCTTCAAATTCAACAGGAATTTTTTAATCTTTTCTGGCAGTTTTCTATACTTATATTTATATCATAAAGGTGGTATTTGTACTTACACATTTTATATGTATATACATATTTAACTGTTATTGAATGTATATGCTTCCTTTATGATGTGCAAAGAATTATGGTTGTTTATACAGTGACATGGGAATTGAATCCTGTAGAAAAACATACCTATGACAGTTTTTCCAATTACTGACTTTCAGCATATGTCTTATAAATCACAATCTATATATAATTGAGAAAACACAAAATCTTGTCTAAAATTTTGCATTTCTTTTTGTTTCTGTTATGACTTCTGTTGGGCACAGTGCAGAATACTAAGCACCTCAAAAAATATGTATTATTCCTCTCAGTCTTAGAATTATGACGGTGGTTTGGAAGTCAGGTTTGCAACTCTTTTCCACTAAGAAGGCCTCCACATGAGCCCTCTGTGATATCAGAGCTGTCTAAGCCTTTACTTCCATTGTTCCAAGTCCTGACCCATTCTGATGCTCAGAGGTGCCCCTGAGAGCTCTCTTCCCCAGGCAGATTGCAGAAACCCCATTGCTGATGTACAGCAGGCCACTTGACTTTCATGTTGTTGCTCCTGTTGAATGAGCCCTCTTCTGTAACATGAAGGATTCACTCCCTCACTCCTTTGGTTAAATATTATATTTTAAGAATGGGTGCCAGATTATTAATACATAAATACTATAAACAATCTCATTCTTGTTGTTCTCTGATTCCTTACTTTTTATATTTTATGGTGCATGTTAATCTTGTTTATTTAGTATAAGATAACGTGTTTACCTTGCATGCCCCCCCTCATATTTCATAGGTATAAAATTTTCTTTGTGATGGCTACCAGGCTTTTCGATTTTTAAACAGAAACACATGAAAATGTAAAAGAGTCAAGTCTTGTTTAAGAATAAAATAATGTTTTAACTATTTTGCTGTGATTTTTACTGAGATAACAATGTTTAATGATTGGTAAAAATACTAGTAGTGCTAAAATGTATACCATTATTTAATATAAAGAATAAGAATGTTACTTTGATGGCCAGGGGTCCCAGAATTTCACATTCATATAGGCAACCACAGAAAAATTCACCAGTATCTTCAACATGAAGTTTTATTTTTATTCTCCTTCACAGAACATAGTGGTAAACAGACTGAGTTACTGAATGCTATCTTAGCTGTTGTTCTTATGCTAGGCACAATATTGAAGGCTCTTGCTAATAATTAGTAGCTAAAACCTGTCATTATTGGGTATTTTAATGTTAATAGGGACTATATAAAATCCTCAACTTTTTATATAATTCTATCAATTCAATATGATGATTCTTACTTTGGTCATAATTGCACATGTTATCATTGTATACTTTCATAAAAAAAGCAAGCCAACATCAAGTCTGATACTCTCTCATTTATGAGCCTGCTCAAAAATTTTATTTATTGCCATCTTATTAAATATTTGAGCCTTTTAATGATTAACACCTCAGTTAATATAAAGGAAAAATAAAATAAATTTAAATTATGTAACCAACCACAAAAATATGCGATGCTTCTGCCTTTGCTGAAAATGATATACTTCTTTGCATACATTAAAAACCGTTTATGCCCCTCGACAATCTGGTCACCAGGCAGAGGCGACTCCTCCCTGCGGAGCTCTCCTGAATACTGCCCCAGCCTTTATCCAGGAGAGAGTGAACTTCTAGCCGACCTCCATTGGAGGAGGGGTGAGTTTTCTCCTGGCTAGAGGGCTTCCTCTAGGAGGAATTCAGCCTTTCCCTGCCCCCCTCGACAATCTGGTCACCAGGCAGAGGCGACTCCTCCCAGAGGAGCTCTCCTGAATCCCATCCCACCCTTTATCCAGGAGAGAGTGAACTTCTAGCAGAATCCCATTGGAGGAGGGGTGAGTTTTCTCCTGGCCAGAGGGATTCCCCTAGGAGGAATTCAGCCTTTCCCAGCCCCCTTCGAAAATCTGGTCACCAGCTAGAGGCAACTACTCCCTGCGGAGCTCTCCTGAATCCCGTCCCAGCCTTTTTCCAGGTACACCTTCCTCTCTTCCCCCCTTCCCTCTGGGGCCACAAGATCTCCCCAGAGCAACTCCCTTGCTCGCTGGGCCTGGGTTGTGAGTGCAACCCGGTAGTAGGGAGTGCCTGTGTTTCAATAGACTGCCTGAGGAAAGGTAGGCCTTCTGTCAGTGAATTCCCTGCCCAACAAGGGAACCTGACCTGGTACTAGAAGATCCAGTAGAGAGCATTTGAAGGAAGAGATGGGCAGACACCAAGGCAAGAACTCCTCCAACAATCTAAAAAGCAACATGAAAACACCAGAACCCAATGACCCTACAATAGAAGGACTTGAACCTCTTAATTCAGAAGAAGCGGGAAAAAATGCCCTTATGAAAGCAATAGAGTCCCTTAAACAGGATATGAATAAATCCCTTAAAAAACAGGATGAGAAGTATAACAAAAAGATTGAAGAAATGAGTAAAGAAATAGATGAAAAATATAAAAAAAAATCGAAGAAATGAGTAAATCCATGAATGATATATGGGAAACCAAGAAAAAACAATCAAACAGGAAATGGAAACAGTTCAAGAATTGAAAACTGAAATGGAGGCAATGAAGAAATCACAAAACGAGGGCCGGCTGGATATGGAAAATCTAGGTAAACGAACAGAGACTACAGAATCAAGCATAACCAACAGGATACAAGAGATGGAAGAACGAATCTCAGAGTCTGAAGATACCATAGAGAAAATAAATGCTCTGATCAAAGAAAACAGCAAATCCAACAAATTCTCATCACAAAACATTCAAGAAATCTGGGACACAATAAAAAACCACATCTAAGAATAATAGGGATTGAAGAAGGAGAAGAACTGCAGATCAAAGGACCAGAAAATATATTCAACAAAATTATAGAAGAAAACTTTCCCAAATCTAAAAAAATGATATCCCTATGAAGGTTCAAGAAGCATACAGAACACCGAATAGGCTTGATCAAAAAGAAACATCCCCTCGCCATATAATAATCAAAACACAAAACATACAGATTAAAGAAAGAATATTAAGAGCTGCAAAGGAAAAAGGGCAAGTAACTTATAAAGGTAAACCTATCAGACTTACACCGGACTTCTCTATGGAAACCATGAAAGCCAGAAGGTCCTGGATGAAGGTACTGCAGAAACTAAGAGACCATGGATGCAAGCCCAGACTAATATACCCAGCCAAGCTATCATTCACTATCAATGGAGAAAACAAAATATTCCAGGATAAGAACAAATTTAAACAATTCGCAGCCACAAACCCATCCTTACAGAAAGTAATAGAAGGAAAATCGCAACCCAAGGAGTCCAACATTGTCAGCACTGCTTACAATAACTCAGACATCTAGCGACCCTTCACGAGCTTAACTCAAAGAAGGGACACATACAAACACTATTAATCAAACAAACAAAAAGTAATAATAACCGGAGTCAACAACCACTGGCCATTAATATCACTTAATATTAATGGACTCAATTCACCTATAAAAAGGCACAGACTAAGAGACTGGATACGAAAACAGGATCCAACATTCTGCTGTTTACAAGAAACACACCTCAACCACAAAGACAGACATTTACTCAGAGTAAAGGGTTGGGAAAAGGTTTTTCAAGCAAACGGACCTAAGAAACAAGCAGGTGTGGCCATTCTAATCTCCAACAAAATTGACTTCAAACTAAAATCAATCAGAAGAGATGGAGATGGACATTTTATACTCATAACAGGAACAATTCTTCAGGAGGAAGTCTCAATCCTGAATATCTACGCCCCTAATATAAAGCCTCCTACTTATGTAAAAGAAACACTTCTAGAACTCAAGGCAGTCATCAAACCACACACACTAATAGTAGGAGACTTCAACACTCCTCTCTCACCAATGGACAGGTCAATCAGACAGAAACCTAACAGAGAAATAAGAGAATTATTGGAGGTATTGAATCAAATGGACTTAACAGACATCTATAGAACATTCCACCCAAATAGGAAAGAATATATCTTCTGCTCTGCAGCTCATGGAACCTTCTTGAAAATTGACCACATACTGGGTAACAAAGCAAACTTCCACAGATACAAAAAAATATTAGTAACCACCTGTGTCTTGTCAGACCACCATGGATTAAAGTTAGAATTCAAGAACAGTGCTACCCCCAGGAAGCCATCAAATTCATGGAAGTTGAACAGTCAACTACTGAATCACCCCTGGGTCAAGGAAGAAATAAAGAAAGAAATTAAAGTCTTCCTTGAATTTAATGAAAATAAAGACACAACATACTCAAACCTATGGGACACTATGAAAGCAGTGCTAAGAGGAAAGTTCATAGCACTAAGTGCCCAATTAAAGAAAACGGAGAAAGCACACATTGGAGACTTAACAGCACACTTGAAAGCTCTCGAAAAAAAAGAAGCTGATTCACCCAGGAGGAGTAGAAGACTGGAAATAATCAAACTGAGGGCTGAAATCAACAAAATAGAAATGCAGAAAACAATCCAAAGAATCAATGAATCAAAAAGCTGGTTCTTGGAGAAAATCAACAAGATCGATAAACCCCTATCCAAATTAATCAAACGGCAGAGAGAGAGAACATGCAAATTAATAAAATCAGAAATGAAAAGGGGGACATAACCACAGACACAGAGGAAATCCAGAGAATCATTAGATCTTACTACGAAAATTTATATGCCACAAAGTTGGAAAATGTAAAAGAAATGGACATTTTTTTAGATAAGTACCATATACCAAAATTGAACCAAGAACAGGTGAGCAATCTAAATAGACCTGTCAGTCGTGAAAAATTAGAAGCTGTTATTAAAAATCTCCCTACCAAAAAAAGCCCAGGACCAGATGGTTTCAATGCAGAATTCTACCAGAACTTCCAGGAAGAGCTAATACCTATACTCCTTAATGTATTTCACAATATAGAAACAGAAGAATCACTGCCAAACTCTTTTTATGAAGCTACAGTTACCCTGATACCAAAACCACACAAAGACACAACCAGAAAAGAGAATTACAGACCAATATCACTCATGAACATTGACGCAAAAATACTCAATAAAATACTGGCAAACCGAATCCAAGAATACATTAGAAAAATTATCCATTATGATCAAGTGGGCTTCATCCCAGAGATGCAGGGTTGGTTCAACATACGCAAATCTATCAATGTAATCCATCATATAAATAAACTGAAAGATAAAAACCATATGATCATTGCATTGGCTGCTGAAAAAGCATTTGACAAAATTCAACACCCATTTATCATAAAGGTGTTAGAGAGACTGGGGATACAAGGATCATACCTAAATATAATAAAAGCAATATACAGCAAGCCGTCAGCTAACATCAAATTGAATGGAGAGAAACTCAAAGCCTTTCCACTAAAATCAGGAACACGACAAGGCTGTCCACTCTCACCATTCCTCTTCAATATCGTCCTTGAAGTTCTAGCAATAGCAATAAGACAACATAAGGGGATCAAGGGGATTCAAATTGGAAAAGATGAAGTTAAACTTTCGTTATTTGCAGACGATATGATAGTGTACATCAGCGACCCCAAATACTCTACCAAAGAACTCCTACAGTTGATAAACACCTTTAGTAATGTGGCAGGATACAAGATCAACTCCAAATAATCAGTAGCCCTCCTATACACAAAGGATAAAGAAGCAGAGAGGGAAATCAGAGAAACATCACCTTTCATGATAGCCACAAATAGCATAAAATATCTTGGGGTAACTCTAACCAAGGAAATGAAAGACCTATTTGACAAGAACTTTAAGTCTTTGAAGAAAGAAATTGTGGAGGATACCAGAAAATGGAAAGACCTTCCCTGCTCTTGGATTGGGAGAATCAACATAGTAAAAATGGCAATTCTACCAAAAGCAATCTATAGATTCAATGCAATTCCCATCAAAATCCCATCAAACTTCTTCACAGACCTTGAGAGAACAATAATCAAGTTTATATGGCAAAACAAAAAACACAGGATAGCCAAAACAATCTTATACAATAAAGGAACCTCTGGAGGCATTACCATCCCTGACTTCAAACTCTATTACAGAGCAACAGTATTGAAAACAGCTTGGTATTGGCATAACAACAGAGAAGTCGACCTATGGAATCGAATAGAAGACCCGGGTATTAACCCACAAACTTATGAACACCTAATTTTTGACAAGGGAGCTAAAGCTATACAATGGAAGAAAGATAGCGTCTTTAACAAATGGTGCTGGCATAACTGGATGTCAACCTGTAGAAGAATGAAAATAGATCCATATTTATCATCATGCACAAAACTCAGGTCCAAATGGATAAAAGACATCAACATTAATCCGACCACTTTGAACCTGATAGAAGAGAAAGTGGGAAGTAGTCTACAAGATATAGGCACAGGAGACCACTTCCTAAGCAGAACCCCAGTAGCGCAGACAATAAGAGAAACAATAAATAAATGGGACCTACTGAAACTGAGAAGCTTCTGTAAAGCAAAGGACACTGTCAGTAAGACAAAAAGGCTACCTTCTGACTGGGAAAAGATCTTCACAAACCCTTCAACAGATAAAGGTCTGATATCCAAAATATACAAAGAACTCAACAAACTAGACACTAAAACTCTAATTAACCCAATTAAAAAATGGGGTACTGAACTTAACAGAGAATTCACAACAGATGAACTTCGAATGGCTAAAAAGCACTTAAGGTCATGCTCAACCTCCTTAGCGATCAGGGAAATGCAAATCAAAACAACTTTGAGATATCATCTTACACCTGTCAGAATAGCCAAACTCAAAAACACCAATGAAAGCCTATGCTGGAGAGGATGTGGAATGAGGGGAACACTCATCCATTGTTGGTGGGAATGCAAACTTGTGCAGCCACTGTGGAAATCAGTGTGGCAGTTTCTCAGGAAACTGGGAGTCAACCTCCCTCGGGATCCAGCAATTCCACTCTTGGGAATATACCCTAGAGATTCCCTAACACACTACAAAAGCATTTGTTCTACTATGTTCATAGCAGCACTATTTATAATAGCCAGAACCTGGAAACAGCCTAGGTGCCCCTCAATAGAAGAATGGTTAAAAAAGGTGTGGAACATATACACATTAGAGTTTTACTCAGCGGTAAAAAACAATGACATCTTGAATTTTGCATGCAAATGGATGGACATAGAAAACGCTTTACTGAGTGAGGTAAGCCAGACCCAAAAAGAGGAACACGGTATGTATTCACTCATAAGTGGATTCTAACCATAATTAAAGGTCTTTGAGCCTATTATTCGTGATCCTAGAGAAGCTAAATGAGAAGATCAACCTGATGAAGATTATATAGCTACCGCCAGGAGGTAGGAAATAGACAAGAGTCCCAGGTAACCGAGGGTACATGGGAGGGGGGAGGGTTGTCGGAAAGGGAGAGGGTTAGAGAGAAGGGAGTAGGGGAGGATTGGGGAAAGATCGGGGGACTGGGATGGGGGGAAGGGAGGAAGGATGGATATGGGATCAGGCAAGTATATACCTCAACTAAGGGAATCATTTTAGGGTTATCAAGAGACTTGATTATAAAGGGGATCCCCGGTCCAAGGAGAGATCCCCAGATGGTTCTCTGGACAGAGGAGAGGGTGCCTGAACCGGCCTTGGCCCACAACCATACTGATGAATATTTTGCATGTCACCATAGAACCCTCATCTGGAGATGGATGGAGATGGAGGCGGAGAACCACGTTGGAACACTGGACCTAGCTCCCTAGGTCCAAATGAGAGGCAGAAGGAAAGAGATCGTGAGCAAAGAAGGCAAGGGCACAGGAAACCTTCATCCGACGTTGGATGTCGATACAGATGGAGACCCATATTGGAACACCGAACTGAGCACTCCACAGTCCAAATGAGGAACAGAAGGATGAAGAAAATAAAAAAAGTAATCAGGACTGCGAGGGATGTGAGCACCCACTGATACAAGGGGACTGATATAATGAGAGTTCACCAAGGCCTGTTGGACTGGGACTGAACGAGGACGTGATCCAGCCAGATTCTCTGAATGTGGCTGGCCCGGAGCCTTTAGAGGGGCCATTGACAATGACACTTGGACTTGCTTCCTCTGCATATACTGGATTTTGGCGCTCCAGTCTGTTTGGACTCTCATCTTCCCTGGACCTGGAGGGAGGGGGGAGGAACTTGAACTTCCCACAGGGCAGGAAACCCTGACTGCTCTGGGGGATGGAGAGCGAGGAGTAGAGGGAGTGGGGGGAGTGGGAGGGTGTTGGGAGGAGGGGCTGAAATGGAAACTTTTATAATTTAATAAAAAAAAAAGAAAAGAGAAAAAAAAAACATTTATTTGAGAGGCACACAACACATTATGTATCAGAATCCATCATCAAACATATAGAGCATAGAAAAGTCAATCTGTATATAAAAATAGAGATAGAGAGTTTAATATTCTCCACCTGCAGCACAGGAGAAAGTCTTGAAAGCTTCTTGGCAGAGAATATGTTCCACTTCGTGGACTACTGATCTCTGCTAGAGGCTTCTGAGGAAAATACACAATAGCCCATTTCGTGGATCAATAGAACATAACAGAGTAGTGGGTGTGAAATAGAGGTATACAGCAAATAATTATTTATTTAAGAAATATGTTTTAGTCTGATCACGCAATATCACATCAAAAATATTTGCATGAGTAAACCCCTTTAAAATTAAGAACTATCACTGAAAAAATAGTATAGAAACTAAACCTAACAGTTAGTTCAAGGTCAAAAATTAGTTTACAAAGGTATGCCTTGACTCTAATTTCTTGTGATATTTGTGTGTGTGTGTTATATTCTATTCAAAAACTAAACTTCTGATTAGTAAATAGGTATAATAAATTGTATAAAAAAGAAACATAGTATTTAAACCACTAGAAGCAAATCAATTAGCTATAAATATTTACTATAAACATTTAATTATTTTAAATGCTTTTATTGTGATTTTTCAAATATAGAAAGTATATTTTAATCACTTTCAAGATCTCTCCTGTGAATTTATGCATTCTTCACAGAACATAATTAGGTTTTTTTTTTAGACTTGCAACCACTTGAGACTCTCAAAAGATACAATCTTCACTGGCAGTTGAAGTCTTTTATTTATTGAGCAGTGGGAACGGATGACATCAATGCAGTTTCCTGCTAATATACTTCCCTAAAAATATTAAAACTGGAGTGTGCATGGATGGAAATGAACCCCAACATGGAGCTATCTCCATGGTTTGCCAAGTTCCTCGCAGGCCACTAATCACTACCTGACACTGATTCAATGAAAAGTGAAGTCAGAACACCAAATTGTTTCCCATGTCATAGCCTATTGAACGGCTGCCAGACGTTAATCACCAGATGTCTTTATTGACCTAGGCTGCAATGGAAGCCCAGAATGGACAACACTGAATCTTTCATGGGAAGTTTCCTAAAATCATTTATCTCAGATAACCACGCATTTATAAAGCTGCTGGACTGTAATAATAATCACAGTAACTTATGTTGATGTTAAGATTTACATATTCTGCCCTATCAACAGGCCAAGGCAGTTTCTTTATTCATTAATGACAATCACAGCACACAGAGGAGACTCCCACATCACATGCAATTCCATAAAATTATTTTGCTTTCAAATGAAAATCATCCTTTACTGGTGAATGTACAGGTACATACTTTCCTTGGACTACTATTGTTCTAATACCAAATAAAAATTCTGTCTTCTACGCAGCAATCTTTATTATTTAAAAAATGCTAGTAGTCTTTGGGAGCTCAGTCCCTTGCTCTGATGAGGGTCTCTGTCTCTATCTCCATCTGTTGCTGGATGAAGATTCTATGATGATATTCGAGATAATCATCAGTGCGATAGTAGGGCAAGGCCAGTTCAGGCACCCTCTGCTCAGCTACCCAAGGATCTAGTTAGGGACATTTCCCTGGAGACCTGGGATCCCCTCTAGAGTCAAGTCTCTTACCAAGCCTAAAATGGCTCCCTTAATGTCTTCTTCCCTGCTCCTATATCTGCCCTTCCTCCATCTTCACCCTCCCTCTCCCCTAAGCTCTCTCTAGTCTTTCCTTTCTCCTTTCTCTCCCCCTCTCCCCTTCCCCCACTCCCAATCCAACCCCTACCCCCACCCCCAGGCTCCCAACTTTTGAAGAACAGAAGAAGGGTGAAGATGAGCAAAAAAGTCAAGACTCCAGGGGTTGATCCACCCACTGAGACAGTGTGCCTGTTCTGATGGGAGCTCACCAAATCCAGTAGTAGGGCCTTGGACTTCCCACAGGGCAGGATTCCCTGCCCTCACTTAAGCTGGGCAGGGGAGGGAGGAGGGTGAGTCATGGAGTGGGAGGGTAATAGGAGGAGGGGAGGAAGTGTAAATTTTTGAATGGAAAAAAGTCTTCAAAATAAAGACACATTTTAGAAAATAAAAAATGCTAATAGTCTTTTTAAATTATATTTTGATTTTAACAAAACCTTATTAAGGTAGTTAAAGATGAATTTTCAAAATCATACTTTACACTCTAACAATCAAGGCAAACCTGGGTATCAGTTCCCCTCACCCCTGATCTCCCACATTTGTGAAATGGTCTATTTATAGTTTTGCCACCCAGCTGAAAGACAGTGAGCTTGTTGGGATTCTCTTCTATCACTTCCTTTCTTGCCAGAGAACTACTGAGATTACCAGGCATACTACAACATGTGGGGTCACCTGGGTTTTTGTGGTTCAGACTTAGGTCTGCATGCTTGTGATGTAAGTGACTTTCTTACCTATCATGCATTCTGTGCAGTCCATAAATAGTTATATCTTTAAAATTGCACTCATCAGGCTTCTGGTAATTTGTGACCTGACCAAGTGGTAAATGAGCATGGCAGAATTTTACGGTTGCATTCTCATGACCAGTTAATCAACATAGGTAGAATGAGGTTCTAAAAGATAGAACTTTTAAACATGCCATTTAAATGACTGGTGTGTCCAAATAAATCATATACATGTGTTTAATCTTAACAGTAACTCAAGGAAATTAATGCAACCATATGATGGAAAAATATGAGCAGGCTAGTTACATTCAGGTAAGAACCCATTTGAAAAATTATTTGGTAAATCATCTTGTGATAAGCAAGACACATTTCATAAAAAATAGAAAAGCAGTTGTACTGGTAGGGTTTACTGTCAAAGAAATACAGCATAAGTCAACCCCAAAAAGGGAAACTCAATTGAGAAAGTTCTCAGATTAGATTGGTCTCTGGCAATGACTGTTGGAGATTGTCATATTGAGGATGTGAGAGGGCCAAGTCCACCGATCACTATGCATAGTCACTATGCAGGTGGACCCAGACTATATAAGAATACTGGGTGATTATCTATGAGTAAGTAAACCAATAAGCAGGATTCCACTATGACTTCTGCTCCAGCTTCTGATTGAAATCCTACTAAGACTTGTGACTTAGAAGTATAATAGGTAATAAAAACTCTTACTACCTGGAATTGATTATTATTGTGGTATTTATCACAGAAACAGAATGCATATTAGAACAGAAATATTTTCTTCTGTGGCATTAGTCCTAGGGAATAATAATCATAAAAATCTAAATTTGTGTGATTGTTATTGCTAATATCAATAATAATATAGTAGTATAAAACTTTGATATAACATAACAATTTTGAATTAAAATACTTCAATTTCTTTCAAAACAGAATAGCATATTAACTAAGTCCTCTGTTCTAATGAAAGTAGACCTGTGAAAAATGATTGGAATTACCTAAAAATAAAGATGAGACATTGGATACGTGCCTGATATCTTATTTATAAACTTCAAATTATGTTATAATATGCTTGTGGACAGAACTGAGAGCTATGTAATGCCAGCAGCTATGAACAACTGAAACAACTGAATTTTCCACCCCAGTGAGTGGAATGATCTAAGCCAAGGAGAGTGAAGTATGCTGGAAACAACAGAGAAGCTACAACTCTGCAACTCTAAAACCTCCCAATCCTGGGCTCTAACCCAACTTCCTTTCTTACAACTGGACGGAAGTTGACAATTACCTTCTATACAGTGAGAAATTAACAGCACCCAGACTGATAAATGTGAAAATACGTGAGGTCATAGTGGTTGGCTTAAAACTGGAGGGCAGGGAAAGTGGCAGCCATTGAAAAGACAGCCCCCATCTCCATTAATACATGTTGTTTAAAGAAGGAAGATAGAATTATTTTTATGAAAATGTTTAAAAGGAAAAATAAATGTGGGCATCTTGTTTGATGTTCTTAAATATTTAATAGAATATATGTTTCACATTTTATAAAATACCAAAACCATATAGTACTGCTTAATGATATGTTTCTTGAGTAGAATAGATAAGTGTATAGTATTCTTCCAGCCTTATTACCAAGCTTACTCTATGTGTAAGTTCTTTAGACATTTAATCCATTTATAATATTATATGGTTGATACGGATATAATTTCAGAAAACCCTGAATAGTCATAGTTATTTGTGTAACTAGAATACTCTAAAAATACTTAAAATCAAAGACTTTTGATTCATTTTCTCTTTTCTATTTCTCTTCTCTTCTCCTTTTTATATAATTCCAAAAAAATGACTCCTACTTATACTACATGAGGCATGCTATATAGTATTTATTTCATGAAGAGATTTAACTTTTCATTAACATGTTAATGATTTTATCATTTATTGTTTGAGTTTCCATTAATTAATGTACTTATTTGCTTGCAAAAATTGTAATAGCAAATATATTCACAGCAGAATAGTGATAATCACCAATAATATTCATTCATGTGTTAAAATTAATAATTATAGACAAAAAGTATAACATGGTGTATGAAGACAGTTATCATTCTAACTATTGTACTCTACAGTGCAATGATATGGAAGAAAATTTCTATTACTTTGAAATCCATCTCTGAACACAGTGAATCTTTGCTAGATGTGTCATCATCCTTGGCAATTGTGCCATGTGTGCACTGAACTGAAAAGTATGGTGTGAGTTTTCATCTGGCTTACTCAGTATAGAGTTTACCTTGATTCCATCTTCTGAGCTCAATTTGAAGTCCTATTGGCATAGTATGTGATTGTATAGAGAAATTTTAGGTAGTGCAATCATTTGTATCCTTTTGAAGATTTGTTTCACTCTAGCCTGATATTGCCTTCCCCACCTGACTGGCTGCATATTGTTGTGTTTTCTGGGAGTTGGATCGTGGTCCTAACTAAGGGATGTTCTGATTCTTTGTCATTTTTTCTTGTATATTTTACTCATGACCTTTTGATGATTCTTGCAATACCATTCAATATGAACATGAGTATTCAATACAAAGGTATTCAAATTCAAAGGGACACAGTTTATTTTCCTTGTAACAGTAACAAAGTTAAATAAAACATAACTGTATAACATCCAGTGAAACATAAACTTTAACACTGCTTGGTAGATTTTTAAATGTAATATATGAGGTCTTGAGTTCCTTTACCATACTCAGTTGAACAGACTGCAATCTATGAGTCTATAAAACCAGATATTCTTGATAAATCATCTTTAAAATATACACCTGTAATAATGTGTAAAAAGCTATCCTACTGTATTGGGTGCTGTCTTGAGTGCTGGTTTATTTTTTCTGAAGTTATGTTTACGTTTTATTTATCTCCTTTCTGAAAACACACACACACACACACACACACATACACACACACACACACACACACACATATACACGTATATATCTCTCTGATTTACTTTCTCCCTTGAAAACACATACTGTATTTTTTTCCTTTTCTTTATTCTATTCATTATTATTTATTATATTTTCCAAACAATGTTTGAGAATTATTTCTATCAGTCAAAGTTTACTCTCTCTATCCCTGGTTTCTCTCTGATATAGTAGTTAGAAGCAAGTTATTCTGTGTATTAATAGTATGAATGTTCATGTTGAACTGAGTTTGCTTAATTCCACTTCCAATATTTTGCATGCTGTGAAAAGTTTGATAAATTTTGGTGTCAGTGTGCATATTAACCCTGTGCACATGTTAAAATTGTTAGAGCACTGCAATTAACTTTCTTAAAGTTGTACATAATGGGACTAAATGAGCAAATATGTACCAATAGCAATTGGCACACAGTATATTCCTAAAAATACAATTAATTTTATTGCATGCAGAATTTTCTGAGTTATATTTCCTTTGTTTATTCTTTATACAGTGTTCTTAGTGAGAAGAAATTTGCTTCTTAAGGATTAGTTAATAGTCCTGATATTGCTTTGGATATCACACCTGGAAGAAGATTTGATTAAGTCTTTCAGTCAATAAAAGTCAAATGCACTGCTAACTATTCTACTATATAGTCTAAAGAATTCAATAAAAAGTATTATCTTTGATTCACTTATCAATGCTGACAAGACAGGACACTCAGGCATAAAAATTATGTGTCAATTATTTTGCTATAATCAGCAGAAAACACTTTGAAAAGACAAAGAGAGATGGCACACCAGTTTAGAGTACATTCTGTTCTTAAAGTGGAATGCAGTTTGGTTCCTAGCACTCACATCCCTTGTCTCAAAACTACCTCTCACTTGAACTCCCAAGAATATGACACCCTCTTTTTCTTGTCTTCTCAGGCATCAGCATATACTTACAATACATTAAAACACATAAAATAAATATTTTTAACATACCATTAGTTATCAATGGAATTAGACATTTGCCTTTCTAAATAAATATGAATAATGTAGCATTCATTATAGAGGGAAATTTACTAATTGAAATTCTAGTGTGGATAAATTTTTGCATTGTTTTGGAAATCATGATTTAGAAAGAAATCTTATATCTTTATACTTATTAGAAATGTATTTCCAGTCAGTCCTCGTGGTGCATGCCTTTAATTCCAGCAATTAGGAGGCAGAGGCAGGAAGATTTCCATGAGTTTGAAGCCAACATAGTCTAAAATTTAAGTTCTAGGACAAATAAGACTATTATTTACTCAAAAACTAAATAATAAAAATAATAGTAAAGAAAAGAGCTTCCTTCTTAGAGTAAAATCTTACTTTTGGGCATTTCTTTTCCAACTTGGTGTAATACAGTATATAATAATAATTTATTTCAAATGAACTTAACACACATATTAATACACTAAAATGTAACTTCATTGATATGGGTGTAGTAATTTGATAGTTACTATTTAGACTAAAAAAGTATACAGAAAATATATTTCCTGGGAATTTTTCAAGTAAGAAAGGAAAATGTATGGATCAGTGTCATGAGCAGAAGAAAGGTTGCAATTCATTGAAATGAAGTGAATAGACTTATTAAAATTGAAAACAAAATAAAAGATAGACTTGATCAACATCTTTCAGACACAAAACAAATCTCATAGTTGTATCCAAAATATTCCCAAACTGCCTATGTACTAGAGACTTTGTGTCTAATCCATGGTGCTTGTGAGAAGATGGGAAAGCTTTAAGAGTAGGAACTTATTTAAAAGATATCAGTCCAACAAACATGTAACTCTGAAGAAATTATTAGGATGAAAATTCCTTTCCATTGCTCTAATTTTATTTCCTGATAACTACAAGTTAGGAGAAACTCAAGTAAATGCCATAGTCATGGGGCATGATGTTCCTTCATGCTGAAACAAAACGAAGATATACTGACCTGAACTCTCTCAAACTAGCAGACAAAATATACCTTGCTTAATGTATATTCATTATTACAGGTATTATGTCATAGCAATATAATTCTGACTAATGTACAACATTAATATCAATCAATAAATTGAGTTATTATTGATCATTTTGAAGACAAGATACCTTTAAAGTATATATGGTGGTTTAGTTTAGCAATCACCAGAATCAAATGTCTTTCTGTCAAAAAAATTCAGAAAAAAACAGTGATATACACAATCCAGACATTCTGTGAATATTCCATTTTTACGTGGCTTCCTTTAACTTCTTTTAATCTATTACTCTCTGTACCCTGTCTCTTTAAAGACTTAGTTTTCTTTTTTTATAAACTATTTACTTTTTAAATATAACTCTTTATCGTCTTTCTTCTCTCTCCCAAGCCTACATACATTTATCCAACACTGAGTTCTTTTACATCTGAATCTGCCCTAATTATCTACTGTAAAGGAGTGCTTCTTAAAATGTTAAGCTCTTCTTAAAAACTTAAGATATGACACTACTAGGGTATATACAGCACTTCCTTCTTACTCTGCACAGTCCAACATGGTGGAAGAGGTCCATTCACCACCTCTGCAAGCTGTGCCCATTGACCCAGTTCCAAGTATGCTGTGAGTCTATGTTGAGCCATTAAGTGGTTTGTAAAACAGTGCTACAAACCCCATTTGAATGCTCGGCCTCCTGAAGGAGCCACAGGTCACATTGGCAGTTCAGCCCAGAAAACAAGTTTCAAAGCAGCAATGTTTCAAAAGAGCATGGCTTTTTTTCTGCTACTGCTGAATCAGGATAACTTCACTTAAAGGAGCCATGTGTTTGCTTGCTTTTAGCAAACAGAGTCCACCCAAGAAAACGTGGTTACCAAACCATGCTTAACTCTGTTCTTTTGTGTTTAGGATTCCTTTTAAGCTTTCTCAAGTTTAAGTGGATATTAGTTGGTCACATGGGTGCCAGTTTGTAGAAGGAGGCTGCTTGTTGGATCCTGACCACTTAGACCTGAAATAATCACAATAAAACGATATTATTTAAAGCATTACTTGGCCCATTTGCTCTACCTTCTTATTAGCTAACTTTTACATATTAATTCAACCCATTTCTATTAATCTGTTTATAGCCACATTATTGTGGTTTAGCAGCTAAATTTCTGGTGTCTATCTCTGGTGGGGCTACATGGCTTCTCTCTGACTCCTCTTTCTTTCTCCCAGCATTGAGTTTAGTTTTCTCCACTTAGCTCTACCCTTTTGCCCTATTACAGGTCAAGACAATTCTTTATTAGCCAATGGTATTCACAGCATACAGAAGAGAAGCCCTCATCAGTAGTCACAAGGAAACCAAGCTATGAAATCTTATCATATATGCCCAGACACTATGCAGACACATACAGGTTCCAGGGTTGCTGCTTCAGTCTCTGGGAGTCCCTGTGAACTCTGCTAAGATGCCAATGTCAAATGTGTTCTCCTGTTGTTCTGACTCCTCTGGCTAGTATAGGATCTATACTATCTCTTCTGCAGGATTCGTAGAGTTATGCCTAATGTTTGCTCTGAGTCTCTACATCTTCTCCAATTAGTTGCCTGAGTGAAGCCATATTGATAACAATTGGCTGTGCTCTGATCTATGAGTCTAGCAGAATATCATTGGAAATCATTTCATTGACTAATTTTGCCAGTTGTGTTTTGTTTATAATTTAAGTTTTATTTGTAAGTGAATATTGAGAATCAACCTATCATCCTTAGTAAAAAAAATCTATAAATTTCTTAAACTATTTCCCCTATTAGTACAGAAATATTATCTAATATGTTGACATTTTTAGGGATTACAATGATATTCAATAATGCAGGAGTTATTCAAAGGAAAATGTGATTACATTAAAAAATAAAAATATATTTTTCCATACCACTGGAAGAGACAGGGAAATGATAGTGAAACAGGATTATTGCTGTAATGTCTTAATATATATGAGATTTTCAGAAAATAATATATACAATTGATATTTTATAAAACACAAAGAAGACCAAAAGAATAGTAAATACATGCTACTTTCTGGGACACTTTGTTTCTTAAGATTTTTGAAACAGAATAGACTTTGTACCCAATATCTTTAACAAATTTTAAACATCTTTTTCAATAAATATATGGTTTTGTTTTTCAGTATGATATTTTAAATATATAGCATGAAAATCCCAATTAATTATATGCATGACAATAAAGTAAAAACTTCTAAATTATTGAAATATTTTTTCCAAATGTTTATACTGACACCAGACTTTAAACAACTCTTTTGAATTATATGTATATATAGAAGTATATACATATATAGAGTTGTGTGTTAATACTAAGGTGTGTGGACATAAGTGTACACTGCTCTAAGCTTTCCTGTAATACTTATGTAAAAAAAAGAAATGGAGTTCCATGACATTTTGCATGGTTAATATAGCATATTCTTCCAGTACCAAATTAGTCTCCTCTTTTTTCCTCCCTTCTTTCCTTCCTTCCTTCCTTCCGTCCCTCCTTCCTTCCTCCCTCCCTCCCTCCCTTCCTTCCTTCCTCCCTTCCTTCCTTCCTTCCTCCTCCCTCCCTTTTCTCTCTTTTTTTCTTCCTTTCTTTCTTTATTCATTGTTTTGTATATTTATCCATATGTTTTTACAACTACCTTGAAGTTAATATTTTCATTTTTTTCATCCCTCTCTCATACTACTTATACCATCTGCAGCTTTCCCTCTCTCCCCTTTCTCAATTTTTTCCACACATTCCCTCTCCACCAGATCCACTGCTTTTTCAGTTCTCTTGAGAAAAAAGCAGGCCTCCAAATGATAGAAACTGAACATGGCAAAACAGCATGCAATAAGACTAAGCATAAACCCGTACATCAAGTCTAGGCGGCTTGACTCTTGGCATGTTATGAGAGAAATAGAGTCACCAAAATATCAAACAAATAAAAGTGAAGGACATGATGAAGTTTGAAAGCAGTATTTAATTATGGATAACCTGGAAAAGGTTAAGAATTCATAAAATTGAACTTGTCAACAAATGTAGAATCCAATCGGATTTTCTAAGGTTAGCATTTTGATAGAACAGAAATTATATCAGGCATACTATATCATGAGTATGGAAATAAACGCATTAGATATACTGAAGGTTTCTCACTGTGGGTGAAGTGTTACAAACATTGAACAGGGAATAGCTAGTGCTAATCCTGAGTTTTACACTTGACAGGTAGTATAAAAAAATAAATATGATCTTTTGTATGTATGCCAAGTGCAAGATATAGGATCTAGTAAATGTATAAAATTACAGAATTATATCTATGTATACATATAACTTATAAAAATGCGTAGTGTCTGTTAGAGTATCAAACCATCTCTGTGTGTGATAAAAACAAAAAAATAAGATTCTACTAAGAATGAACATATTTGGAGGAAAATATTATTTTCTATACCTGATTTCATGCTGAAATTATGTACAATGTTATTTTGTTGTCTGGATTTGCAGTCTAATTTTAATAATTTCCATCATTCTGAATTCTTAGTTTAAACAACAGCAAAATAAATACATCACTTTTTTTTCTTCTATTTCCTTGCACCAGTACTCCCACCAAGAACATTCTCTCACACTCCCTTAATGCCCCTCATTATGAAATCGATAGCCTCTTTCCCTGTGATTACTGTTACAGGCTGATGTATATGTATGTACAAATAGTTAAATAAAATCTTCTGAGTATACTTTTATTGTTTGTGTGTTTATGGTTTAAAGATTGAATGCTTAGTACTAGATAATCAATGAGTAA
Organism: Myodes glareolus; assembly: GCF_982192425.1. Lineage (NCBI taxonomy): Eukaryota > Metazoa > Chordata > Mammalia > Rodentia > Cricetidae > Myodes > Myodes glareolus. The sequence continues at coordinate 39,938,977 of NC_142045.1, read as the reverse complement.
TTTCAGTCATGCCTGGGAGAAGTTAATTCTTCCTTTCTCAGTGGTCGTGAGTTACCTGTAGTTCTTTTCTTAGAGTTGAAAACTCAAGGCAATTTCTGCCTTGCATACTAACATGTTCGTTTATACTGACATTGTCCCAGTCTTGCTTATGTAGTAACTTCTAACAATCTTTTAATGTATTCTTGAGCACATTTATATTTATACTAAATTTTCTTTCAAAATTGTTCTATCTTTAAAAAAAGCTCACATCTTCTGCTGCTTTCTCTGCCCTGGAACAATCTTGTTTATTCTCATCTTGTTTTGTATAAAAAGCAATCAAGTAAAAATTTTTTGCTTTGTTTTGTTTTGCTTTTCTTTGCTTTGTTTTTTGAGAAAGGGTTTTTCTGTAGCTTTGGAACCTAGTCTGGAACTAGCTTTTGTAGAACAGTTGTACCTCAAACTCACAGAGATTCACTTGTCTCTCCTCAAGTAGCATTTTAATAATAATTTTCTTCCATTGCTTCATCATTTCAATGGCTGACATGACTTCCCATCATGTTTCTATAAAAATGCAAAATATGGGCTACTAGCATGTATTTGAATCATGAAAGTACACTAGTTAGCTAGATTAACAAACTGAAACTTTTTCTATTGGTTCCCAGATGATTGCCAAAGCCAGGCAAAAGATCAATTCTCAGCTTTTGCCTGGGATAAGTATTTCACACACATTGAATTATTTGAAGATTAAAGACATGCCCTGTCTGATGTATGAACAACAGTTTACTACAATAGTATTCACATACTGTATGTTCCATTGGTTTTCATAGCAACAACAAAAATTGCCCCTTCACTTAACCTGATTTACTCTCTTCAGATTCCTCTACAAAGTAAGTCCTAGACCTATTTCTTCCAACTTATATTTTTCTCATACTTTTCTTTATGAAGCTCTCTCTTTTCTGCCCAGTGTATACTTAGTGTCTATTCATCTTTCATTTAATTTACTGTGATTTTCTACTTAAATTCATATATTTCAGAATTTTGTTAGAAATACTATAAGCTGTAATGAAATCTATTCATACCATATTTACTTAAAACATACATTTTTCCCAGAGTTATTTTTTATTTGACTTGTAAACTTCTTAAAGACAGTCTTATAGAAAATCTATGTCATATGACAGATGTATGAATCATAGTATATTCCCAAAATGAACAAAAATTTAAATTATAATAAAGTAATAGTACAAGTTTAGAGGTGTTGGAATCACGTGAAGTAAAATGATGCAAATGATCATGAGAAGGGTGACAGAAATGGTTGTTAGAGATCAGTTTACATACACAAACATTTAAATACTGCAAACATGAAAAATCTTTACAAAAGAAAAAATTGCCTCAGACAGAAAGAATAAAGGAGATTTTTAATTTCCAGGTACAATAAACCACTTGCTAAAATCATACAATCTCACCATGTAGCATGGAAACCTAAAAAAATCTTACAGTGGAAAAACTTGAAGGAATTATATAATACCAAGAATAAATGTATTCTATAGCATCGAAAAAGAACAAGTTGCATGAATAACTATCATGGTAAGAAGTGAGCATTCATGGTGATAATACTGACAAACTCTTTACTTTGAATCAGATTTGATATGTGTGGGTGGCCTAGAAGAATTAAGAAGGAAGCAATCTTCTTTCTTTACAAAGTATAAGTGGTAGATGTGGAAATTTAATTTAAAAAAATCTCACATTTTTACTTGAATGTAAGTAAGCATGTAAATAGTATATACATATAGCTTTCTTTACATATAATAGTGACAAAATTTTTAGAAATATCAATGGGTCCTGAATAAAACTACTTTCCTGGGAAAATCCACAGAGGGAATTTTTTTACTATTTCTATTATGTCAGTACACTCCTGTGCATATGCGTACATAAAAATTGTGCAAATAAGAGTAAAACAGATATACAAACATATATTCATATATATATACATATATATAACTTATGATTAAAATAACATTTTTATTTTCCTAAAGTATTTCATTTACTATATGTATAATTTCAATGTGTATGTTTTTATTTGACATTAATTAAAGGCTTGAGGCTATATGCATGTGGTTTGTGAATAACCAAACAGGAAGATTCATGAATATGATTTAAAGTTATTTACCAAGTAAAATCAATTTGTGTTATCTATGATATTAAATCACCTGCAGGAAATTTCAAGATAGTTCATTAAAATTACATTTTTATCCCTCAAGATAGTCATAATTGATATATATGTATGTGAAATGAAGCAAAATAGCTTTGAACAAAAATTAATGTCTTAAAGACATTAAGACAATAATACTGTTTAATTTTGTGAATGTCTCCTATCAAAATATCCACATGAATTGCACTTACTAGGCTTCATTTTATTGTTCTCATTATTTCTTTTGGCTAAAAATAACAGACCGTTCTATAATTGCTGAAGAAACAAATTTAATATGTAGATTATTAACACCCAAAGATCATTTGTTTTTACAGTACTTAAAGAAAGCATCGGAACCTAAATTCAAGAGTTTGGAATTGTGTCAGCATGTAAAGTGCTTTCTGCATGCACTTGGAGTACTGATTTTAGATCTTCTGCACCCACTATGTTGCAGTAGCATGCTTCTGCAATCTTATTGCCCCAGTGACAAGATGGGAGGTAGAGACATGAAAATTGACAGGAGCAGTGGTTCGGGTGGCTTGGCATAAAGACACAAGAGACTTTATCTCAAAAATTGTGAAGGCAAGACCAGCATTAGGTGTTTTCTTCTGACCTTCACATTTGCGCTATGGCATACATACAGACTCATTAACCTGAAGTTGAGCACGCTTCATGTCAAAATATATGTACAGAGACAAAAATAAATGTAACACTAAAAATGACTGTTTTATTAAACATTTACATCATTATAACTAAGATAAAAGATGCTTAACAAAACAAAAATAACAATAATACTAAACCCTTTCCTCCTTTTTCTTGAGTATGCATGTACAAGTGTATTTTTCACTATGTCTTGAGAACCTGTTTTTTCTTACTGTAGAGAGTAGTATATCACACACATCTTAAACTGAAACATGTAATACAGCTGCCCACAAACATATGCTTATATGATTGAATGTGTTTTTGGTGTATTTTAGATATAAATTATTAATTAAATGGAGGATGAGTATTTTTCATTTTCAGAAACTAATGAAAATCAATATTAAAGATTTTAATCTTATTTTGTATTTAAGGGTAACTTAAATAAATGATATATTATCCAATAAAATATTTTAGGCAATTCTCTGGGTTTAGTGACACTTCAGTTTCAACACATAGAGGCTGATATTAGCAGATCTGAGTTCAAGACTAACCTCAACTACTTAGTGAGATCCAGGACAGTAAGGGATACCTAGAGAAACCTTGTCTTGAAAAGTAAAATATAATAAAATAGATATAAGAAAGTATGCCCTCAACAATCCACTATATTTCTGTAACTATTTGTTTTAAAAAGATGTCTGATTTATGACTAGTCCAAGTTTAGGTCCAAACTAGAAGAGGGAACCCGTGCCCTATATTGTCTTGATTGCTAGGATCCAGAAGTTGTAAGGTTCAGAGACCTAGGGTCCAACCAAACACCTTTTAAAATAAAGAGATGTATGTATAGGCAGACAGATATACAGAAAGCTAGAAAGATAAATAAGTAAGTAAATATCAAAAAAAAAAAAAGACATAGCCTAGCCTGTCACTAAAAAGGCTTTCTCTAGCAGTTGATCAGACCAGATAAAGAAATGCCCTATCAACCTTTAGGTGGAGCTCAGAGAACCCCATAGAAGGAAGGATTACAAGAGCTAAATTTTCCAAAACACCAGGTTTGCATGGTCTCCTGCTGTGGGATAATTTTTTGTATACTGTAAAGATTTGTCACTCTTACTGATTTAATAAAATGCTGATTGACCAGAAGCCAAGCAGGAAGTCCAGGTGGGACAACCGGTCTAGAAGAATTCTGGGAAACAGAAAGGCAGAGACACAGTCATCATCCAGAAGCAGAGAAAGCAAGACAAGAATGCTTTACTGAAAAAAGATATGAAGTGACATGGCCAAACATATATAAAAATTGTGGGTTAACTTCACCTGTAAGAAATAGTTAATAGGCCTGAACAATAGACCAAACAGTGGGTAATTAATATAAATTTTGGTGTGCTTCATTGAACTGAATGGCTGTGGGACAGGCAGGACAGAGACCTCTGTCTACAACCTATTGAAGCAACTAAGCAGAGCTCTTAGAGACTTACAAAGACTAAACTGGTAACCACGGAGCCCAGTGTGTCTAAGCTAGGCACCCCCCAAAAGAAGATAAAATGAAAAACAAGTTTTGAGAAAAGGAAAAAGAAGTAGAAAATGAGAAATCTTATTGCGGAAGCTGTAGTGTGATCCAGTCATTCATAGAGTATACACTTTAGCCCATATATCTTTACTTTCAAGTGTTCATTAGAAAGAGATATAGGTCTCTTTCAAGGTCTCTGGTTTCTACCACAATACAGATACTGGTCACTCGGGGGATTTCCTGTTGTATTACAAAAGAGAAGGATGAAGAAAAAGAAAAAAAACATATTTGCTTTAATATAACCTGAGAATGTAGCACAGTGATAGAACATTTACCTATAAATCTTGAGTAATCGTAGCACAAGAATAGAACATCTATAGAGAGATATCTCTCTCTCCTTCCCCCAGCCATGCAATTTATTTATTTCTTATATTTTACATATTGAGTATCATTTCCCCTTTTCTCCTCTCCTCTGATTACCTCCCCCACCTTCTGTTCTGCCTGCCCTGTCTGCTCCTCCACCATTTCTGTTTAGAAAGGAGCAGGCCTCCCAAGGGTATCAACCAAACATGGCATATCAAATTGCAGTAAGACTTAAGTACCTCATCATGTATTAAGGCTGGCCAAGGTGACTCAATATTTGGGAAAGATTCCCTGAAGCAAGCCAAAGAGTCAGAGACAGCCCCTGCTCCCACTGTGGGTGTCCCACAAAAGACAAAAATAAGGAACTGTAACATATATGCAGAGGACCTAGGTCAGTCCATTGCAAGCTCCCTGATTATCAGCTAAGGATCTGTCAGTCCCTATGAGCTGAGGTTAGTTGATTCTGTGGGTTTTCTTTTGGTGTTTCTTACTCCATAGGCTCCTGTTGTCCTTTTCCCCCTCTTTCAGAATATCCCCCAAGCTTCATCTAACAGGTGGGTCTCTGCATCTGTCTTCATTAGTTGCTGAATGAGTCCTAGAAAACACAAGAGTCTGTTTTCATCCTCATCAACTCAAAACACTGCGTTTGTGTAGTCAAGAAGGCATCACCTGGGCTGGAGTCAGACTCACTTCTTAAGAGCATTGGCTAATCTTCTAGATGAAGTTCTTAGAACCCAAGTGGCAGCTATCAACTTTCTGGAACACCAGTTCCAGGGAATCACAATTTGTCTACTGACTTCTATGAGTACTACACACATTAGGTACATATAATCACAAATGCAAACAAAATAGTGGCACACAGAAAATGAAAATTCTCAAATCTTAAAAACATTGGTACAAAGAAACTGAAAATTCTCAAATTTTAAGATACATCACTGAAATTAAGAACTGATCTATTCTAATCTCCAGCTATATAATTAATAATTGTGATAGCTTGCCTTCGGAGATATTATAAGGTACCTACTCTTACCTGACAATCAGATCTGTAAGTCTCCCATCTTTATTTTTTTTATATTTTGGGAAAAGTTTTTTAAAAAGTGGCAATGGAAAATTGATTATTTTAGTTTCACCAAATCTAGAGTATATGTGGCATGGTAGAGTGTTAAGTCTACCCATTGTATCATTATTAGTCTTTCAATTTATAGAAACCCAGGAATCACACTAGACCATCTGTAACTTTAACTATGATGCATACCCACTGATCTTTTTCCCTTTTCCCCCTCGGACAGAAGGTGACCCTGTCTCCAAGTTACCTCTACACTTTGTTCTGAATACTCTAAATCACTCAATTTAGGCCAATAGAAATGAGGTCTTAAAGAACCTCCCATTTTTTGAAATATAAAAGTTTCTGGGGTTATTATTGCTTGTTTTATTTAGGTTATTGTTTTTTGTTTGTTTGTTCCTCTTTTAGTCGTCCTGGACATGACTGCATGTTTGCTCTTTGGCAGCTCCTATGATAGCTTGGCAATAAAATCCTTTGTTATATTTTGTTGTATTAACCATTTGCATACTTGTCAAGCACAACAATTTTGTAAGTTACATATGGAAATAGTTTAATAACCTAAGGGACAGGTATATATGAATTTTTAGAAAGTATTTTCTCCCAGTTCATCCCTGTAGGATTAAAGCAGTATCCCCAGGTAAGTGAAAATGAAATAATATGCTGTTTTCACCATATACTGAAGCATTAACAGCTTTTAATTACTTCTTACCCTTTTATTCCCCTTTTCCTTGGAGATTTATTTTGTTTTTATCTCTCTCTGTCTTTTTCTCTCAGGTGTGTGTGTGTGTGTGTGTGTGAAAGAGAGAGACAGAGACAGACAGAGAGACAAAGAGACAGAGAGACAGAGAGAGAAAGTGAGGCAGACAAGAAAGCATGATTCTTCGGAGCTGTGGTTACAAATGGTTGGGCAGCTGTCCAATATGAATTCTGGGAAATGTTGTCCTCTGGAAAACCAAAAAGTATTATTAAATGCTTAGTTATCTCTCCATCTCCTCTTGTGCTCATTCAAATGTCTTAACTCTTGCTGAATTGTTACCATTGTTTAGGAAATGTATATAGGAATATATTATGCATGAGTGCATTGAAACATTCTAATTCGCATGTATGTTTTCTTAACCATTTATCCAGTCTCCTTGTAAAACACTTTATTTCACTAAAAATCTGTTGCTAAGGCTTATATACTGTCATACACCTCAAAACTTCTTCCATTTTGAGTTCAGCATGAATTTCTAATTGTATCCTGACTGAAAGAAATCTCCATTCCTGGTACAAGCCTGGGATCGAGGCATTCATCAGTGAGACTGGCAAGTCAACTCCCGAAAGCACAGGCCTTACTCTTTTACGTTTTACTAATAATTTCAAATATATAAGCAACCAAAGTATCATAAAAAGAGCCAAAAGAGGTCTGGGGTGACATGTCTGAGTCTCCAAGGCAATCTTTCTCATATCCCATCAGGCTATCTCCCTTGGACATGAAATAATGCAGGCTGGTTACTTGACACAGAAAGAGATCTGGCAGGCTATCAAATGTCTCCATTGTATAACATGATTATGGTGGTGCATGAAGTCTAGAGTGGTCCATATGTTGTAAATCTGAGATCGGAGCACATCCTGTTAGTACTACATGACCAGAGACATATTGCTATGAGATTTCCAAAGGAAACATCTCTCTGCCTAGCAAGGATAATTAGTCCACTTACTGAGCAAGCTGTTTGCCTTCCCCTGGGAGTATCTGCCGTACTAACGAGGACAGAAATGCCTCCATCTCTGCTCTGCTGCTACAGCCATTGTTCTCCACTGGCAGAGAACGAATGCAAATTCCACGAGCCACTGCACATTTTCACACATCTGCGGAATTCTCAAAAAACCTAATCAATGTAGAGACAATATTTTGGCACTTACATGCTTGAATCTTTGAAGCCTAAGTAATAATTTCTCACTTTCTTTTTTTTCCCTAGTTCTGTGTGTCTAAAAGAAAAAAGCATTTTTACCTCATAGAAAAGTGTTTTATTGTGAACTGTTCTGTCCAGGGCTTTTCACTGTAACTGCTGTCTACTCATTTATTTGAAATTACATGCATATGGAATTTTCATTGATTTCCAGCGTCAAAATACTGCAAACTTCCAAGCCTACATAGTAAGTATTAAAGTTTTCCAAACTTTTGTAAGATTTAAAATTAATTTATAGTTTTTATTACATGGCAGACATTTTCACTCGCAGTACAGTATAAATGTTATACATTGCTAGTATTGATAGCCTATTTGTATTTTTATTTGAATTTGCTCTTCTAGTAGGTAAAGGTATATGAAGATTTCCATTAAACAGTATGAGGATGTTAATTTCATTTATTCTTAGAAGCACCATTTATTCAATGCTTATCTTTTCCTGTGATACTCAATAGTTTTCTAATTTTAGCTAGATATTATTGTTATTGCAATATTCCAGTCACATTTAAATGCCAGTATCATGAAATTATTACTGTTTCTATATTTTGAAAGCCCAATTCCTTGTTATTCACCTATTCTAGGAAAATAGATTTTTGGAAAGATTTAAAAGTGAAATTAATCTGGATATACCAAATGAAAATGTAAATGTAAATAAAATAAGCGTTGAAAGAAACAATAAATCCTGTTTTTTTCCATGGATGTCAACTTTTTTATTTTTGCACCATGTCACCTCTCTTTAAGAAATATAAAGAAAATTTTCAATCATTTATTCTCTGACATTCCCCCCCACTGGAAGCATTCAAAGGTGTGCAAGGTTTCTCTGAAAATTTAGAGAGCTGCTGTCATTTAATTTACATGATTTGCCCTAAATTTTCCCATATATTAATAAATTTGATTTTATCATCATTCAAGAGCATTTTTCATTGTTTTCACAAAGACACCTAAATCCTTTGTTGTATAATTTTATTTTGAAACATTGATGCACAAAAAATATACTACTCACTCACCCAATCTATCAATTGGGAGGAAAATATTGTACACCAGTGAAGTAGTCATGTATAATTGGGTTGGAGTCAGTTTAATTATTATCATAAATTATCACAAAGGAGAGGTGTGTGACATCTTTAATTGATTTATATTATTTAAAAATAACATTATTTTTTAATGACAAAAGATACCTTGCTATTCTTTACCAGACTGAAATTGTCTTATATTTCAAAATTATCATTCTAGGAGCTATAGTGTTATCTCAGTGGCTAGAGCACACACTGCTTTTTCAGAGAACCCAAGTTTGGTGTCTGGCATGGATTTCCATAGTTCACATGGGTGTTTACTTCCTGAGTTTATTTAAAGTTACCTGGTTTTGATAGTAAGCACATCTACTGAATCCCTCTCTAGTTTTAGACCAGTGTTTGATGAACCTGCTGGTTATCAGAGCCATGGTTAACTGCAACAATTAGGATTTCCTAGCAAATATTTTGATTTGATTTCTCTTTTGTTCCTCCACTCCTCCACTCACTGCCTTGATAAGGACATACTTTCTTAGCATTGACTAAACCCCTTAAACTAGAATAACAGAGGCAGACAAAGAAGATTTGAGATAGACTAAAATTTCAGTAGATGTGAAGAAATGACACCTCATTCTAATTGATGCACGGTGGTAGGCAAAGTAGTCAGCCCTTTTAATAGGTATATAGTTGGTAAAATGAATGAGGAACAGAAGAAGGGAGAACATGAACAAGAAAGGCAGGACCGTGAGGAGTGCGTTCACCCACTGATACAAGGGGACTGATCTAATGAGAGTTCACCAAGGCCAATAGGACTGGGACTGATCGAGCACGTGATCCAACCAGATTCTCTGAATGTGGCCGGATTCTCTGAATGTGGCTGGCATGGGATCTTTCTGAAAAGCCATTGACAATGACACTGGGACCCAGTCTGTTTGGATGCTCACCTTCCTGGACCTGGAGGGAGGGGGGAGGAACTTGAACTTCCCACAGGGCAGGAAACCCTGACTGCTCTTAGGGATGGAGAGGGAGGAGGAGAGGGAATGGGGGGAGTGGGAGGGTGTTGGGAGAAGGGACGGAAATGGAAACTTTTATAAATTGATAAACATTTATAAATTAAAAAAAAAGAAAAGAGCACAATCAACAAGACAAAACAACAGCCTACAGAATGAGAAAATTCTTCTCCAACCCAACATCAGACAGACATCTGATTTCCAAAATTTACAAAGAACTCAAGAAATTGGACACCATAAGATCACATAATCCATTACAAAAAACGGAGTACAGAACTAAATAGAGAACTCTCAACAGAGGAATCTAAAATGGATGAAAGACACTTAAAAAAATTTTCAAAATCCTTAGTCATCAGAGAAATACAAATCAAAACAACTCTGAAATTCCATCTTATACCTGTAAGAATGGCCAAAATCAAAAACACTGATGACAATTTATACTGGAGAGGTTGTGGGGAAAGGGGAACACTTCTGCATTGCTGGTGGGAATGCAAGCTGGTACAACCCCATTGGATGTCAGTGTGATTTCTCATAAAATTAGGAAACAACCTTCCTCAAGACCCAGTAATACCACTTTTGGATATGGATCCAAAGGATGCTCAATCGTACCACAAGGACATGTGCTCATCTATGTCTATAGCAGCTTTGTTTGTCATAGCCAGAACTGGGAAACAACCTAAATGCCCCTCAACTGAGAAATGGATAAGAAAAATGTGGTCCATTTGCACAATGAAGTGCTACAAGGCAAAAAGTAAATAAATAAATAAATAAATAAATAAATAAATAAATAAATAAATAAAACAAAAAACCACAGCTTGAAATTTGCAGGAAAATGGATGAAGCTAGAAAACATTATTTTGAGTGAGGTAACCCAGACACAGAAAGACAATTATCACATATACCAACTCATAGGTGTTTTTTAAACATAAAGAAAAGAAAACCAGCCTACAAACCACAATCCCAGAGAATTTAGACAATAATGCAGACACTAAGAGAGACTTAACTAGATATAATCTACATGGGAAATAGAAAGTTGATAAAGACAAGATCTCCTGAGTAAATTGTGAGCATGGGGACCTTGGGAGAGAGTTGAAGGGAGAGGGGAGAAAAGGGTGAGGAGCAAAAAAAAATGTAGAGCTCAATAAATATCAATAAAAAAGTAAACAAAAAAAGAAAAAGATGCAGAATGAAGTCAGGTTGGAACCATACCTCATACACAGCTCCAAAACAGACAAGATCCACAGGCCAAAAACAACAAAAGTACTGAAAAGAACTGATTATTGTGGTTAACTTTATGTTTATCAAATATTGTTTTCTGTATTTTTAATATTTTTAATTTTATGAACTTCATATTATATATTTTTATCATATTCCCCCATCCAATTCTCTCATATCCTCCTCAATTCTAGCATATCCAACTTCATTTTCTCTGTTTCTATGTGTATGTATGTATGTATGTATGTATGTATGTATCTATCTATCTATCTATCTATCTATCTATCTATCTATCTATCTATCTATCTATCTATCATCTATCTCTTTCACCCATACTCATAGTTCTGTTTTCCCTATATCAGATACTCTTTTTGGAGTAGATTGTGATGGTTGTGACTGTTGGAATGTAAAATATAGTGCTGAGCATGTTGGTACATATCTGTAAAACCAGGACTCATAAGGCAAGGACAGTCAGAGCTCTGAGTTTGAAACAGCTTGGTCTACATAGTGAATTCCAGACCAGTTACGGCTACATAGTGAAGCCCTGCCCAAAGGAAATGAAAACAAACAAAAATAACAACAATATATGCTATTTTAAAATGTGAATCCCTCTCACTAGATTTTCAGACAACTTTCCAACACAATTTATACTTAATTTTAAGCACCTTTTTATTTTTCCAAAACAGAACATTGATTTGCCTTACTGCAACAAAAGCTTCACACTTACTGCAATGTCAGTCCAGATATTATAGATTAAGAACAGTGAGGATTATGTTTTGCTTGTATGAGTTTTTGTAGTTGTTGTTCGTATTTTTCTTTTTAGTGAAGCCATGGCCTAAAAAGCCTTATATTTGGCACCACATTTAGATATAAAGTGAAAAAAGAGAGATTACATGGTAAGAATGCATTATATATATATATATATATATGATATATATATGTATATACATACATATATATATGTTGTATGAGTTCTGTACAGAAAGAGAGAGAGAAACAGAGCAGGAGAGAGATGAATTGACAAGTACTTGATAAGATCTGTAAATACCCCAAATTATAAGACATAATTAGAACATAAAAAAATTGGAAGATAAAAGCATGAATTTTAGTCATTTTTGTACCTGAAATGAGAAAACATGATATTCAAACAGAACATCTACACATATATAATCCCAACAGGATAACAAAATTGTGACTTATAAAAAGATGACATTTTTAGAATTTGCTTCAAAAACAACCAAAGAAGCAAAAAATAAAAATAGAGTATAGAATCATAACTTTACATCAAATGTTAGGAAAAAAAGAAGTTTTAAGTACCATTTAAGTAAATGGTATCATTAAGATCAATAATGAAATGAATATTAATAAAGTATATATGATATGTGTTTGCATACATACATATTATGTATATAAAACAAAAACATAGTAAAGTATGATATGCTGTACAATGGCTTAATGCTTACAAAATGCTGTAGAAATTATCAGTGAAAAAATGATTTGGTTTTAGGGTTGTGCAAAGCTCCCACCTCTTCAGGCTCATGCAGGAGGATATAAAATATGCTTTAGACTAAGGAGAAAATGTTCTAAGGGAGAAGTTGCTAAGATGAAATCTATTGACACTCTAATTTAGAAATCATTGTAAGTAGTTTTCAAGACCTAATGCTGAGTAACAGATATAGGAGTTCTCTGGGAAACCAGGGCAGTAAACCTTTAATCTTGAAATTCTGTAACTAGATACATTTGAGCCAGACAAATTTGTTGATTAGTGTCTACTTTGTCATAATTGCAGTTGTTTTCTCTACCTTCACAGGATAGTCTTAGTTCTCTTGTGTTTTCCTTGAAAATTGCCTGACACTGTGAAGAAAAATATGTGGTCTTCCTTTGAGATCACAAGAAAGTTTGCTTTTATAGCCTCCGTCACCCCCTGGTTAGAACATTAATTGGGAGTCTTATACAAAACTAGGGAGCAACATGAAATGAAAATAAATTAAACCATTACAAACTGGGGCACCATAGAATTAGAAGACATTAGAGAAAGGAACTGAAACAGTAGGCAAAAGCACATTTCAACTCAGATATGCTGCAGTGACAAATGAATAATCAACTTACTTTTTTATCTTAATTTCTATCTAATATATTAATGCATAAAGTAGAATAGAATAAAAATAAATTTAGCATAAATTACTTTATCAAGCTATTCCTTCTATCACACATTTTTCTTTGACTTAATGAGAAAGTAGATTTACTATTTTGTTGTTATTATAATGGTCAAAAGACACTTAAGGTACTGCTCAACTTCCTTAGCCATCAGAGAAAGGCAAGCCAAAATAAGTTGGAGATACTATCTTACATGTGCAAAAATGGCCAAGATCCAAAAAACTGATGACACTTTATGCTGGAGAGGAAATGTAGTAAGGAGAATACTCCTCCATTGCTGTTGCAAGTGTAAACTTGTACAGCCACTTTGAAAATCAATACGGTTATTTATCTTAAAATAGAGAATCAATCTACCTCAAGACACAGAGATACTGCTGTTTTGTAAGTATCCAAAGGATGCTCAATCATCCCATAAGGGCACATGCTCAACTGTGTGCAGAGCAGCATTATTTGTAGTAGCTAGAACCTGCAAATAAACTTGATGCTCTACAAATGAAGAATGGGTAAAGAAAATATGGCACATTTGCACAATCAAGTAATACTCGGTGGTAAAAAAAATAATGACAGCTTGAAATCTTCAGACAAATGGACAGAGCTAGAAAAAAATGATACTGAGTGATGTAACCCAAACCAAGAAAGATGAATATAATATGTACCTACTCATAAGTGGCTTTTATACATTAATCAAAAAATAACCAGTCTACAGTTTACAAACCCAGTGAACCTAGATAATAAAGAAGATCCTAAGAGTAAATACATATACCTGCCAAGGAAGGAGAAAAAGACAAGATCTCCTTAGTAAATTGGGTGTGTTGGTGATATGGGGGTGTGGAATGGGAGGGAGAGAAAACAAAGTTGTGAAAATGTATAACTCAATTAAAAACCATAAACTATAAAAATTGTACCATATATTTGTATTTTTCTACATGTCATAATGCAGTTATGCCATTTGTTGAATATGGTTTCATTTTCCATTTTTATTTTTAGCTTCTTTGTCAAAAATCAGATATTTGCAGGCATGTAGTTTGATATATAGGAATTTGATTTGATTACATTGGTCCTCTTGTCTATTTTAATGTCAATACCAAACTGACATCATTACTGTAGCTCTCTAGCAGTGTTTGAAGTCAGGGATAATGATGCCTTCATAAGTTCCTTTGTTGAACAGGATTGTTTTGGTTATCGTAGATTTATTTGCTTTTCCATATGAAGTTGAGTATTGCTCTTTCAAGGTCTGTGAAGAATTTTGCTGGTCTTTTGATGGATATTGCATTTAATCTGTAGATTTCTTTTGGAACGATTGCCATTTTTACTATATTGCTCAAATCTATCCAATTTTTTTCTTCAAAGATTTAAAGTTCATGTCATAAAGATCCTTCACTTGTTTTGTCAGTGTTACCCCAAGATATTTTATGTTATTTGTGGCTATTGTGAAGGGTGATGTTTCTCTGATTTATAATTCAGTCCATTTATTATCTTTATATAGGAGGGATACATGAGTGAATCTTGCATCCTGTTCCATTACTGAAGGTGTTTCTTAGCTTGGAGTTCCATGTAGGAATTTTTCAGGACATTTATGTATTCAATCATATCATCAGCGAATAGTGAAAATTTGACTTCTTTTCAAATTTGTATCCCGTTGATTCCCTCTTTTTGTGTTATTGCTCAGCTAGAGCTTCAAGTACCATGTTGAATAGATATGAAGAGACTGGACAGCTTTGTCTTGTTCCTGAATTCAGTGGGGTCACTTAGAGTTTCTCTCATTTTACATTGATGCTGGTTATGGTTTGCTGTATATTTCCTTTGTTATGTTTAGGTATGCTCCTTGCATCCCCGTACTTTCTAATACATGAAAGTGTATTGGATTTTCTTTCTTTCCTTTTTTATTATTACTTTAAAAAATACCAGTCCAAATTCCCACTCCCAACCTTCCTCCCTGTCCCCTCCCTCTCCCTCCACACCCTTCCTCCACCCCTCCAAACCTAAGAGAGTGTCACACACACCACCCTGTGGAAAGTTCAACGCCCTCCCTACTACATCTAGGTTTAGCAAGGTTTACATCCAAAGAGAATAAGAGCCCACGAAACCAGTATATGCAGCAGCAACACATCTCAGTGCCACTATCAGTGGCCCCTCAGTCTGCCCCAGCTGTCAACCCTCTTCAGAGGTGCTTGGTTGTTCCCATGCTCATTCACTCCCAGTCCAGCTGGAGTCGGTGAGCTACCATTAGCTCAAGCAAACTGTTTCAGAGGATGACCCCCTTATAGTCTTGAATTCCTTGGTAATACTCTCACTCCTTCCACTCTTCAACTCAATCTTGGAAGTTCAGTTCAGTGCTCCAATGTGGGTCATTGCCTCTGTTCCCATCTGTTGTTTGACGAAGGTTCTATGGTGATATTTAAGATAATTATCAGTCTGACTATAGGGTAAGGTCAGTTCAGACACCCTCTCCTCTATTGCTTAAGGTATTTGGTGGAGTCATCCCTGTGGGTACTTGGACATTGTTCCTGAGTCAGGTTTCTTGCTAACTCCATAATGGCTCCCTCAACCAAGATATCTCTTTCCTTGCTCTCATATCTGTTCTTCCTCAATCTTGACTATCCCATTCCCTCAAGCTCTTTTCAACTCCCCTTCTCCCCTTGCTTTTACCCCCTGACCTCCTGCTCCAAAATTTTTGTCTGATTCTAATTCCCAGGTGGGTCAATATATGTTTTTCTTTTGGTTCACCTTATTACTTAGTTTCTCTAGGATCATGAAATATAGGCTTGTTGCCCTTTGTTTTTGACTGGTATCCACTTATGAGTGGGTACATACCATATTCGTTTTTGGGGGGGTCTGGGTTACCTCACTCAGGATATTGTTTTCTATTCTGTCCGTTGCATGCAAGCTTCAAGATGTTATTATTTTTTACTGCTGAGTAGTATTCTAATGTGTAGATGTGCTACACTTTCTTTATTCATTTTTAAGTTGAGGGACATCTAGGTTGTTTCCAGGTTCTGGCTGTTACAAAAATGCTGCTATGAAATTGGTTGAACAAATGCTCTTGTAGTATAGCATATTTTGGGTATAATCCCAAGAGTTACAGTATTGCTGGATCCTGAGGTAGGTTGATTCCCAGTTTTCTGAGAAACTGCCACTCTGATTTCCAAAGTGGTTGCACAAGTTTGCATTCCCACCAGTAAAGGATGAGTGTTCCCCTTGCTCCACAACCTCTCCAGCATAAGGTATCATTAGTGTTTTTGATCTTAGCCATTCTGAAAGGTGTAAGATGGTATCTCAAAGTTGTTTTGATTTGTATTTCCCTGATAGCTAAGGAAGAAGAATATATCCTTAAGTATCTTTTGGCCATTTGCAATTCTTCTTTTGAGAATTCTCTGTTTAGTTCAGTACACCTAATTTTAATTCGGGTATTTGGATTTTAATGTCTAATTTCTTGAGTTCTTTATATATTTTGGAGATCAGTCCTTTGTCTGATGTGGAGTTGGTGAAGATTTTTTCCCATTCAGTAGACTGCCTTTTATTCTTATTGACTGTGTCCTTAACTATACAGAAGCTTCTCAGTTTCAGGAGGTACCATGTATTTACTGATGCTCTTATTGTCTGTGCTATTGGGGTTATATTTAGAAAGTAGTCTGCTTTGCCCACGCATTGAAGGTTACGTTCAGCTTTCTCCTCTATCAGGTTCAATGTGGTCAGACTTATATTGAGGTCTTCAATACATTTGGATTTGAGTTTTGGGAATGGTGACAGATATAGATCTATTTTCATTCTTATACAGGTTGACATCAAGTTATGTCAGCACCATTGTTGAAGAAGCTTTCTTTTTTTCATTGTATCTATTTGCTTTTTTTGGTCAAAAATCAGGTGTTCATAGGTGTTTGGATTAAATACCCAGGTCTTCTATTCAATTTCAGTGGTCAATGTCTCTGTTTTTATGCCAATACCAAACTGTTTTCATTACTGTAGCTCTGTAATAGAGCTTGATGTCAGGGATGGCAATGCCTCCAGCAGTTCCTTTATTGTACAGGATTATTTAGGCTATCCTGGGTTTCTTGTTTTTCTATATGAAGTTGAGTATCATTCTTTCAAGGTATGTGAAGAATTTTGTTGGGATTTTAATGGGGATTCCATTGAATCTATAGATTGATTTTGGTAGGATTGCCATTTTACTATGTTAATCCTACCTATCCAAGAGCATGGGAGATTTTTCCATTTTCTGGTATCTTCTTCAATTTCTTTCTTCAAAGACTTAAAGTTCTTGTCAAATTGGTCTTTCACATCTTTGGTTAGTGTTACCCCAATATATTTTATGGCATTTGTAGCTATTGTGAAAGGTAATGTTTCTCGGGATTCCCTCTCAGCTCTTTATTATTTGTGTATAGGAGGGCTACTGATATGTTTGAGTTGATATTAAGTGATAAATGACCAGTGATGGCTATCCCCTGTCATTTTTGTTTTTGTTGTTGTTGTTGGAATTGTATGCATTTCTCTTTGGCAGGTTTTTCTGGTGTGTGATTATATATTACCTGTATTTTTGTTGGTATATCTCACTTCTTTGGTTTGTAATTTTTTTCTATGTTTTTATGCTAATACCAAACGGTTTTTATTACTGTAGCTCTGTAATAGAGCTTGATGTCAGGGATGGTAATGCCTCCGGCAGGTTCTTTATTTTTTTTTTTTTTTGTAATTTTATTAAATTATAAAAGTTTCCATTTCTGCCCCTCCTCCCCCTCCCACCACCCTCCCACTCCCCCCACTCCCTCTCCTCCTCCCTCTCCATCCCTAAGAGCAGTCAGGGTTTCCTGCCCAGTGGGAAGTTCAAGTTCCTCCCCCCTCCCTCCAGGTCCAGGAAGGTGAGTGTCCAGACGGACTGGATCCACAAAATCCAGTATATGCAGAGGAAACAAGTCCCAGTGCCATTGTCAGTGGCTTTTCAGAAAGACTCCGGACAGCCACATTCAGAGAATCTGGTTGGATTGCGTCCTCGTTCAGTCCCAGTCCAACTGGCCTTGGTAAACTCTCATTAGATCCGTCCGCTTATATCAGTGGGTGATCACATCCCTCTCGGTCCTTATTTCCTTTTTCATTTTCTTCCTTCTTCTCCTCCTCCAGACTGAGCCCCCCACGGCAAGTTCTTTATTGTACAGGATTGTTTTGGCTAACGTGATATTTAAGATCAGTCTGACTACAGGGCAAGGCCAGTTCAGGCACCCTCCCCTCTATAGCTTAGGGACTTAGCTGGGGTCCTCCTTATGGATTCCTGAGAATTTTTCTAGATCCAGGTTTTTTACTAATCCTTAATCAAGATACCTCTTTCTTTGCTCTCATATCTGTCTTTCCTCCATCTTGACTATCCCATTCCCTCAGTTCTTCTCAACATTCCTCTTCTCTCCTTCCTTTTATCCCTGCCACCATGCTCCCAATTTTTTCAGGTAATCTTGTCTGTTTCCAATTCCCAGATGGGTCTATATATGTTTTTCATTGGGTTCACCTTATTACTTAGCTTCTCTAGGATCATGAACAATAGGCTCAATGTATTTTGTTTATGGTTAGTATCCACTTATACATATCATATTCATTTTTGGGGGGTCTGGGTTCCCTTGCTCAGGACAGTCTTTTCTAATTCCATCCATTTGCATGAAAACTTCAAGATGTTATTGTTTTTTACTGCTGAGTAGTACTCTAATGTGTAAATGTGCCACACATTCTTTATCCATTTTTAAGTTGAGGGTCATCTAGATTTTTTCCAGGTTCTGGCTATTACAAATAATGCTGTAATAAAATATTTGAACAAATGCTTTTGTAGTATGATTGAGCATCTTTTTTAGATATATTTCCAAGAGTGGTATTGCTAGATCCTGAAGTAGGTTTATTTCCAGTTTTCTGAGAAACTGCCATAATGATTTTCAAAGTGGTTGCACAAGTTTAAATTCCTATCAGCAATAATGAGTGTTTCCCTTATTTCACATCCTTTTCAGAATAAGATATCATTTGTGTTTTTGATCTTAGTCATTCTGAAAGGAGTAAGATGGCATTTCAGAGTTGTTTTGATGCATTTCCTTGATAGCTCCAGAGGCTGAACATGTCCTTAAGTATCTTCTGTTTTTAAATTCATTTGAAAATCTTCTGTTGAGAATTCTCTGTGAAGTCCAGTATACCATTTTTTAAAAATTAGGTTATTTAGAATTTTAATGACTATTTTCTTGAGTTCTTTATATTTTGTAGATCAGTCATTTGTCTTATGTGTGGTGGATAAAGATTATTTCCCATTCAATGGGCTGCTTTTTTGTTTTAATGACTGTGTCCTTTGTTTTACAGAAGCTTCTCGGTTTCAGGAGGTCGCATTCATTCATTGCTGCTATTATTTTCTGTACTACTGGAGTTACACATAGAAAGTGGCCTCCTGTTCCCATGTTCATGAGTGAGGTTGGTCTGTAATTTATCTTTCTTGGTTGAGTCTTTTTGCAGTTTTGGTATCATGGTAACTGTAAACTCATAAAAAGAGTTTTACAATGTTCCTTCTGTTTCTAATATGTGGAACACTATGAGGAGTATAGGTATTAGCTCTTTTTGAAAGTTCTGATAAAATTCTGCTTTAAAACCATTTGGCCCTGGGCTTTATTTGGTTGGGAAGGTTTTTATGACAGCTTCTGTCTCCTCACAGCTTATAGGCCTAGTTAAATTACTCACCTGGCCTTGACTTAATTTTGGTATATGGTATCTATTTAAAACATTGTCCATTTCCTTTACATTTTCCAATTTTGTGGAGTACAGGTTTTCGTAGTAAGACCTAATGATCCTCTGAATTTCCTCAGTGTCTGTTGTTCTGTACCCATTTTCATTTCTGATTTCATTAATTTAGATGTTCTTTCTCTGTTTTTTGATTTGTTTGGATAAGGGTTTGTCAGTTTTGTTGACTATCTCAAAGAACCAGCTCTTTGTGTCATTTTTTGTATTGTTTTCTGTTCCTATTTTGTTGATTCCAGCCCTCAATTAGATTATTTCCTGTCTTCTACTCCTCCTGGGTGAGTCTGCCTCTATATTTCTAGAGCTTTCAGGTGTGTTGTTAAGTCAGTAATGTGAGCTTTCTCTCTCTCTCTCTCTCTCTCTCTCTCTCTCTCTCTCTCTATCTCTCTCTATCTCTATCTCTTTTAATGTGGGCACTGAGTGAACTTACCTCTTAACACTGCTTTCAGAGTGTCCCATAAGTTTGAATATGTTGTGCCTTCATTTTTGTCAAATTCAAGTAAGACTTTAATTTCTTTCTTTTTTTTGTCCTTGACCCAGTCGTGGTTCATAGATGACTGCTCAGTTTCCATGAGTTTATAAGCTTTCTGTGAATAGTATTGTTGTTAAATTCTAACTTTATTCCATGATGATCCTATAAGACACAGGGGTTTACTTCATTTTTTTTTGTATCTGTAGATGTTTGCTTTGTTACCAAGTATGTAGAGACGGTTCCATGAGGTGCTGAGAAGAAGGTATATTCTTTTTTGTTTGGGTTGAAAATTTTATAGAAGTCTGTTAAGTCCATTTCATTCATTTATTTCTCTGCTAAGTTTCTGTCTGTTTGACCTGTCTATTAGCGAGAGAGGAGTATTGAAATTTCTTTCTATTAGTGTTTGGGGTTTGATGAGCAATTTAAGTTTTAGCAATGTTTCTTTTACATATGTGGATGATCTTGCATTAGGGACATAGATATTCAGGATTGAGACTTCATCTTGATGAATTGTTCCTGTCATGAGTATAAAGTGTCCTTATCCATCTCTTCTGATTGAAGAACAGATCACCTAACACATATATTATATGTTAAGTAAAATAAAGACTAATTACATGAAAAAAATGAAGCTTAAGATTTATCATCAGTTTATCAGTAAAAGTAAATAATGCATCTTTTAAAAACTGTTTCTACATACAGAATCAAATTAAATTGTTGTAAGTTCCCAGCTTTCTTAATCCTAAAAGCAGTCAAAATCATTACAAGAAAACAAAACCCCACAGACCATATCTCTATTTAATATAGGTGCAAGAAGATTCTCTTCTTTTTTTACCTGATGTATTTTTTGCCTATTGAAATTTAATATTTTATACAGTATGTTCTGATCACATTTCTCCTCTCCTACCTCATCCCCATCCTCCCCACCTCCCACCATTTCAAATCCATGTCTCTGTTCTCTATTTTGATAGAGACAAATAAACAAACAAGAAAAATGTGTACAATAAAGTGAAAAACAAAAAGCACAAGAAACTCACACACACAAACAAAAACAAAACCCATAAGCCAAAAAAGAAACTGTAAAACACAAAGTTCATTGAGACAGAAATTACTAAAGAAAGTAATATGAAACAAATAAAAATCTGTTAAAATATCACTGTGTTTGTGTTGGCCATGTATTGCTGAGCATGAGCCCATTTTTAAGTATAGTTAACCTACCCAGTGAGATTCCAGTGAAGAAAACTAGCTTTCCTTTTGTAAGAGTATCTTTTTTGAAGAGAGTTTCTTGGTTAGGGATGGGAGCTCTTGACCACTTCCTCCTTGTGGTGCTGAGACCGCCACCTGGTATAAGTCTCTGTAGGCAATGTATATACTGCCACAGACTCTGTACATTTATGTGTGTCTGAAGACACTGTTTGCCTGGTATCACCATCCTCTCTGGCTCCTAAATTCTTTCCACCCTCCTTTGCACAGTTAAGAAGACTAATGATAGAAGATAGATGAAGACATTCCATTTAGATTTGTGTGTTCCATAGTCTCTTATTCTCTGCATATGGTCTATGTTTGAATTCTGTGTGAGTCCCCATCCTCTAGAAAAGGAAGCATCCTGATAATGGCTAAATAAGACATTGATCTGTGAGTGGAACAGATTGTATCTGGGGAACATTTTATTTCCTTGTTCTTTTGGAATAGTAGTAATACTATTTGGTTCTTTTCTAGGCCAGTTGCCTATGTAGTCTTAGCTTTCTGGTATGGGTTCTATCTCATGAAGTGTAACTTAAATCTAATCAGACAGTGTTGGGTTAATTCTAAAATGTTTGTGTAACTATTGCACCAACATAGAAATCAGGTTATCATTCTTGTAGATATCAGGGTTTGTAGCTGGGTTAGGGGTAACTTCCTCCTCTCATAGCGACCCCTGGGAGGAAGAAAGGGAGACCACGTGTTCCTCTTTTGGGGAATCACTTAAATACCCTGGGGAGTGGTTCTGACCCCACCCTAGGGTGGGGTCAGGACCTGGCCAGCTGGGATTTGGAGTCCATACCAGTCCTGGGGGCTGGGATAGATGCTAGGGGCTGGGGCCAAGCTCCCAACTTGACAGTTGTTAGGAAAAATCAGTGAGAAAAAAGAAAAAAAATCAAAGAGAAACATCATATACTCAAGTTAGATTTTGTTATTGTGATAAAATAGCATAACCAATGTAACTTAGAGAAGAAAAGTGCTTCTTATGAGTTTTGTTCCCTGATGGAGCGTCACATTCTTGAGAAAGGCATGAAAGTGGATACACTAAGCAGAAAGCAGATAGATCATCACTCAGCCATACATAAGGAATTGTAAATGTGCTGAGGCTGTAGCCTCAATGACCGCCCCCATGACATCCTTCATCCATCGTGGCTCCACCACCTAATGTTTCCAAAACCTACAAAACAGTGTCACTAGCCCCAGCATATGGGAAACATTGCACTTTTAAATCACCATAAATTTTAAGTAAACATAGATTTGTGCCTGAGAAGCAAGAATAAAATAAATTTCTCAGAGAGATATTTAAAAAAAAAATGTTCTCATTGCAGCTTTACAAGTAATCTTTTTTTTTTTTAACCAAACACCAAGTTTTTTTTTTTCTTTTCTTTTCTTTTCTTTTCTGGTGTGTGTTTATTGTTGGTGAGCAAATATTTTCCATGGTTTTTGTTTGTTTGCTTGTTTTGAAATGGTCTCACTATGAGGTCTGGCAAATTTGAAAAGTTCTATGTTGACAAGACTGACCTTGAACACATAGATATCCAGTTTCTTTTCTCTTGAGTGTTGTCTTTATAGGGATGTGCCACCATGCCCGGCTTTAATGTGTGTTTCGACCACACAGGGACCTACTTTTTGTACAACATCATGAATGACTGGATACATGAATACCTATAACTATGTAAAAACAAAAATCATGATTGTATTCCTCAAAAGGAGCCTGACTTTAAGATTTTTCATATTGCTGGCAAACAAAGACAGACTCCAAAGTGGTAAACCCTGTCTCAAAAATACAAAAGAGACAGGAAAGAAAAAACCCTGTGCAATGTCCACAAAATCCTAAATTGTACCTCCCCAGTGTTCCCCCTTTTTAGCTGTTCTTGTAGAAACTCAGAGTTCTTAAGTAATGTTAATTTTAATATCAGAAGTCAAACAGAATTATTTTCAAAATATAATTAGTACTAAAATCTAATATTCAAAGCTAAAATCTATTAATTACTTTAGTACTGAAGGTGTTTCTTTCAAACAACAAATTTAGCAATTAATTGCTAACATTTTTTACTATCATCTTATATTTAATGAATTTGAAATTTTAAAACAATATAAATTAGCATTTTATTTCTGGAAAGGATGTTGGGATTAGCCCTAGATTTTCACATATTAGACAAGCCCTATGTTATTGAAGTTGATTCTCCCATAACCTAGGTTTTTTTTTTTTAATTTTGATTTCATCTTAAGTTCAAAATATCATTGAGTTGCACAGACTGGCTCTGTTCTTCCTTGGTATTCCTGGCATATTCTGGACTTGGAGAGCATTCACCAGGATTGAACAAACAAAATGTGCTTAAAGACATTTTGTTTTCTGTATCATAAAATTGCTGTTGCCTAATTAATGACCCTTCCTGCTTTTCCCTTTAATGGTTCCTATTTTTCTTTAAAATTACTGGCCCTGATCTAATGGAAACAACAGGTGATTCACAGCAAGTTGGATTGGCTCCCAAGCACATTATTCTTGTGTCATTTTGTAGTGTATCATGATCTTTCCTGAGGACTTATGTGAAATGTGCCCAGCAATTCTGTGCGTTGTGACATTCTCTCCTCGCAGTGAGCTTAGAGCCTTGCTGTGAAAAGCAGCAGTATGTTTTCTACTTCCAAAGTACAAGCACGCTTCCCTGACAACCAGGCATAGTATGCATCATTAGCTCTGGGACACTTGGCTTAACTGCATTCTAAGGAAATTCAGAATGTTCCCTCTTGTCTTGCAAATGGAAATGGGTACTATTTGAATAGGACTAAGAAAATCTCTCAAATACTAATTGTCTCATATTTTTTAAATTATTTGACACAATTCAATGAAGAAATTAATTTATTTGAGCCTATATATTTGTTTATTGTTAAATATAAAGAAGTCATTAGAAGAAACTATACCATCTTGATAATTTTTCACTTACTATGTTCCTAGGAGTATGCCTATGCCTTGTTTGCTGCTGTTTACTGTATAAAATTATATTTAATATAAACAAATGGAATAAATATTCACTGTGGGAAAATGTCTTCATTATTTGAGAATTGGTCATTTAATCAATAAATATTTAAAAATAATATATAATATTTACTGTGTGTCAAATATAGAGCTAGCTTCAGAGGATACAAGAGCTTGCATTGAGAAAAATCTCTGTATCTTCAGAGAACTCATTTTGTGAAAGTGAGACACATGAGGCTTCAGATTCCAGGTGTAATAAATGTGATATTTAGATAAAATTGAAGATGTATGTTCAATAAAAATGAACAGATAGACACATTTGAGATCCCTTCAATATCATTCTTGACTGATGGCATTTTTAACTTTTTAATTTTTTAATATGTACATGTGTATGTCTGTTTATAGATACAAGCACATGTGAGTGCAAATACCTACAGAGTTCAGAAGAGGATATTGGGTCCCCTCGGGCTGCAATTAGATCCAGTTATGGGTACCCTAACGTAACTGCTGGTAACCAAACAAACTGTCTACAAGAACAGTATTTGCTTTTAAATAAGGAGACTTTCTCCAGTAGCATGATTGTACTTACAAACAAACCAAACACTGAATACATACCTCCTTGAGGAAAACAAAGAGTACATACTTAAATGAGAGATTGATTTCATATATGTTATCTGAGCTGAAGGTAATTCATTGAATAAAGATCCAGGGCTTAAGTTCAGAGGGAGGAGAATATTTACTGTAAATAAGGACCAGGTAGGAAACTGATGATTGGAAAAGACATTTAGGAGACCAAGAAAGACAGTGGGACAGGGGAATGTTTGACTGATGAGATTTGAACTGACAACAAATTAAGGGCTAGGCTTTGACTGACTGATGATGTATTGATAGTTCTGAGAAGAAGAATGGCCTTGCCTCAGAGAGGAATTAAATATCACCTTCTTTGTTGAAAATAAAGTATACATGGTAAGGACAGAAAAAAAAAACAGTAGTTGCAATGTCTTGAAACAAGTCAAATATGATGGTGTTTTGTTGTTTGATGGAAGCTATGGTGGTAAACAGAAGTGTGAATATAAATGTATCTTCCAGTGAATCCTGTAGGATTCCAGGTAGACTCCGTATGGCATACTGGAGGGAAAAAAACAAGCGTGTTTCAAATTCCTGTTTTATTTTGAGCTATGAGATATACTGTATTTACATCAACTATGTCAAGAAACACAGAAAGTAAAGAAGTCATTGTTGATAATGTTTAGTTGATATTTCTATTACTATCTGTATATTCACATTTGATTTAATGATTTCATATGACAGATTGGCCATATGTATTTGAGTGTATTAAAAATTATGAATTCCATGTATCTGAGAATAGACCAGGCAGAGAAAAATCAAATTTTAAAGTCTAAGTTAATTCATCATTTAGTCAGTAAAAATAATATAACAAGGTAAAGTCAAATATGATGACATTTCTTGTAATCTAGGAAAAGGAATCAAAGAGAGATTAATGATCAAGGTAGGTAAGTATTCATGAGAGCTATAGAAAGTTGGGAAAAAATTTTGTCTTTGTTTTGTATCAAAGTTTAGAAATATAGTTAGCAAATAAGCTTTTAACAATTAGATGTCAAGTGTTTTGTGAGTTTATCTTACCTGATGTCAATATAGTTATTTAATTTGTATTAGTGTTATTGTTATATAAATCAACTAGATAATGTTGGATTAGTTCAACTATTGTACTTTAAAAATGACATAGTCAAAATTATATTAAAGGACTATGATTATGTAGGAAAAAGTTTGTCTGAACTATCTATTCAATTCTATTCTTCCTCTGTGACACACTGCTTCTCAAAATATCCACCATTCCTCATATCAAACGAGGTTCATCTGTTCACCTGTTACACTCAGAATAAATTATTTTATAATATACAACATACATTTCATTGCTCGGCCTGAGATTTTAATCATTTTCATTTTAGCATTCTATATTATTTTAAAAACAAAAGATGAAATAAAAGAAAGACACGTGTAATCTATAAAGCCAAATTAGTAGAATTGTGAAATTTTGAGAATCTACAGTGTAACAAAAATTTTATTATTTCAAAGAATACAAGGACAACTTAGAAAAGAATAAAGTGAATTCCATTGTTTCTGATTTTGCCCATTTTATAGCAACATGAAGAAGACAAATGCATAGCAAAGTGAGAGTCCTGGGATGATAGTAATATCTTGAGTCAGGTTGATATTATTTTATGATATCAGATATTTATTTTTATTTATGGCAGATTTTATCAACTTATAAATGTTGAAGCTTATATAAGAAGTACAATTGTATGAAGAATCTCAAGCTACAATTGTAAGATATAAGAATGCTTAAGGGTTCTTGACAAACCAATTAATTGGAAAATTATTTGTAATGTCTTCTTATAAAAAGCAGCTAGTATGCATGTTTTGATAAATTGAATATTATCTGTCAACTGGTATGATGTCTCTGGATCCTTTAAATTTTCAGCTAATCTTTCATTTAAATCTATATAACATTTAGAAGAATGTTTCCTAATATTCTTCCCTTTGGGTAAATGGCAGCCAGAATGCAAAGATTACTGCATAGCTTACCTTATATGTATATTTATTGTCAAAAGGGAATTTTGGGAAAATGAGCATAATTTAAGAAGTTTATTGCTTAAAGAAGGACAATGTCATCAGAGAGAAAAGTGTGCCATGCTTTCAAATATTAAAATAAGAAGACAATGTTGTTTGACAAAGGATCAATAACTCTATAATATTGAGAATTATTTGCCTACAGGCAAAATTATCTCCTTGTCACTCTACCAAATAATGGATGAGGAAAATGTGCTACGTTTACACAATGGGGTATGACACAGCTGAAAAAATAATGACATCTTGAAATTTGCAGGCAAATGGATGGATCTGGAAAACATCATATTGAGTGAGGTAACCCAGACCCAGAAAAACAAATATCATATGTACTCACTCATAAGTGGTTTTTAGACATAAATCAAAGAAAAAACAGTCTACAATTCACAATCTCAGAGAACCTAGACAACAAAGAGGACCCTAAGAGAGACATACTTAGATCGAATCTACATGGAAAATAGAACAAGAAAAGGACTCCTGAGTAAATTGGGAGTGTGGGAACCATGGGAAAGGGTAGAAAAGTAGGGAAGAGGGAGGGAGGTGGAGAAAAATATATAGCCCATTTGAAAAAAAATTAAAAAAAGAAAAGAAAAAAATGCAATGGTACTATTGAATAAATATGTATCCATTCAAAAAGAATGAAAGAAAAAAAGAAAGACAGCACACTTTACCTCATTCCTTTATTCCTTCCTTCATTTCCTTTTCCTTTTATTGCTATTGCTAGAACTTCAAGCACTATATTGAAGATGTATGGGGAGAGTGGACAGCCTTGTCGCGTTCCTGATTTTAGTGGAAAGGCTTTGAGTTTCTCTCTATTCAGTTTGATGTTAGCTGTCGGCTTGCTGTATATTGTTTTTATTATATTTAGGTATGATCCTTGTATCCCCAGTCTTTCCAACACCTTTATCATAAACGGGTGTTGAATTTTGTCAAAAGCTTTTTCAGCATCTAGTGAGATGATCATATGGTTTTTTTCTTTCAGTTTATTTATATGATGGATTACATTGATAGATTTGCGTGTGTTGAACCAGCCCTGCATCTCTGGAATGAAGCCGACTTGATCATAATGGATAATTTTTTTAATGTGTTCTTAGATTCAGTTTGCCAGGATTTTACTGAGAATTTTCGCGTCGATGTTCATGAGTGAGATTGGTCTGTAATTCTCTTTCTTGGTTGTGTCTTTGTGTGGTTTTGGTATTAATGTAACTGTAGCTTCATAAAAGGAGTTAGGCAATGACTCTTCTGTTTCTATATTGTGGAATACGTTAAGGAGTATAGGTATTAGCTCTTCCTGGAAGTTCTGGTAGAATCCTGCATTGAAACCATCTGGTCCTGGGCTTTTTTTGGTAGGGAGATTTTTGATAACAGCTTCTAATTCTTCACGACTAACAGGTCTATTTAGATTGTTCACCTGTTCTTGGTTAAACTTTGGTATATGGTACTTATCTAAAAAAATGTCCATTTCTTTTACATTTTCCAACTTTGTGGCATATAAATTTTCATAGTAAGATCTAATGATTCTCTGAATTTCCTCTGTGTCTGTTGTTATGTCCCCCTTTTCATTTCTGATCTTATTAATTTGCATGTTCTCTCTCTGCCGTTTGATTAATTTGGATAGGGGTTTGTCAATCTTGTTGATTTTCTCCAAGAACCAGCTTTTTGATTCATTGATTCTTTGGATTGTTTTCTGTGTTTCTATTTTGTTGATTTCAGCCCTCAGTTTGATTATTTCCAGACTTCTAGACCTCCTGGGTGAGTCAGCTTCTTTTTTTTCTAGAGCTTTCAAGTGTGCTGTTAAGTAACCAATGTGTGCTTTCTCCATTTTCTTTAATTGGGCACTTAGTGCTATGAACTTTCCTCTTAGCACTGCTTTCATAGTGTCCCATAAGTTTGAGTATGTTATGTCTTTGTTTTCATTAAATTCAAGGAAGTCTTTAATTTCTTTCTTAATTTCGTCCTTGACCCAGGGGTGATTTAGTAGTTGACTGTTCAACTTCCATGAGTTTGTTGGCTTCCTGGGGGAAGCATTGTTGTTGAATTCTAATTTTAGTCCATGGTGATCTGACAAGACACAGGTGGTTACTAATATTTTTTTGTATCTGTGGAAGTTTGCTTTGTTACCGAGTATGCGGTCAATTTTTGAGAAGGTTCCATGAGCTGCAGAGAATAAGGTATATTCTTTCCTATTTGGGTGGAGTGTTCTATAGATGTCTGTTAAGTCCATTTGATTCAATACCTCCAATAAATCTCTTAATTCTCTGTTTAGTTTCTGTCTGATTGATCTGTCCATTGATGAGAGAGGAGTGTTGAAGTCTCCTACTATTAGTGTGTGTGGTTTGATGACTGTCTTGAGTTCTAGAAGAGTTTCTTTTTCATATGTGGGTGCCTTTATATTAGGAGCATAGATATTTAGGATTGAGATTTCCTCCTGATGAATTGTTCCAGTTATGAGTATGAAATGTCCATCTCCCTTTCTTCTGATTGATTTGAGTTTGAAGTCGATTTTTAAGAATATTTGTTTCTTTTAATCAGTTAGATTTTCTTTTTTTTTTTTTTGAAAGTAAATTTTATTAAATTATAAAAGTTTCCATTTCCGCCCCTCTTCCCAACACCCTCCCACTCCCCCCACTCCCTCTCCTCCTCCCTCTTCGTCCCTTAGGGCAGTCAGGGTTTCCTGCCCTGTGGGAAGTTCAAGTTCCTTCCCCCTCCCTCCAGGTCCAGGAAGGTGAGTATCCAAACAGACTAGATCCCCAAAATCCAGTATATGCAGAGGAAACAGGTCCCAGTATCATAGTCAATGGCTTTTCAGAAAGACTTCGGGCCAGCCACATTCAGAGAATCCGGCCAAATTCCGAGAATCTGGTTAGATCACGTCCTCGTTCAGTCCCAGTCCAACTGGCCTTGGTAAACTCTCATTAGAACCGTTCCCTTGTATCAGTGGGTGATAGCATCCCTCGCAGTCCTGATTTCGTTTTTCATGTTCTTCCTCCTTCTGCTCCTCATTTGGACCTCGGGGGGCTCAGTCCGGTGCTCCAATGTGGGTCTCCATCTGTATCGCCGTCCTTCGCCAGATGAAGGATCTATGGTGATAAGCAAAATATACATCAGTATGGTTATGGGCCACGGCCGGTTCAGGCACCCTCTCCTCTGTCCAGAGAACAATCTGGGGGATCTCTCCTTGGACCTGGGATCCCATATATAATCAAGTCTCCTGTAAACCCTAAAATGACTCCCTTAGTTGAAATATATTCTTCCCTGATCCCTGGGTGGGGGGGAGGAAGGATGAATATGGAATCAGTTAGATTTTCTTACTGTCTCAGTCAGGGTTACTATTGCTTATCAAGAGACACCATATAAAGCAAAGACAACTCACATAAAGAATATATTTAATTGTGGTGACTCAATTACTGTTCACAGATTCAGTCCATTATCATCATTACAGGGAACATAGCAACATGCAGGCAGGCATGGTGCATGAGAAATAGCCGAGTGTCCTACATTTTGCAGCCAATAGATTTCACTATCTGTCACCCTAAGTAAAGCTTGGGAAAAAAAAGCCCTCCCCTACTTAGTAATAACTATTGCTATAACAATCATCCTCA
The DNA here is from genome assembly GCF_982192425.1 of Myodes glareolus. Lineage (NCBI taxonomy): Eukaryota > Metazoa > Chordata > Mammalia > Rodentia > Cricetidae > Myodes > Myodes glareolus. The sequence goes on along the minus strand of NC_142045.1, from coordinate 39,908,214 downwards.
GCAGCAAGAAAAAGTCTCTAGTTTTTTTTTTTTTAATAAGCTAGTTCTTGTTATTTTTTAAGCACTTTCCGAAGTTCTTTGTGATAGGTGCTCAGGGGGAGAACTTGAAGTCCAGTGCTAGCATCAGCTACGTACTCAATTTGTGGTTATCTGAGCTGATTGACTAAATATCTCGAAGGAGTTACAGAAAATAAACTCCAAAATGTTCAGAAGTGTTTCAAAAAAATTAAAAATTTTAAAAAAGACTGTTTCTCATAGGGTTTTTGGAGTCATTTATGTATACTATCATATCATCTGTAAATAGCAAAAGTTTAATTCTTCCTTTCTAAATTGTATCTCTTTGATCGCCTTTTGTTGTCTTAGTGTTCTAGCTAGAGCTTCAAGAACTATGTTGGATAGATATCTATATCTTTCTACCTATCCACCCATCTATCTATTTAGATATAGATATATAATTTAATTTGACATTGTCTATGGATTTGTTGTATATTGTATTTATTATATTTAGATACATTCCTTGTAACCCTACTCTCTCACAGATCTTTATGATGAAGATGTGTTGGATTTTGTCAAATGTTTTTTTTTTTAGCATTTGATGAGATTATCATATGGCTTTTTTCTTCCAGTTTATTTATATGGTGGATTACAATGTTACATTTTCAAATGTTGAACAATCAAACACTGCATATTTGGGATAAAGGGGATAAACATGACTTGATTATGGTGGATGATCGTTTGATGTGTTCTTGGATTCAGTATGCCAGTATTTTATTGAGTATTTTTGCATCATTGTTTATGAGAGAGAATGATAGTTAATTCCCTTTCTTGGTTGAGACTGTTTTGTTTCAGTATCAGGGTAACTGTAGCTCATAAAAAGAGTTTGGCAATGTTCCTTTTGTTTCTATTATGTGGAACACTTTGAAGAGTATAGGTGTTAGCGCTTCTTTAAATTCTCTATTGAAACCATCTGGCCCAGAGCTTTTGCGTGTGTGTGTGTGTGTGTGTGTGTGTGTGTGTGTGTGTGTGTGTGTGTGTGTTTGGAAAGCTTTTTATTACTGCTTATTTACTTGCATGTTATCGGAACACCTACACCTGATAAATACCTTACAAGATCAACTCCAAAAAATCAATAGCCCTCTTATATACACATGATAAAGAAACTAAGAAAGAAATCAGAGAAATAATACCATTCACAATAGCCAAATTAATATAAAATATATTGGGGTAACACTAGGCAAAGAAGTGAAAGAACTTTTTGACAAGAGTTTTAAGTCTTAGAAGAAAGAAATTAAAGAAGATACCAGAAAATGAAATGATCTCCCATGCTGCTTGATAAGTTGGATCAATGTGACAAAATGGCAAACCTCCAAAAGCAGTCTATAGATTCAATGAAACCTTATTAAAATCTCAACACAATTCTTCACAGACCTTGAAAGAACAATACTCAACATCATGTACAAAAACAAGAAAACCCAGGATAGCGAAACAATCCTGTACAACAAAGAAATTTTTGGAGGAGTCACCATCCCTGACATCAAGTTCTACTATAGAGTTACAGTAATGAAAACAGCTTTGTATTGGCATAAAAAAGACAGGTTGGCCACTGTAATTGAATCAAGTACCCTGATATTAATCCACACACCTATAAACACCTGATTTTTTACAAAGAAGCTAAAATTATACAATTAAAAAAAGAAAGCATCTTCAACAAATGGTGCTGGCATAACTGGATGTCAACATGTAGATGGAACCTTTTCTAGCCCCATGCACAAAACTCAAGACCTCATTATAAAACCAACCGCACTGAAACTGATAGACATGAAAGTGAGAAGTATCCTTCAATGCATGAACACAGTAGACCATTTGCTAAATATAAAACCAGTACCACAGACACTGAGAACAACAAATAAATGGAACCTCTTGACACTGAGAAACTTCTGCAAAGCAAAGGACACAGTCAATAGACAAAAAGGCATCATACTCAGTGGGAAAAGTTCTTTACTATCCTCACATCAGATGGAGGACAGCTCTCCAAAATATACAAGGAATTCATGAAAGTAGACATAAAAATTCCAAATAATCCAATTAAGAAAAGGGGTCCAGGTCTAAATAGAGAATTCTCAACTGAAGAATCTCAAATGGCCAAAACAAACTTAAGGAAATCTTCAGCAATTAGGCAAACAGCGAAATGTACATCAGAATGACTATGAGATATCATCTTACTCCAGCCAGAATGGCTAAAATCAAAAATACCAATGATAGCTTATGCTGGAGAGGATACAGAGATAGGGGAACACTACTACACTGCTGGTGGAAATGCAAACTTGCACAATTACTTTGGAAATCAATATGGTTTTTTTCTCAGAAACTGGGAATCAACTTACACCAAAACCCAGCAATACCACTCACGGGCAACACCCAAAGGCTGCTCAATCATGCTGTAACGGCATTTCTTCAACTATGTTCAGTATTTGTAATAGCCTTGCTCCTTCCTCAAAGCAACATGCCAGACTTTGCTGCCTCCCTCTAGGAAGCTTTACCCTCTCTGAGGAGAGAATGGAGGGGGAAGGTAGAGGCAGTGGGAGGAGGAAAAGGAGTGGGGACTGGAATGGGTATGGAAAATGAGAAAAGTTTTTTAACAAACTATTTTTGTTCATTTTACATTACAACCCCAATTTCCACTCCCTCCTCTTCTCCCATTCCCTCAGTTTCTACTATCCCATCTGCATCTACTCCCCAGAGAAGGCAAGATACATAGGTCCCAGGAAGGACAAGGCCCTCCCTACTATATCCAGGCTGAGCAAGGTATGCATCTAAAAAGAAGTGGTTCCAAAAAACAGTACAAGCCTCAGGGACAAATCCGGGTGCCACTGTCAGTAGCCCCGCTGTCTGCCCCAGCCATACAGCGGTCATCCACATTCAGAGCTTTGTCCTATGCTGGTTCCTTCCCTGCCCGGCCAAAGTGGTTGAGCTCTCATTAGCTCATGGAAGCTGTTTCAGTGGGTGTCTTTACGTCTTTGCTTGTATTCTAAATCTTCTTACTCTGACTGGACTTTACAAGCTGATGTCAATGCTCAACTGGGGATCTCTACCCTTATCTCCATCAATTGCTGCATGAAGGTTCTATGATGATATTATAGTCATCAATCCTACTACAGGGAAAGATCAGTCTGGACACCCTCTCCACTGCTGCTTAGGGTCTTTCTGTGGTCATACTTGTGGATTCCTGGGAATTTCTCTAGTGTCATGTTTCCTGCTAGCCCCACAATGATTCCTCAATCAAAATATCTCTTTCCTTGCCCTCGTCTCTGTCCTTCCCCCCATCTCGACTCTCCTGTTCCTTCAAGTTCACTTTTCCTTACCCTTATCTCCTCTTTCTCCCACCCCACGCTCCCTTCGCCCTCCACCCCCATGACCCCGGTTCTTTCAAGAGATCTTGTCTATTTCCCCTTCCTGGGTTGATCTATATGTTACTCTTAGGAGTCACCTTGTTACTTAGCTTCCCTAGGGTCATAGACTCCTTATCCTTTGCTTTACAACAAGTATCCACTTATGGGTGAGTACAGACCATGCTAATCTTTCTGTGTCTGGGTTACCTCAGTCAGGATTTTTTTTTCTAGTTCCACCCATTTGCATGCAAATTTCAAGATGTCATTTTTTCCTTTTTTATGTTTAATAATCCTTTTTTATTTTTTCCATTAAAAATTTACACTTCCTCCCCTCCTCCCATTCCCCTCCCACTCCCCCACTCACCCTTCTTCCCTATTCACCCTCCTCCATTCCCCTCCCTTCTTCCGTTGAGAATTCTCTGTTTATACCTGTACCCCCATTTTTAATAGAATTATTTTGAATTTTGATGTCTAATATCTTGATTTCTTTATATATTTTGGAGATCAGTCCTCTGTCTAATGTGGAGTTGGTGAAGATGTTTTCCCATTGAATAGGCTGCCTTTTTGTCTTATTGACTGTGTTCTTTGCTCCACAGAAGCTTCTCATTTCAGAAGTTTCCATTTATTTGTTATTGCTCTCAGTATCTTTGCTACTGATGTTTCATTTAGCAAGTGGTCTCCTGTGCCCATGCATTGAAGGGAACTTCTCACTTTCACTTCTGTCAGGTTCAGTGTAATCAGTTTTATATTGAGGTTTGGACTTGAATTTAATGCATGGGAATAGAGTTGGACCTATTTGAATTCTTCTACATGTTGACATCCAGTTATACCAGCACAATTTTTTGAAGATGTTCTCTGTTTTTTAATTGTACACTTTTAGGTTCTTTGTCAAAAAACAAGTGTTCATAGGTGAGTGTGCAGAATTCTACAAGAACTTCAAAGAAGAGCTATCAGCTATACTCCTAGAAATATTCCACATCACATAATAAAACCAGAAAAAAACATTGAAAAACTCTTTTTTATGAGGTTACAGTTACCCTGATATTGAAACCACACGAAGAATCAACCAAGAAAAAGAATTAAAAACCAATCTCACTTGTGAACATTGCTACAGAAATACTCAATAATACTGTCAAGAAAAATCAAAGAACACATCAAAATAATCATCCACCATGGTCAAGAAAGCTTCATTTGAGAGATGCTGTGATGTTTCAACATAAGAAAATGTATCAATGTATTCTAACACATAAATAAACTAAAAGAAAAAAAATCTGATCATCTCAATAAAGCTCAAAAACATTCAACAAAATCCAACACTACTTCATGTCAAAGGTCTTGGAGAGATCAGGGATATAAGGAATGCGTCTAAACATAATAAACGCAACATACAGCAAGTAAATAGCTAACATATAATTAAATGAAGGGAAACTCAAAATGATTCCACCAGAATCAGGGACAAGACTGTCCACTCTCTCCATATCTATTCAACTTAGTTCTTGACATTCTGGCTAGAGCAATAAGATAACAAAAGGAGGTCAAGAGGATACAAATGGAAAGAAAAGAAATCAGTTTTGCAGGTAATATGATAATATACATGATTGATGCCAAAAACTCTACAATGGAACTCCTATAGCTGATAAATACCTTCAGTAATGTGGCAGTACACAAGATCAAGCAAAAATTAATAAATCATTTATATAAAAATGATAAAGAAACTGAGAAAGAAATCAAAGAAACACCACCATTCACAATAGCCACAAATACCATAAAATATCTTGGGGTAACACTAACCAAAGAACTGAAAGACCTGCTTGGCAAAAAACTTTACATCTCTGAAGAAAGAAATTGAAAAAAATAGCAGATAATGGAAGGATTTCCACTCTTGGATAGGTAGGACCTACATAATAAAAATGGCAACTCTACCAAAAGCAATCTATAGATTCAATAAAATCCCCCATCAAAATTCCAACACAATTCTTCACAGACCTTGAAAGAACAATACTCAGTTTCATATGGAAAAACAAAAAACTCAGGAAAACCAAAACAATCCTGTACAATAAAGTAACTTCTGGAAGCTTCACGATCTTTGACATCAATCTCTGTTATGGAGCTAGAGTAATGAAAAGTGCTTGGAATTGGCATAAAAACAGACAGGTAAACCAATGGAATCAAATCAAAGCTACTTAAAATAATAAAGAAGAAATAAAATAATATATACCCAATTTTCTCCCCCAAAGGGGTTATTTCTAATACATTATCTAGTAAACTAAAACTGAAGAGTTATAATATGTTTATTGTAACAACTTAGCAAAGAAGCTTTGAAACATCAGGTCATTGGAACAACAATTCCAATATGTGTAGGCAAGTGGTTAAATTTACAATTATTCTTAATGCACTTGTGTGGATATCTAGTATTAATCAAGTCCTGTATGTTGATCAGTGTGGGTGAATCAGCACCTATAGTGTCAGAAAAAAATTGTGGATTGGAATGAGGTAAATAGGAAAGGAAATACATTAGGTCTTCAGAAAGTTATGTATGAACTTGGACCTCACAAAGGTGACTCATTAAAATCCAACAATTAAAAGAACAGGGTGTAAATGAAGGCCAAAGATTCTATTCAAAACAGTTTGGGAATGCCAACCAAGCTAAAATTTGATTTCTGGTGTGGAAAAAATAAAGCAGAATTCTGTATCTCTACCCTCAAACACCTGTGCCAATGGTACAATAAAAGTTAATTGAAACACAGAGCAAAAGTTATGATATATTCCAAAGTTCACCAATGGCTGACAGAAACCAAAACTATTGGAAGCAGGTGGGGAGAGGAGGAAACCATATTTAAAATTTTTCTTATTATGCTCAATGACACATAGCTAGATTGAATCAAGATCTAAAAAAAGTACTGTCCAGTCTAAAGTGAGGACAGGATGCAAAGAAAAAGAGCCAAAGAAACATCAGTGAGGTAGAAAATAAAACTATTATTTATAAAACAATATTCAATAAGAAATGGAGAAGATTGAATATGATTAGTGTCACTTTTGCAGGAAAACTAGCTGAGGTCAGAGAGTAATAAGATGCAAATGAAATTGTATTTCTGCTTGCAGAAATGAGTATTCAGACAAGACTCTGAGCGGCGAACTTGTGTGAAAAGAAAGTTAACATCAAAGCTTTCGCTTACTAATTTGAATTTTGAAGATATTGAATAAAATAGGAGTGCTGTTAGGTTGAAAAGTATTGGATAAGATTAAAGAGACAAGATAATGAAGAAATTCAGCTTTCTCATTAGACATAGCTTCACATTCAAGACTAAACGTAAGTATGTATTTATCATTGAAAAATGTTCTCATGATAAAAAAAATTTGGATGCATTTGAATACAAAAACATCAAGAGTGAGAAGACTACCTCAAATCACAGATGACAAGCATGCTTTAATATTAATAACAAGAAGTCGTTTGTAGGAATTCAGATGATAGACTTTTTTTTTTTTAGTTTTAGAGTAGGCACTTAAAAGGACACAAAATTCTAGCCATTCTTCATAAGTGGAAGATAAAATTGGTGTCATCCTTAGAGATCAGAACACTAAAATGTGTTACCTGTCAAATAAAAAATACATTTAACCCACCATATTAGACAATAATTTCCATTGTATAATTGCACCCAACAGCATGGTTTAATCTCATCATTGTTTTAGATTAGTTCTTGATCCAGAGTTATTGATTTTTCTTTCTTTTTAGTCTTTGATAATTTTATAATTATATATATATACATATATATATATATATATATATCTCACATTATATATAATGTGTTCTGAATGTATCACCCTCTGACATCCCACTTCCAACTCCTGTTCTTTCAACCCATCCTTCTTCCAACCTCATGTCTTCCCCCAACAAATCTACTGACTTCAGTTATTGCTACTCCTCTACACTGGGATGAGAGGCTATAATATTCCACTGGAACACAAATATCCTGATAGAAGCCATCCTCTGACAGAAAACTGATTCTCCCCAGATGTCAACAGTCCTAAGTAACTCCTCTTCTAGAAACTGGGCATCATTTGATCCTCCCCTATCCATAAAAACTTGACTGCCTTTGGCCTTTTGCATGACTCTTATGTGAATAATCACAGTTACTACAATTTTTAATTCCATACCTAAGATTAAAAACTTTTTTATAATTCTTAACATTCTTTTTTTTGTTTTGTTTTTTTTGTAATTTTATTAAATTATAAAAAGTTTACATTTACGCCCCTCCTCCCAACGCCCTCCCACTCCCCCCCTCCCTCTCCTCCTCCCTCTTTGTCCCCTAGGGAAGTCAGGGTCTCCTGCCCTGTGGGAAGTCCAAGTTCCTCCCCCCTCACTCCAGGTCCAGGAAGGTGAGCATCCAAACAGACTGGATCCCAAAAATCCAGTTTATGCAGAGGAAACCAGTCCCAGTGTCATTGTCAATGGCTTCTCGGAAAGACTGCAGGCCAGCCACATTCAGAAAATCCGGCCACATTCAGAGAATCTGGTTGGATCACATGCTCGTTCAGTCACGGTCCATCTGGCCTTGGTAAACTCTCATTAGATCCGACCCCTTGTATCAGTGGGTGATAGTATCCCTCGCAGTCCTTCGTCATTTTCTTCCTCCTTTTGCTCCTCGTTTGGATCTTGGGGGGCTCAGTTCGGTGCTCCAAGGCTTAACATTCTTGTAAACATCTTGCTTATACAAGACTTTTCATATACCTAAGGATTATAACTGCAGCCATTTGTCCATTTTATGGCCCATCATTGGGAAGGATAATAAAAGTATCATGTCTGTTTACTTGCAGAGAGAGCAAGGCAGGTCAAGCTGGGATAATGTTACTAACTTAAGACTCGCAAGGTGAGTGAGGCTGAAGGCTCTCTTCAGGTTGTAGTCATTTACTTTGTAAGAAGGAATGAAGTCCCAGATCTGTGATGTTTGTGGAATTATGAGGTAGGAAATAGACAAGAGTCCCAGATCCTTCATCTGGCGAAAGGACAGCGATACAGACGGAGACCCACATTGGAGCACCGGACTGAGCCCCCCAAGGTCCAAATGAGGAGCAGAGGGAGGAAGAACATGAAGAAGGAAATCAGGACTGCGAGGAATGCTCTCGCCCACTGATACAAGGGGACGGATCTAATGAGAGTTTACCAAGGCCAGTTGGACTGGGACTGAACGAGGACGTGATCTAACCAGATTCTCCAAATTTGGCCGGATTCTCTGAATGTGGCTGGCCCGAAGTCTTTCTGAGAAGCCATTGACTATGACACTGGGACTTGTTTTCTCTGCATATACCGGATTTTGGGGATCCAGTCTGTTTGGATACTCACCTTCCTGGACCTGGAGGGAGGGGGGAGGAACTTGGACTTCCCACAGGGCAGGAAACCCTGACTGCCCTAAGGGATGAAGAGGGAGGAGGAGAGGGAGTGGGGGGAGTGGGAGGGTGTTGGGAAGAGGGGCGGAAATGGAAACTTTTGTAATTTAATAAAATTACTTTCAAAAAAAAACATAATCAAACCAATGAAATAAACAAATAAAACAAAAAAACAAAAAATGGAAATCAAAGAGGAGCCTAATCATCTAACTACTGGGAAGATTTATTACATAGCTCTATGGATATATGACTTGTAGTTCTAGGGAAATCTTCTTCATTTATTAGTAAATATACCTGAGACCAGAGGTTTTCTAAGTACCCCACCCAGCCTGGAACTCCGTGCTGTTCAGAATCAGACATTGTCTTGCTGAAAGTTGTGCCTAAAAGCATGTCCCGCCAAGTTTACCTTCTGTGACCATTTCAGATATGAACTACCTTCGACTATTTCCATTCCCATTACAAATTCATGTATCTAAGATATAAACAATAGTAGATCACTCTATAATTCTTTAATGATAGTTTACTCAGGTCTTATGGAGTTACCTCAGCATGACTGAGATCCATAGTGCCATTTTACCTTTTATATTTCCCATATTGAAATTAATTAATGATTTCTCTTCCTCTACAATAAACAACTTTCCTATAATTCATTTAACAAATATTAAAAATAAAGCTGTTTAAGTGTCAGTGTTTGACTTAGAATTGTTGAACCCATTCTAAGACAGAGGAATAAAGAATACTAAGAATAATAGTCTAACAGAGGTGTCCAATTTGTGACATTGTGATATAACATTGTCATTGCAAATATATTGTACTATAAATAATTCTGCCAAGGCACACATGCAGGGCACAGTTACAGGTTGGACACCTATGTTTGTGAAATTTTTAAAATAGAGAAATAAGTCTAACAGATTTGATTAACAGAATGAATAAAAGTGATCACTTAATAAAAATAAATAGTAAAACGTGTTTAGTACTGAAGCCAGAGCCAATTGCTCTAGGACAACAGTACTACAACCAAATGGAGATTTGCACACTACAATCAAATTCTGTTTTTGTTTTTTATGATGATTAATTTATTCAGGATTATCATTTCATTTTTATTAGCTTTGGGGATATATAGAACAGTACAGTATTACACTAACTTCTAAGGGTCTATGACTAGATAATAACTTACAGATACATGTGAACATGAGTTGACTAACATAATTCCTTCTGTAAACATGATATAGAGCATAAAGTAGAGGGTTGCTGGCCAGTTTTATGTGAACACAATGCAGTATAAAATAACTCTCAATTGAGAAACTGTCCCAACCACATTGGCAGGGGGACAGACTTGCTGTACATTTTCTTGATCGATGGAATGCCCACCTCACTAGGCGGTGCCACATCTAGACTTGTGCTGGTTCTAGAATGTAGGATGACCAAGTCATGGATATCAGGCCAGTAAACTGCCCTTCTCCCTGAACTCTGCATCACCTCCTGCATCCAGGTTCTTCTTTGAGTTTCAATCCTGAATTCCCTGATAATGCACAACACGCAGCAACATGAAATACACTCTTTCTGCCTCCGCTTGATTTTGGTCTTGGTATTTAATCATTAAAACACAATGTTATCCCTGGTAGATTTTTATTGTTTAGCTTGCACTTTAGAAGTCAAAAGGGAGGGCCGGAAGAATGGGTCGACAAGGAAAAATAGTCTGAATTCAATTCCAGGAATGCAAGATGGGAGTGAATGGATTCCTGAAATTTTTCCTTTGACTTCAACATGCATGCTGTAGCAGCTGCACACCTCTATTCATGCATACACATATGTTGGCACACACACACACAAACACACATACACAGACTCACACATACACGTGCACAATCACAAATCATTCTGTCTTTTTTTACACACTTAAAGATACAAATTACATTACCAAAATTTAAAAATAATTCAGAGAAAAGAAATGGATCAGCTAAATAATTCACAATTCGGTACTATGTCTAAAGTTGAAAAAAGTCTGTAAATTTTACTAATTTTATTTTACATATTCAATAAAGATCAACAAAAGATCTTTTAGTGAGGAAGAGATACTCATAAAACACACTTCACCTTCTACTCAATAGTGGAGAGAATCAAGATCTAATTTCATGTTTTGTTGCTGTGAACTAATATGCCTTTTTTATCAGAATAATATAACATAGAATTTTAACTCTTTGAATTAACACAACATATTAGCAACTTTAATATGTCTTATTGGACCTATATACATATCTGAAAATGTATATAGAGGGTAAAAATATTAATAATCTTTTTCCTTGTTTTTAAGTAACAAACTTGGAATAACTACAAGTTTTCTCCAATATTAAGTAGTAGAAGCTGACTGTGTTAAAAAATGTATTGGGGAATAAATGTTTATGTCAGTAATTTCCCTATTGAACATAAATAAACTGAAAATATTTATTCAGTCAAATTTAATTTTTTAAATTAAATATTAATTAAATAAATAATTAATATTTCAGTCAAATTTAATTTTTCAATCAAAAATCTACTGAGAAAAAAAAAGTATCTCCCCCCAAAGAAACTACTAGTGAATTAATTCTAGGCTAGTGACATGTCTTATGTGGTAAAGACTTTGGAACTGAAAGCCAAAGATCTTAGACAATTTCTAGCCTCACAAGGGTAGAAACTAAATTAGTTTTTCAAAGCTGTCCTCTCATAGCCAAACATTTTGGCTCATTTATAGGTGTATACATGCACACACATACATACACAGACGCATTACATAAAAACATGTAATTGAAATTTTTTTAAGAATGAAATTCACAAATAGCACTATAATAGGCTAAAATTTATTGTACGCACATGGATTTGGTCTTTGAGTATGTTTCCAGTTTGCTCTATTAATTGTATATATATATTACATCTATCATTTTCTCTGTGTCTTGTTTATAATAGGATAGTTCAGATAACACAACTTGGTTTCTTAGCCTCAGCAGAGGATTTCGGTAGCCTATATTTCTGCTTGTATATTTACCTATGATTCCTTTAGAAAGCCTGACTAAAATATGGTGTAGAGAAATGCCTTCCAGAAATACTCGGAGTTGGCCTCATCACCAACCTATTATAGGTTAAAAAACTTTATTGTTTATGTAAGTGGATCTGGGGTTGACTTGACATGTGTACATGAAGACAACACTAGTATGCCTGCTTACCCTGTCTTCACTGCCCACCATAATGAAATATGTAGTGATGATCAACTAGATCAAGATTTTTCAAAAGTTCATTCACTTTGCTATGAATTCTTGTAAAGTATTTGTTATTACAAATGACTTTTAATAAAACAATGTCTCCCAAATAACTGAATAATATCACGAAGATCTCATAAATGTCTGTTCTCTAATTTTAAATATAAAACTGATAGTGGAACCAGCACAAAATGATTTACAGAGATTATATTGGTTCATGAGGAAAAAGTTTATTTATGTAGATATCATATACCTCAAATGGGGATTTTAATCTATTATTATTTATTTTTTATTAATGCAGTTATTCGTCATTTACCTGTACACATTTTAAATATGAAAAGAACAAGTATCTAGATGGAAATTTTACAGAATAGAGGAAGAAAAGAATATTAGGGAAAATTATATTACATATTACACACATATTTTTATTAACAGTGTTTCAAAATCCTGTGGAAATGCTTGTCTTTATTATATATATATTAGTTTATATATAGAATATGTATTAAGTATATATACATACATATATTCATTTGAACTATATATACATATGCATAAAAGTATATACATATAATTCTTAATTTGGATAAATAAATAACAATATCAATTTTGGGGGGGTTTTAAGACATTCTTAGTGATGTTTAAACCCTAAACCTCTTTTGAGTTTTTGGTCAAGAGCGCAAGAGATTACTCATATATATGGGCTCTTGCTGTTGCCCTCAGTTACCTCCCATAGGTGCAAGCTAAGCCCCTGTTGCTTAAGACATCATGCACTACAGAAACAAGTCTTGGAGAATCTGAGCTGGATCTAGTCCAGAATTCTTTTTCCTGAGGAATAACTTTCGTTGTTCTAGAAGTTAATATGCAAGTTCTCAAATTTGGAAAGGCACTAGTAATGCTACCCAGTTGCAAAACTTAGGAAATACAATAATGACCTACATAATACAATAATTCTAAAGGATCAGTTCTTGTATGCTTAACTTGGAATTAAACAACAAGAGCCTTCCAACAAGAGGGAAAATCACGAAAGTACTGAAATCCAAGACAGTGAATGACCCAGAGCTTGTCCAATTATGGATCTTAGAAGAGAAGTTACTACTACCAATTTACTAAATCAGGTAATGCATCACTACAGTCTAATTAGCTATCCTTGTGACTATAGACAAAGGTAGGTTTCATACCTTATCAAATAAACCTTTTTTAGCCACAGAAGGAGACCATTACAGGAAACCACAATTGTCCAAAAGCAGAGACCACATGATCATGGGATCATGAGGAACCCAGCTGCAATGTATAGATTACAAAGCCAATCCTACACCAAAGGCCCAGGGAAAATAATGAAATAGTATGTAGGAAGACTATAAAAGCCAGAGTTCCAAGAAGTCTGCTGTGATATCATGTTCTTAAAAATGTGAGCAAATCTACACTCATAACATCTCCTAACTTGGCTACCTAAATGATATCAGGAAAATATTAACATTAAAGGAAAAAATCTCATGGCTCCTCAACCCTAGACAAAAAAGCACAGGCAGTTAAGCCAAAGCTAAGTGTGGGAGAAATGGCAATCTCCAGGGAAGCCCTCCCCAGTTGGTGATTCAACACTAAGTAGTGAACTCTAAAATTTTGTCATATACATGTAAATAACACTGACTGAGCATGTTGTACATAACATTTAGGTATGTGTGTGTACATGTAACAACAAAAAACAAAAGAAAAAGATGCTAGGATTTTGAGAGGATATATGAGAAGGGTTAATGTAATGGGATGAAAGCATAAAGTGATATAATTATATCTTAATTAAACATAGCATGTTGCATAAATTACACCATGAACTAAATATTAATAAATCAATCACTTGATCTGTATGTAATTAAAGTTTTAGGAAGATATGTCATATTTAAAAAGTCTTGAAATTCTTTAGCACTCTCTAAATTTTACTAAATATTAATATGACAGTGGACCCGGGCATTCACTCATGGCAATGATTTAAAGGAGAAAAAAAGAAAACCCTACACAAGAATCAAAAGAGATATAGGGAAAGAACGAAAGAGGGAAGCGTCTCTATTATATTTTCTCAGTCTGTTAGAGGCCCAGCCTACTAGCAGCTTCACAGTCAATTTTAATACACCATATTAAGCAAATTTATTATTTCCATATTGGGTAATTTTAGTCAAAAGGCACATAACAAAATTTATAAATTTAAAATAAAATAAAAGAGCAGGACAACAAGGATGACTGCTCAGGATGATGCATTCTAAATGTGAGAGGAAGATGCACCTATGAAAACTCAACAACATGATCACCTGAAGACTTTCATAATGACAACACCAATTATTAGGCCAATGTGGATGGAGGAAACCTCACAAGACCCTGCTCCTAGACAAACAGTTATGGTCAATTAATTGTTGTTGAGAGAAGAAAATCAGTCTTTATTGTAGATGAGACCCTAATATATTATCCAATCTCAAATTGTCAGCCTGAAACACATGCACACATGAATGGACTCATTTAATTTGTGTGTGTGTGTGTGTGTGTGTGTGTATAAAATGATAGTAATTAAAAAGGTCATGAATTTGAAATAGAGTGGTAGTAAGCTGTAATGGATATGAGGGGAGAAAATGTATAAATAAAATACTCATGCATGAAGTTTTTATAAAGAAATAAATGCAAAAATATTTTTTCTGCAGCATCACTTATCACTTGGCTACATACCGAACCATTGCTAATGTTTCAGAGCAGCAATAGAAAAATATTGCTATAGAGCTGAGCCTATTATTCGTGATCCTAGAGAAGCTAAATAAGAAGACGAACCTGATGAAGATTTTTTAGCTATCTGCCAGGAGGTAGGAAATAGTCAAGAGTTCCAGGTAACCTTGGGTGCATGGGGGGGGGGGTGGGAGGGTTGTTGGAAGGGGAGAGGGTTAGAGAGAAGGGAGTAGGGGAGGAATGGAGAAAGCTCTGTTGACCGGGATGGGGGGAAGGGAGGAAGGATGAATGTGGGATCAGGGAAGAATATATTTCAACTAAGGGAGTCATATTAGAGTTTACAGGAAACTTGATTATATATGGGATCCCAGGTCCAAGGAGAGATCCCCAGATTGTTCTCTGGACAGAGGAGGGGGTGCCTGAACCGGCCTTGGCCCGTGACCATACTGATGAATATTTTGCTTATCACCATAGATCCCTCATCTGGCGTTGGATGACGATACAGATGGAGGCCCGCGTTGGAGCACGGAACTGAGCCCCCCAAGATCCAAATGGAAGGAAGAAAATGACGAAGGACTGCGAGGGATACTATCACCCACTGATACAAGGGGTCGGATCTAATGAGAGTTTACCAAGGCCAGATGGACTGTGACTGAACGAGCATGTGATCCAACCAGATTCTCTGAATGTGGCCGGATTTTCTGAATGTGGCTGGCCTGCAGTCTTACTGAGAAGCCATTGACAATGACACTGGGACTGGTTTCCTCTGCATATACTGGATTTTTGGGATCCAGTCTGTTTGAATGCTCACCTTCCTGGACCTGGAGGGAGGGAGGAGGAACTTGGACTTCCCACAGGGCAGGAGACCCTGACTGCCCTTGGGGACAAAGAGGGAGGAGAAGAGGGAGGGGGGGAGTGGGAGGGCGTTGGGAGGAGGGGCGTAAATGGAAACTCTTTATAATTTAATAAAATTACTTTCAAAAAAAATAAAATAAAATCTTGCTAGTAAACTAAAACAGTCTCATAGGATTATTCAATAAGGACTGAGTCAACAGCATAGACCCCTGAATTTATTGTTTCTTTGCCTCTGTGCCACTTTTGGAATTTTCCATTTAAAAGTAAAACTGTCATTACTAAAAGTTAAACACGTGGCTAGAGGCAACTTGGTGATAAGAACACTTATTGCCCTTAAAGAGGACCCAAGTTAGTTGGACAGTACCCATTAACACCTGTAACTCCAATTCCAGGTGTTCCAACATCTCTTCTGGCCTTCACAGGACTCTGTACTTACAGGTGCAAACCTACTGAGAGACATACACTTATACCCAGAAATCTTTAATAGTAAAAAAAAAAAAAAAAGCTACATTCCATCTTAATCTTAAATACCAATGTGATTGGAAATGGTCTCATTTTTCCTTCATATTCATTTTTACAAAAGAGAGGAATTGTAGACAACTGCTTTGAGACATAAGACTCCTACTATGCATGAGAAGGTGTGTGAAGGGGGTTTCTCCAGAGCTATACTAATCTGGAAATGTGTGATCCACACATCATCTACCAAATGAAGCTTTTAGACCTGTCAGTCAAATAAAATTGAGCATGCAATTCATACTAATTGTCTATTTTTCATAAAATGATTCATTAATTGCATTTATAATTAACTATAGTTCATTAACATGATGAAACTGATCACACAAATTTTAGTTAATCCACCTCATATGCATATAAGGATCTTTCATTTTAGGGCTGTTCGCTATGATAAAGCAGGTTGATACAGTCACTATACTATCCACACACTGCTTGCATTGATATTTTTTCAGATATAAATAATTTTATATAAAATATATGCTTATAAAAAACAAAAGAAAAGCCTATTATTTTGTACTCTGAAAATATAATCTCTTGAAACTTTTTCCCCTTAGTATCTAATGAAGTGACTTGCTAGGGCTTTCAACAAAAATCTATGAATGCACGAGACAATCCCACACCAGTTAGGATTTAAAGGGGTATTTATTTTTTTGGGTAAAATTTACAAAACGCCAACTGTCAGGAAAGGAGTCTAATCCCTGGAACAGGAGCCAGAACCAACCTCCGGAATCAAGAGAGCAAGCCGAGGCTTGCCATTCATTTTCAAAGAGAAAAGGATCACGTCCCAGTGGGCTGGTAAATCAGCAGCTATTGGCTGAAGGAACAGAAGGCGCTCCCGCAGTAATCCATAAGCTAAATGTCACAATTAACATTCTATATGGATTAAAAATATGCTATTTTCCTTTTCTTAAGTACATGAAACCCTGGATTAATAAATTTTAGTTATGAAAACAAAACTTTCATAGCCCATAATTTAGATGATGTTGCTTTCTGGGGTACTGATGACAAGAATATATGTAGGAATTTGGTGAATGGGATAATTTCCAACATAATATTTATCAAACTTCGTTATAACAAAGTTATAAAAATGTTCATTTTAAATTTTTATGGTTTTGTATGTTAGACATGTCTTTTTAAAAAAAAAGCCACATTCTCTCTGTTGCGTGCACATAATGGATTTCTCTCGCTTCATTACATTTTGTATTAGCAACCTGTAATTGCAAGTCAAATTTGTAATCTCTAACTTTAAGCTGTCTTTAGAACCAAATCATGGCAATTGAGCAACATCAGGAGTTTCCAAGCAACTGCTTCAAAATTATATATTTGATTTAATCAAATAAAATAAATTTTATAAGAGTTTTGGTGAATATTTTACCATTAATATTTGAGGCAGCACTGATACAATAAAATTCAAGAGTAGCATATGCTTTATACATGAAAGTAAAAACACATTCATAATTTCTTCAGATATAATTTTCCTAAGTCACCATGTTATATTGAGGTATTAATTAATAGCAACTCAAAAGAGCTACCTATGCATTCTGTGCAAGCTTCTCCATATCAGAGTTCAATCATCAATGGGGAGTTACTTGTTTTTATATGTTCAGTATTTTTTGCTTAGTAGATAATATATGGCTGCTCTATAGAGGTCATCTTCTTCATTCAAAGTTCTATGAAAAGTAAACTCATCCAAATCTAGTTTCATCCATACGTCTAAAAGACTCCTTCCCCTAAATTCTGGTACTTTGTCCCAGCTAGGCTGATATATCAAATAAACCATCACAGTTGTTATTCAACACAGGTCAACTGTTGTCAAAATGTGTCAACTACTATGTAAGAGTGACTAGGTCAGCATTACATCATTCTGCTTTCTATAATAATTTCTTTATTTTCATTGATTTCTGAACATGATACTCTGTTCTCTCCCACATTTCCATGTCTACTGGAAACTTAGGTACATTTGAGATAATCTTGTGTCTAGAAACACCTCTGGTATATTTTCAAATGTCAGACTCACTTTCAACATACAAAGGGGTTGAGCGTTTAACACATTTCTAACCATATCTCACTTCCATGACTACCTCTCTCAGTTCCACATTAGGACAGGGGTGGAGTGAGAGGCCAATCTATAAAGTTCCTGAAAATTCTAGACCAGTCCCCAGAATTCACGTGCAAATGCTTCAGCATACGTGCACATTAACAATTGAGAAGCTTGTGGGGTAGAAAGAGGTGGATCCCCGAGCTCAAGGGCCAGCCTGCCTAGCATGTTTGATGAGTTCAAGTTTCATGAATGACTTTCCTCAATAAAAGGAGAAGGATGTCTCCTGAGAAACTAGAGCAGAGGTTGACTTCTGGGTTCTGTGTACCTGTGCCCACCAGTGCATTCACATGTATACACCCATGAATATGATACACAAAGCAAACACAGGTATCAAGATTATATTTTGGTTTACATTATATATACATATATACATATATATATCTTTTACATACGCGTGTGGTGTGAATAAAATTATCAGTCAAGCTTCACAGATTCTTAAACTCTTCAAGGTATAGCTAAGAGATGGGATCTGAAACAATCCAGTAAATATCTATTTATGAGTTCAAACATGATGGCAATTTTTAAAATTCCTTATCTTTTAATTGCACGTGTTGTCAATGCATGTTACACAAATCAGGTACATGAAAGTAAATCTGAAATCCACTTGCCTCAGTTATGCTTCCAAATACTTGAATAAAAAGTTTTCTAGTAGAGAGTGCATAAGTTTGTGATTTATATGTGGTATACTGAATATAAATGTCATTGCATCACTACATACCATTAGTATTTGCTGACGATGTTTTGAAAGTATGACTGTTACATACACGAATGTATGTACACATGCACACATTTGGAAGCCAGGAAACCTCCTGTCCTCTCAATTGTTGGTGATCTCTGACCACTGAAACATGTATCACTTTATACTTTTAAGACATTAGATCTGAATTCAGATTGTTTTCTTGCCCAGTTGTTCTTACCCACTTAGAAATCACTCCAGACTTCCAGACCTCCTAATAATTACTTTAAATGAGAGTATCATGCAAGAATTACATTCTGCAAAACTTGCTCACTAGACTGTGTGCAATAACTTGAAATAATATATGAAGCTCACTTTCATAATACTTTGGTATCATGTTTATTTTCAACTAATGAAACTCATTAGTGCAATTAGGAGTCTCTTGGGTTTTTTTCTTTTATAATTCAGTCCTACACAATTTTTCAAAAAAATTTTTCAACAATTTAAGTTGTATAATTATTTAAAGTTTAATTAATAATTCAATTTACTTGATAAACATATAAATTGTGGCAGAGAACATATGTATCACAGTCTAAGATATAACAGCTTTTCATTTTTGTTGTGTTTATTTCAAAGATAATATCTGTAAAGTTCCAAGCTAAGAAATATTACTCTAAGAAATAAAATTTTACATCATAGTCAGGACCTAATGCTGCCTTAGTATTAAGCCTTACGTAATTTAATTGTGCTTTGCTGTAAACTCACATCTGAAATTATCATCACTTACCCCAATGTGAACACACAAATAATGTATAATTTAATTTATATATAATCTTCTGGTTCTTTATAATATACACAATACTTAATTTCTACATATATAAACTATATATGTGTAGACTTGTGAAAAGGCTAAATAAAGAAAAATAAGTGTACTACAAATTTTAGCATATAAAGAGAACATATTTTATAAATAATATATATTATCAATGTACATAAATTATGAGTGTATATATACAGTCTTTTCTTTAAATGCATATCAGGTATCAGTACAAACAAGGAATACCTCATAAAAATAGTGAATCAAATGTTGACAAAAGAGAGTATGTAATCCAAAATATTAGTATTAAAGTCTTGTCTCTTAATGCATATTTCATCCACATGTTTAAGATCACATTTCTTCACCACAATGTAATAAATAAATTTATCTTGAACTAAACATTTTACTCAATTGTCAGTGAATATTTCTGATATGCATGCTGTTCAATAGAGTTTTATACGATTTGGCAAAATTCTATTAGTTATTTTTAAAGAAATAATTAAATTATGAGTGCTAAAACTGAACCCCAATATATTACTGTATAAACTAAACCTGTTTGAGCATCTGTCTTTCCTTTTTCACTTCAAGGATATATGTTTATAAAAAGGTGATTGTGTTATCCTCTGTAGCAATAAGGCTTAGCTTTCTCATCATAACAATAAATCAGGTAAATATGGGACCACTAGAGACTAATTTTTCTATGATAGCAAGACCTGAATATTTCAGCACAGTTGGCACACAGAAATACTTTAAAAACAGCTTTGTGAAGACGATAGGGGTCACTAAAGAGGAAATAAAAATCCCCCTTAAAGAAACTGAGGAAAAGACAAACAAAAATTTAGAGAAGGTCAATAAATTTCTTAATGAAAACCAAAAAAATCCAAACAAGCATGAGAAGAATACTGTGCATAACAATGGAAATAAAAACAAGAAAGAAAACACAAAATGAGAGAATTCAGGAAATAGAAAATCTGGGTAAGGAAACAGGAACCACAGACACAAATATCATCAACAGAATACTAGAGATGGAACAGTGAATCTCATGTATTAGTGATATAATAAAAGAAAGAGATTCATGAGACAAAGAAAAAGTTGAATCTAAAAAACTTCTGACACAATATACTCAGGAAATCTGGGATACAATGAAAAGACCATACCTGAGAATATTATGAATGGAAGAAATATCCCAGATCAAAAACACAAAAAAATATTTTTAACAGAATCTTAGAAGAAAATTCCTATAACACACAGAAGGACATACTATATAAGGGTATAAGACGCTTACAGAATACTAAATAGATTGGTTCAGCGCAGAAAGACACATCATCACATAGTAATCAAAACACTAAATATGCAGGAAAGCAATGACAACAACAACAAAGAATATTAAAAGCTTCAAGGGAAAATGGCCAAGTAGCGTATTAAGGCAGACATAAAATTTAAACCTGACTTCTCCACAGAGACTGCAAAAGTCACAAAGGCCTGTTATAGACATTTTGCTTACTCTAAGAGACCTTGTATGTCAGCCCAAACCTATATACTCACCAAAACTTTCAATGACCATAGATAGAGATAATAGGATATTTTATGATAAAATAAAATTAAAGTTATATGTATCCAGAAATCCAGCTCTACATAAGGTACTAAAAGAAAAACTCCGATGCAAGAAAGTTAATTTTACCCATGTCAATAGATAATCTTAGAGTGGCAAAATCCAAAGAGGGGAACATACACACAACTGTCACCACCAACAACAACAATATAATAACAGGAGTAAACTGATGGTCATTAATATCTCTCAATATCAGTGGATTTAATTCAACAATTAAAAGATACCCACTAATAGAATGGATTTAAAAAACAGGATCCATCCTTCTGCTGTATTCAAAAAACATACCTCAGCATTAAAGATACGTATCGCATTAGATAAAGTGTTACAAAAAGATTTTTCAACGGAACAGACCTAACAAGTCACCTGGTGTAGGTATCCAACTATCTAACAACATAGATTCAAAAAAAATTAAACATAAGAGATAGAGAAAGATATTTCATTCCCATGAAATAAAAAATCCACCATGATGATGTCTCAGCTTTGAATATCTATGCCCTAAATGCAAGGGCACCCACATTTGTAAAAGAAACATAAGATTAAGTCATACATCTAAATCTACAAATTGATAGTGGGAGACTTAAACACCCCACTCTCACCAATGAACAGGTCAACCAGACAGAAACTAAATACAGATAAAGTAACTAACAGTTTTGATGACACAAAAGGACCTAACAGACACGTACAGAACATTTTCTCTAAATACAATAAAATATACCACCTTTTCAGGTACCTTCTTCAAAACTTCATCTCAAGGAACCTTCTTTAAAACTGACGATTTATTCAGTTATATAGCAAGTCTCAAAGCTAGAAAAAAATTTTAAATAAACACCCATACCCTTTTAGAACACCATGGGTTAAAGTTGGTTTTTATCAACTACACAAAAATCAGAAAGCCTAGAACTCATGGAAACTGAAAACTCCTCCCAAATTACCACTGGATCAAGAAAGATATAGAGAAATTAAAGACTTTTAATAAATCAATGAAAATGAATAGGCAACATAACCAAACTTAGAGGGCACAATGAAAGTGGTAATAATAGGAAAGTCCATAGCATTAAGTGTTATTCTATAAAAATGTTAGGGAATTCTCATATCACTTACTTAATACCATACCTGAAAGTTCTAGAATTAAAAGAAGCAGACACATACAAGAGAAATAGGAGGGAGGAAATAATCAAACTGAGGGCTAAAATAAATAAAATAAAAAGAAAAATGCAAAGAAATAATCAAACAAAGTGTTGGTCTTTTGAGAGATTCAAAGTTAGACAAAGCATTAAGAACACTAAATAAATGGCAGAGAGAATATCCGAATTAACAAAAAACGAAAGAAAAGGGGGAAATAAGAGCAGACTCTGAGAAAATCCAAAGAGTCTTTATGTCATATTTCAAAAATCTTGTACACCAAAAACTGAAAAAATCTAAAGAAAAGGGAACATATTTTACTAATTTATAAAAATTTCCACTTCCTCCCCTCCTCCCAATACTCCCCCCCACTCCCTCTCCTCCTCCCTCTCCAGTCCTAAGAGCAGTCAGGGTTTCCTTACCTGTGGGAAGTTCAAATTCCTCCCCCCTCCCTCCAGGTCTTGGAAGGTGAGCCTCCAAACAGACTAGGATCCCAAAAAGTCAGTACATGCAGATGAAACAAGACCCAGTGCCAATATCAAGGACTTCTCAGACAGCCCCCATGTCAGCCACATTTAGAGAATCCAGCTTGATCATGTGCTCGTTCAATCCCAGTCCAGCTGGCCTTGGTGAGCTCTCATTAGATCAGTCCCCTTGTATCAGTGGGTGGGCGCACCCCTCGCTGTCCTGACTTCCTTGTCATGTTCTCCCTCCTTCGGCTCCTCATTTGGACCTTGGAGGTTCAGTCCAGTGCTCCAATGTGGGTCTCTGTCTCAATCTCCATCCATTGTCGGATGAAGGTTTCCTCTGATCCTGACTTCCTTGCTCACGTTCTCCCTCCTTCTGCTTCTCATTTGGACCTAGGGAGTTAAGTCAAGTGTTCCAATGTGGGTCTCTGTCTCAATCCATCCATCCATCCATCCGTCGCCAGATGAAGGTTCTATCTATGGTGATATGTAAAATATTCATCAGTATGGTTATGAGATAAGACCAGTTCAGGCACCCTCTCCTCTGCTGCCCAGGGAACAATCTGGGGACCTCTTCTTGGACCTGGGAAGTCCTCTGGAATCAAGTCACTTGCAAACCCTAAAATGGTTCCCTTATTTGAGATATAAACTTCCCTGCTCCCATATCCATCCTTCCTCCCTCCCCACATCACATTCCCCCAAGCTTCCCCCATCCTCCCCTTCTTCCTTCTCTCTAAACTTCTCCCCTTACTTCCACCCCCACCTCCTGTGCACCCACGTTTGCCTGGCAATCTTGTCTACTTCCAATATCCAGGAAAATAACTATATGATTTTCTTCAGGTTCACCATCTTATTTAGATTCTCTAGGAACACGAATTATAGGCTCAAAGACCTTTAACTATGGCTAGAATCCATTTATGAGTGAGTAAATTCATATCATATTCCTCTTTTTGGGTCTGGGTTACCTCACTCAGTAAAGGGTTTCCTATTATCATCCATTTGCGTGCAAAATTCAAGATGTCATTGTTTGTTACCAATGAGTAAAACTCCAATGTGTGTATGTTCCACACATTTTTTAACCATTCTTCTATTGAGGGGGACCTAGGTTGTTTCCAGGTTCTGGCTATTACAAATATTGCTGCTATAAAAGTACTTGAACAAATGCTTTGTAGTATGCTAGGGCATCTGTTGGGTGTATTCACAAGAGTGGAATTGCTGCGTCCCGAGGGAGGTTTACTCCCAGTTTCCTGAGAAACAGCCACACTGATTTCCACAATGGGTGCACAAGTTTGCATTCCCACCAACAATGGATGAGTGTTCCACTCACTCCACATCCTCTACAGCATAAGCTATCATTGGTGTTTTTGAGTTTAACTATTCTGACAGGTGTAAGATGGTATCTCAAAGTTGTTTTGATTTGCATTTCCCTGATCACTAAGGAGGTTGAGCATGACCTTAAGTGCCTTTGGGCCATTTGAAGTTCTTCTGTTGAGAATTCTCTGTTCAGTTCAGTACCCCATTTTTTAATTGGATTAATTAGAGTTTTGGCATCTAGATTCTTGAGTTCTTTCTATATTTTGGAGATCAGACATTTGTCTGATGAGGGGTCGGTGAAGAGCTCCCAGTCAGAAGGTAGCCTTTTTGTTTTCCTGACAGTGTCCTTTGCTTTACAGAAGCTTCTCAGTTTCAGGAGGTCCAATTTATTCATTGTTTCTCTTATTGTCTGTGCTACTGGGGTTCTACTTAGGAAGTGGTCTCCTGTGCCTATGTCTTGTAGACTGCTTCCCACTCTCTCTTCTAACAGGTTCAACGTGGTCAGATTAATGTTGAGGTTTTTAATCCATTTGGACTTGAGTTTTGTGCCTGGTGAAGATTTGGATCTACTTTCATTCATCTACAGGTTTACATCCAGTTATGCCAGCACCATTTGTTAAAGATGCTATCCTTCTTCCATTGTATACTTTTAGCTCCCTTGTCGAAAATCAGGTTTTCATAGGTTTGTGGGTTAATATATGGGTCTTCTATTCGATTCCATAGGTCGACTCCTCTGTTCTTATGCCAATACCAAGCTTCTTTCAATACTGTAGTTCTGTAATAGAGTTTGAAATCAGGGATGGTAATGCTTCCAGAAGTTCCTTTATTGTATAAGATTGTTTTGGCTATCCTGGGTTTTTTGTTTTGCCATATAAACTTGATTATTGTTCTCTCAAGGTCTGTGAAGAAGTTTGATGGGATTTTGATGGGTACTGCATTGAATCTATAGATTTCTTTTGGTAGGATTGCCATTTTTACAATGTTGATCCTCCCAATCCAAGAGCAAGGGAGATCTTTTCATATCTGGTATCCTCCTCAATTTCTTTCTTCAAAGACCTAAAGTTCTTGTCAAATAGGTCTTTAACTTCCTTGGTTAGAGTTACTCCAAGATATTTCATGCTATTTGTGGCTATCGTGAAAGGTGATGTTTCTCTGATTTCCCTCCCTGCTTCTTTATCCTTTGTATATAGGAAGGCAACTAATTTTTTGGAGTTGATCGTGTACTCTGTCACATTACTAAAGGTGTTTATCAGCTGTAGGACTTCTTTGGTAGAGTTTTTGGGGTCGCTTATGTACACTATCTTATCATCTGCAAATAACGAGAGTTTAACTTCTTCCTTTCCAATACGAATCCCCTTGATCCCCATATGTTGTCTTATTGCTATTGCTAGAACTTCAAGCACTATATTGAAGAGGTTTGGTGAGAGTGGATAGGTTTGTCGTGTTCCTGATTTTAGTGGAATGGCTTTGACTTTCTCTCCATTCAATTTGATGTTAGCTGTCGGCTTTCTGTAAATAGCTTTTATTATATTTAGGTATGATCCTTGTATCCCCAATCGCTCCACCACCTTTATCATAAAGGGGTGTTGAATTTTGTCAAATGCTTTTTCAGCATCTAATGACATGATTATATGTTTTTTTTTCTTTCAGTTTATTTATATGTTGTATTACATCGATACATTTGCGGATGTTGAACCAGCCCTGCTTCTGGAATGAAGCCGACTTGATCATAATGGATAATTTTTCTAATGTGCTCTTGGATTCGGTTTGCCAGTATTTTATTGAGAATTTTCGCGTCGATGTTCATGAGTGAGATTGGCCTGTAATTCTCTTTCTTGGTTGTGTCTTTGTGTGGTTTTGTTATCAGGGCAATTGTAGCTTCTTAAAAGAGTTTGGCAATGACTCTTCTGTTTCTATATTGTGAAATACATTAAGGAGTATAGGTATTAGCTCTTCTTGGAAGTTTGGTAGAATTCTGCATTGAAACCATCTGGTCCTGGGCTTTTTTTTGGTAGGGAGATTTTTGATAACAGTTTCTAATTCTTCACGACTAACAGGTCTATTTAGATTGTTCACCTGGTCTTTATTTAATTTTGATAAATGGTACTTATCTAAAAACCAGCCCATTTCTTGTACATTTTCCAGCTTTGTGGCACATAAACTTTCATGGTAAGATCTAATGAGTCTCTGAATTTCCTCTGTGTCTGTGGTTATGTCCCCCTTTTCATTTCTGATCTTATTAATTTGAGTGTTCTCTCTCTGCTGTTTGATTAGTTTGGATAGGGGTTTGTCAATCTTGTTGATTTTCTCCAAGAACCAACTTTTTGTTTCGTTGATTCTTTGGATTGTTTTCTTTGTTTCTATTTTCTTGATTTCAGCCCTCAGTTTGATTATTTCCAGTCTTCTACTCCTTCTGGGTGAGTCTGCTTTTTTTTTTATTCTAGAGCTTTAAGGTGTGCTGTTAAGTCTCCAATGTTTGCTTTCTCCGTTTTCTTTAATTGGGCACTTAGTGCTATGAACTTTCCTCTTAGCACTGCTTTTCATTGTGTCCTATAGGTTTGAGTATGTTGTGTCTTTATTTTCATTAAATTCAAGGAAGACTTTAATTTCTTTCTTTATTTCTTCCTTGACCCAGGGGTGGTTCAGTAGTTGACTGTACAGCTTCCATGAGTTTGTAGGCTTTCTGGGGTTGGAATTGTTGTTGAATTCTAACTTTATTCCATGGTTATCTGATAGTACACAGGTGTTTACTTTTCTTGATAGATAAAATTTATCAAAGGTAAATTAAGATGCACTAAATAATTTATATGCCTATAATTGCTAAAGAAATAGGAGTCTTTAGATGTCTTACAACCAAAAAAGAGTCAGAGTACTTTAGAGCAGAATTCTACCAGATCTTCAAAGAAGAGCTAATACCAATTCTCCTTAAATTATTCTACAAATTATAAACAGAATAGACATTACCAAATTCATTTTATAAAGCCACAATCATCCTGATCATCAAACCACATAAAAACCCAACCAAAAAATTACAAACCAATTTCTTCCATGAACATAGATGCAGAAATAATAATATAGTCACAAACTAAAGTCAATAATACATTAAAAGTTCATCTATCACAACTAATCTGGCATCATCTTAGAGATACAGAGATGGTTCAACATCCAAAAAAATTCTGTCAATTAAATCCACCATAAAAACAAATTGAAACAAAATAAAACTTGTGATAATTATACTAAGAGCATTAAATGATGAAGAAAGCCTTTGACAATCTAGCACCCTTTCATTATAAATGTCTTGGAGATATCAGGAAGACAAGAGACATATCTAATTTTAATAAAAGGTAATATACAGCTTTAATAGCCAGATCAATTTAAATGGACAGATATATAAAAACAATTCCACTGAAACCAGAAACAAGAAAACTGTGAACTCTCTCTCTTTTCAATATAGAACTTGAACTTTAGTTCAAGCAATAAAGTAACTTAAGAGCATCAAGGGGATAACAATTGGGAAGGAAGAAGTCAAAGTAACACTATTTTCACATTTTTCACTATTTTCACATGATATGATAGTATACTTAAGGAACTCCCAGAATTCTACCAGTGAAATCCCGCAGGTAATAAACTCCCTCAGCTCAGTGACTAGATACAAATTAACTCAAAACAACCAGTACACCTCCTATATACATTTGATATATGGGCTGAGAAAGCATTCAAGGCAATTACACACCTCTCAGTAATCACAAATAATATAAAAATACCACTGTGTAATTGTAATCAAGAACACTAAAGACCTCAATAAGAACTTCAAGTCTTGAAGACAGAAATTGAAGGACCTATCAGAATATGGAAATGATTCTCATGCTCAGGGAACAGTAGAATTAGTGTAGTAAAATTGGCTATCTTACCAAAGGCAATCTACAGATTCAATGCAATTCCCATCAAAATTTCATCAGAATTCTTTTCTACAAACCTTGAAAGAATTGTACTCAACTTCATATGGAAAAACAAAACAAAACAAAACAAAAACCCAGAATAGCCAAAATAATCCTGTACAACAAAAGAACTTCTGGGGGTTATCACCATCCCTGATTTCAAGCTCTACAGAGGAAGAGTAGTAAAATCAAAACACATTTTTGGAATATAATCAAACAAGTTGGTGAATGAAATCAAATTGAAGATCAAGAAGTAAATCCACACACCTATGGATACTTGTATTTTGCCAACAATAAATTCCAAAATTATGTGATGGGAAAAAAAGAAAGCATCTTAAACAAATGGTGCTTTTACAGCTGGCTATTGTCATGTAAAATGCAAATAGATATTTACAATCCTACAAAAAACTAAACTACAAACAGATCAAAGATTTCACCTTAAATACAGATACACTGAACTTGAGAGAAAATAACATAGGGAATAGCCTTGAATGAATTGGCAAAGGAAGTAATTTCTTCAACAGGACACTAATTGTGCAGAATATTGACAGTTAACAAATGGGACATCATGAACCTGAAAGCTTTTTGAAAGCAAAGGACACTGCCAATGGGACAAAATGGGGGTCCACAAAATAAAAAAGTTCTTCAGCAACGCCACATCCAGCAGAACGCTAGTATCTAATATATATATATATATATATATATATATATATATATATATATATATATTTCAATAAAATAGAATTCAAAAACAAACAAATACACAAACAAAAGCCAAATCATCCAGTTAAAATGGAGTACAGATATAAACAGAGAGTTCTCAA
The DNA here is from genome assembly GCF_982192425.1 of Myodes glareolus. Lineage (NCBI taxonomy): Eukaryota > Metazoa > Chordata > Mammalia > Rodentia > Cricetidae > Myodes > Myodes glareolus. The sequence goes on along the minus strand of NC_142045.1, from coordinate 39,879,265 downwards.
CAGAAGAATCTCAAATAGCAAAGAATCACTTAAAAGAGAGTTCAACATCCCTAGCCATCAGGGAAATGCAAATCAAAATGACACTGCGATTCCATCTTATACCTGTAAGAATAGCAAAGATCAATACACATGTAATAGCTCATACTGGAGAGGACATGGAATAAATGAACACTTTTCCTTTGTTCATAGCAGTATAAACTTGTACAACTACTTTGGAAATCAATATGGAGGTTCATAAAGAAATTAGCAATTGATCTTTGTCAAGACCCAACTATAAAACTCTTGGGCATATAACCAAAGGGTGTTCTGTTATACCACAAAGACACTTGCTCAACTATGTTCATAGCAGCTTTATTTGTTATAAACAGCAGCAGAAAACAACCTAGATGTCCCCTGGCAGAAGAATGGATAAAAAAAAATGTGGTATATTTACACAATGAAGTGTTACTTAGCTGACACAAGCAATGATACCAGGATATTTAAAGACAAATAGATGAATCTAGAAAAGATGATACTGAATTTGGTATTCTAGAACCAAAAGGCAAACATTGTGTAGACTCATAAGTTAATATTGATGATAATGTAAAGGAGAATCATGCTACCCCCAACAGACCCAGAAAAGCTACGTAAATAGAAAAGCCAAGGGGGATAGCATGATCTCCTTGGAGTGGAGCAATAATATATCTCACAGCTAGACAGGGAGAGGGTGAGGGGATGCATGTACCTTACTGTGAAGGGGAAATGGAATGGATATTGTCAATGGTTGGGGGGAGGGTCATTGGAAGGGGAATGTAGATGAGAATAGAAGGGGAAAGGTTGGGGGAAATGGAGGGAGAGAGTACTGGGATAGACAACTGGAATCTAGGGGAAGTTCTGGGATCAGTTAGAAACATGGAGCAACAGAAACTCCCAGGAATCTATGAAGGTTACCCTAGCTAACATGCCTACCAATAGTCTTTGTGGAGCCTGAACTGACCATCTCCTATATCCTGACAAGACTGCCAGTGAAGGAACAGGGACATCAATCGTTACTCTAGGTTTCTTACTCATCCCAGAAATCCCGCCAGAAATTTTGGGACTAACCAAATAACTGGTCCAAATGGAGACCCATACCCTGAGAGGGGGCTCACCCCTGAGGGCCAGGTCCCCCATGCCAAATACCCAAGACAGCTAGAGTGTAATCAGATAGGACTGTCAAAAAGTAAAATACAAGTTGATGAAATGGATTCCTAAAGATATTTTGCTATAATCACATATTGGTTCTTAGGTCAATTGTCATTCGAGAGGATTCACATAGAAGCTAATGGAAACAGGTACAGAGACCTACAGCCAAATACTAACTGGAACTCTGAGAATGCTGTGGAGGGAAGGAAGAAATGATTGTTGTTGTCAGTGGGGTCAAGGACACCACAAGAAAACCCATAGAACCAACTAAGGAGGGATCAAAGGGGCTCACAGAGAATGTACTTACAACTAGGGAGCCTGCAAAGAAACAACCTCTGTATATATGCTATAATTCTGTAACTTGGTCTTCTTGTGAGATTACTAACATGAGAGGTGGGGGCTGTCTCTGATTCTGGCAGCAGTATTTGGGACCCATTCCTTCTACCAGATTACCTCATCTAGCCTTAGTAAAGAGGTGGTGCCTAGCTGTGCAGCAATTAGATATACCATGGCTGGTTGATATAATGGGAGACTAGCCTGTATCTGAAAAAAAAAACAGGAGAGGAAGAGTGGGCAGTAGGGTCTGAGAGGAGTGGAGGGAGGGGAAACTTTGGTTAGAATAACATAAAATAAAAACAAACAAAACCAAGAAATAAAGACAAAGGAATAGATCATAAAAGACTTAGACTACTTGGTTGCAAGCTTGGAATTATGGAAATTGTTTTCTTAACTTACAACAAACAACAAAAAACTGTTGACTGTTATTTTTCTTACCTCCTTTTCAATATGTGCATAGAATAAAAGGAAGTTTTGCAGTTTTAGAAAATTTTGCAATACATATTTTCTCATAAAATGGGAATTTAAATAATCCAAGCAAAGATAATTTTAAAAAATAATATAATTCAGTTATGTTTAATATGAATAAATACCAATTTAAATACTTATTAAAGACTAGAAGAAAAGCTGTTAATGGCTGAGGAACTTACAGTATCAGCTGCTTAGGAAGTTGAGGCGGGAGGATGATATGAACTCCGAAATTCAAGACTTTACTGAAAAATATAACTCATCAACCAATATAATTTTAGGAGATTCATGGGGTTTATAACTTTGTTGTTAGTTCAACAAGTGAGGAAGGACAAAGATGGAAATTTCAGTCTAGACTTGGAAAATATGATTTAGCTAGTTATTGTTTCTAGCATTTATTTTTAAATAAATACATATTTATAGACTGACATCTCACAAGTCCTTCTACTTTAGGTTTCAAAATTTACAAAAATTATTTTCACATCTGGGTAAAATTCATGCATTTTTTTAAGCAAAGAAATATAAGCACTGTGCAATTTGGTTTTTACAGAACTGTGATTACCAATATATATAATACATGTTAACAAAGAAGTAACATAAAGTTATACAAAATGAGACAATGAGAAGAATTTAAAAGTTATCTGATTTAATACAAATAGACTTTCCTATTTTTATCATAAATAGTGTCTTAGTTAAATTCTGTTTCAGTAATAAAATACCATGAATAGCAACAACATAAACACCTTAAGAGAAAAAGGTTCATTTGATTATGATTCCAGCTTTCAGTAAATCATAGAGGGGAATTCAAGGCAGAAACTCAGAACATCAAGTATACAGTGAAGACTGAAAATATACTAAACTTCACACGCAGAAAGCTGTCCGTCTTGAGCATTTCCCCTTGGGATCATGAGTGTCTTCAGTGCGAAGGCAATCTCTATTGCAGTATGTTTGCCTAAAAATAATGCTTTTAGAATTAGTAAATTATCTAATACCTTATCACTTCCCTCTTCACATTAAAACTTAAAGTTAAGACACATCAAAACAAAGCATATAAGGCACCTTCAATAACTTCTTCAGCTCTTGCAGTGATATATTGAGATAGGTTTCATTACTACAAATGTATCAGTAAAGCAAAATATGGAAGGCTAAAATAAATTTCAATATCAAATTTCTATGATAAAGCAGAGACAGGATTTTAAATCACATTGTCCAACTACAGAAAGCATTAATCCATCACCACTACAGGGTAGTAATATGCCAGAGCTCCCAGCTCACTAAGGTATCATGTATGCAGAAAATGCATGGAGATAATCTGAAATATATCGTTCAAATTTCATCTCTAGAAAAACAAAGCATTCGAAGTCCATTCACAGATACCCGAACTGAGGTGTTATTAAGGCCTACAAAGGAGCAATGTCATCTCCTTAAATATTATGAGGATTATTACAAAAAGAGTGCACGCTCAAAGCATTTTTAAATTAAGAAATGTTAATTTCCACAGACTCCATGATGCTCTTTCTTAGGAGTTTTCACCCATGGTACGTGGGACTTTTCAGGGATGCTGTATGTTTCAGTTTATCCATGCTCCTGAAAAGAAAAGCATTTTTTTCTTTGAAATAAATAACTTAAAGCTCAAATGAGAAGTAGGGAGATGGGGAGAGGGAGACAGAGACATAGACAGAGACAGGTGGAGACTCAGAGAAGAGAGAGAGAAATACAGAGTGACAGAAATATCAAACTCTTTCTTGTTTACTCGCTTATTCTCTGCTCAACTTGGTTACTATTTTAGTATAAAGTCCAAGTTTATAAAATGGTACCACCTAAGTTCAGAGTGGATCTTTCTACATCCACTACCAATAAATATCGTCGCTCAGCCAATATCCATAGGTCAACCGGATCGAGAAAGTTCTTCATGGATACTTTTCCCTGGGTGACACTATGTTGTGTCAACTTGAGCATTAAGATGAACTGGCACAAGTAGTAAGGTGAGAATAGCAAATATCAATGTGCTACTGATAAAGATGCATTTTCCCTGGTATTTCACGAAGATGAAAGTCCAGATGCCATTTGAATTTTATAATTTTCATGGCCAGAATTTTCACAGATTTTCTAATTGTTTTAAGGACTAATTTAAGGAATTAAGTAAAAATTGGGCTTTATTCAAGCAGAATATGTAATTCTAAGTCCAATCAATTGTATTTTGTGTAATGGTATATACATTTAACAAGAACTGTTATAGTTTGCTAACAATTTGGTGATGAAGTCAAGGGTAACTTCAGTTGTAGAAAATTTACTCCTGCTTATTTTCATATATACACCCATTTCTCTGGTAAAAGCAAATGTTTAAGATGCAACTTTCATTTTGTTTTGTGTTGATGCTACATCATGATGTCTACCATAATTTCAAGAATGATTATCAATGTGAGGAATGGAAAAGCAGACTGCATATTAAGTGTCGTCCTAGAGCTTAAAGAACAATCCAGGCATGTGATAGAATCAGTAGATGAACATACTTGCCACCCAGCCCGAAGCCCTGGATTTAAAGCTACACCATACATTCTGTACCTCTGGGACTGTCAAAAGATTCCTGCGGAGTGTGGTTTTTGGATGCAGACATGCACAAGTAGGAGGAGAAAGAAAGCAAGGTGATAAGGAGGAAAGGAAGGATGGAGGGAGGACAAAGAAAGAAGAAAGGAACAGATATATAATTATAGAAAGAAGGTAGTACTTTTGAATCATTCTTCTTTAGAAGTGAACTGAATTTTTTGAATAGACTAAACCTCTGTGAAAATATCAAATATAGAGGCATGGGTTTCTCTGTAATTTACAGACATCTGGAAAAATGTTAGATGTCTGTATTTAAATAAAAGGGGAATTTATTTACTAATCTCTGAGAATGCACGCTGGTGTTGTAACAGAGAAAAGTCTATTAACTAAGCCAGTATTATTTTACTACTTCAAAAATAAACTTACAAATAAGGTAAAATCAATTGAAGCTAATAGAAATTTGAAGTGAGGAAAATAGAAAAGAAAGCAAAATAAATCAAGTCTGTCTTTTTAAAGAGGATGCAAATAAGAGCCAATTTGTTCTACACATTATTTACGACTAATACAAGATGATATTCTGCATGGTGATGGCCAGTTTCATATTCTGTGGACATGACTCTCACTTTCTTTAGACCTCATAAACCACAAAAATCGACAGATTATTTGCAGAACTTTCTCCCAAATCAAGTCGGTAAGGACATTGGAAAATTATAGGAAATAAACCTGATGGATGTACAAGCAAAGAAAATCTGCATGGAAAGAGTTATAATTATGATACTTCATAATTATAAAAAGCATTTTTCATTTCCTTATACACTTATTAATCATTAAAGTAAGTGCTAATCACACAGGGTAAATATGATTTTTGCAGAGACTTTAGTGCTTGTGATTATGTTACAGGTTATCTTTAATACTGAGAACACCTGTGATAAGTTAATAGTACAGTGCAGTTGATGTGGATCTTACAGACTAAGAACTATCTAGTCATTGTGATTTCTAGAGGGAAAGAATACAGGTAGAAATATACAAATAAAACTTTTAAATCTGCTATGTTGAGTATAAGACATGAAGCAATAGTCACTAAAACCAGATATGGCACAAACTCAACTGCATAGGAAATTTTTAAACATCCAGATACCCTTAAACATTTTTTTAATTTTATTAGTATTGTTGCTTATCCAGCAAACACATTTTAAATCTTCTCCAGAGAAGACATTGATGACAAGTTTCACACCTGCACTATGTTCAAGGTTGCAAATTTGGTTACATTTATAAAAGTATAAAGTTGTGGCATAAAACTCCTAACAGCATATTTCATAAAGACTAAATGACATGATGGATAACCATGCCTGCTTTTGACAACACTGAGGCCAAATACTCAAATTACCCTGTAGGTTGCAACAAGGAAGGCAGATAGCAGTAATGCTAAAACTTTGGATTTTCAGGTTTTGTCTCCTAGAAAGGTAAAAGGATGGTGATATCTTATATCATATTCAGTAGAAATGATTATTCCATATGGAATATCAGAAAATTTCAATTGTAGTATATACTCATGCATAAATTTTCAGGTAATATCCCTATAGAAATATTAGGCACTTCAATACAATCTTTCCAGAGATGGCCAGGATAGAAAGCTTTTTTGAATCTTTTTGAAGGTGATATATTTTGACTATAGATCACCAAAGTCTAAACAAATGTCAGAGTTCATTAAGGTCTGATTTCCCTGATCTGGGCTGGAAAGACACTCAAAATTGTAAAGCGGTGTCTATAAAATACAGCAGAATAATCACACTTAAATAGTTTGCTAAGGAATGTTTAGGACACTACATTCACTGCATACATTTTACATTACTTAAGTTTCCATCCAGATAGTTTGACCCTGGGCTATGAGCCTGATTTGTCAGATTACATTATTCCATCTAACAGACATACTATGTTTTTTTATTCATATCTTTATTAGGGTGGGTTCCATGATGGATTCTGTGCTGTGAAGAACAGATATATTTGCAGAGTGTCCCACATTATATCTCTGTTATTTTAAGGAAGACGATTTCAACCTGGTTGTTACACATACATTTTACTTGTTAAAATTGACATCATATTGAAACTTAATAGGACTAACAATTCACCAATCATCAATAAAAAGTAGGGGGAGAAAACAGAATAGATATCTGATTTTCTAAATGTGTATTTGTAACAGCAGCAGAATAGACCCTTTAGCAATTTCATTATCAACCCCACTTTCCAAGGAATTCTTCATATTTGAGTTTCAAATGTTCAAAATTTCCATATTTCACAAGAAAGAAATTGCCCACTGATGAGAACTTGAAATAAAGAGTAAACTAACAGAATCCTTTCTCAATTTGACAGTAACTCACTGTGGCTCTGCAAGATAGTAAACAATCTCACTACCAAAGTTACGACAACCACAAAGGAAATCAAAACAGATACCTGGGTATGTTTACAGGGATTATAGAAACTGTATCAGGTTGCAGATTTTACAGGTATAAATACAAGCCTGGTCACTGGAGTGGGGCTGATTATGTATGTTTTGTAACAGTTTGACTATGGTTTCTTTCAAGGAACTAGATATTAGGACTAGAATTATTTAAGTGTACTATTTTAATGACATCAATCATGGAAGATTCTAATACCAAAATTGCTCATCAATATACTTCTATTTGTTTGTATTAAGAAGGAACAGGAAATTGCATCCAGCAAAAATCCTTCCAGGTCATAAGTCAAATGCTTAGTTCAAGTCCTCTGGAAAGTTCTTATTCTTTTCTAGATTTATCAGCAAGTAGGGTGAAGATGCAGTGCATACTTCCTGAACAAAGGTGAAAGAAGGTGCTTGGAGTATTGTTGTCCCCTTTGCAGAGGGTTTGGAATAATGATAAATACAACCCTAAACTAACACCAAGAAACAAGACAACAGAACTACGTTTTACAGTAAGTAATCAGCAGTCATCAGGGATAGCCTGAACATTTGATATTTTTTATGGATTTCCTCATGCTTGGTTACCATCAAGCTACCGTTAGAGATTTAGATGGAGTAAGATTGTCACTAAAGATTCAACAAAGATTAACCTAAAAAGAGTAAGATCATTAAACACTTTGTACCATTGAATTTGGGTAAAAAGTTCTGTGAGAGGGTATTTGTCTTATAAAGAGGAATGCAATGCACCTCTAGGAGATCAGCAAGTTCTTTCATTGAGATGGACAAAGAATTCAACATCCAGGAAAGACAAAAGACCTGAGTCCAGCAAAAAGTTAAATGATTTATCCCTCCACATGGAAGAGGCCCTTTATCTATGATTCCAGAAATTCTCAAAGGAAATGATCACCTTCAGAAAGAGAAAGAAGATGCAGTCATAAGGGAAGCAATGTTATGGAGAAATGTGTTATGGGTGGTGGTGAATTGGTCCAGATAGCACATCTCCTCCACTGAATGGAGTGAGCACTGAAGTGCAGTGCAGAAACCTAGGTCAGTGTATATTAGGGACTATATACTTTTGTCTATGTTGCATTTATTTTAACTCTACGAAGCTGTATTACTGTGCCTGTCTAAAACACCTAATGGTTTAATAAAGAGCTGATCAGACAATGGTGAGGAAGGAGAGGGAAATAGGTGGGACTGGAAGGCAGAGAGGATAAATCGGAGGGAGATCTGAGAGAAAGAAGGATGTGAAAGTGAGAGAGAAAGGAGGAGGACTTCAGGGGCAAGCCATCCGTCCAGTCACCCAGCTACGCAGTCGGGCATGGAGTAAAAAGGACAGAAAACGTATACAGAACGTATACAGGAATAGAGAAAGATAAAAGTCTCAAAGCCAAAGATAGATGGGATAATATAAGTTAAGAAAAGCTGGCAAGAAACAAGCCAAGCTAAGGTGAGGCAATCCGAACTAAGAATAAGAATCCTTGTGTGATTTATTTGGGAGGTGTGTGATGGGTGCCCCTGAAAGTCAAAGGACTAAAATGTCAAAAGAGTCAGACATCAAATAAGTGTAGCAGAAGCCTGTGTTGAAAATCAGTGTCCTTTGTGGATTCAGAGGATTAGGGAGATACCACTGGGTAGAAATCACTTCTATAAGATTTTCTACTTTCTTTGACATTTTATTTCTGAATGTTTTTAGGGAAGGTGCTATCTCTATAAAGTAATAATGCATTAGGATTATAAAATGCTGCATTTGTGGGCTCTAGGTTTTAATAATTTATTTACTACCCTGTACTAAGCCATCTAACACTTAAATCTTCAATATATTTAAATTATAAGGTATTTATTACATATTCAACTCTACCAAAACTTCAATAAGAAATAATTCCATGAGTTTTAAATTTATGGAACATATTTATTGTGTTAATAATATATATTTTTTATATATTTCAAATATTAATTGTTTAAATTTCTTATAAAATGTAAATTAAAAAATCCAAAACCAGCTTGTCTCCAATATAAACTTATAATTAGACATTCAATTATCCATACATTAAAATATTTTATGATTTCATAAATGAGAAACTAATTACTTTTTTAATTGTACTGTATGATGTCTGTGAAAATTGCAACATCTGCATTAAAATTAATATTAGTTCCAAACCATTTAACAAATTATTAATTATAGAAGCTGTGCTCAGCAAACTACATACCTTATGAGAGTATTAATTAATATCTATGTGTTTATTTTCTAAAACAATGAAAACCCAAATTGAACACTCCTAGGAAATTTATGTCCTTTAATACAACACAGCTTCAGAGGTATCTTGATGTGTGATTTCCTCTGTATGCTATGAATACCATCAGTGAACAAAGAGACTACCTTGGCCTGTTCATAGGGCAGAACTTACTTAGGTGGGGAAAACTAAGCTGAATTCTGGGAGAAAGGAGGTGGAGTCAGGGAGAGGCCATGGAGCCTCTGACAGAGACAGAAACAACTTAAACTTTGCTGATAGGCCACAACCTCATGGTGATGTACAAATTTACGGAGATGGGTTAAATTTAGATTAAGAGTTAGCTAATAAGAAGCTATAACTAATGGACCAAACAGTGATTTAAGTAATATAGTTTCTATGTGATTATTTTGGGAGTCTGGGCAACTGTGAAACAAACAAGGAGCCCGTTACTATAGTATCTGAATATTTATTGAATAAAATATAAATTTTTAATTTACTTTTGATTTGAAATTCGTTTATGGGCATGTTGTTGCAAATGATTTGTGAATAGTGAGATATTAAGACATCAGAAACACTTACTTTAAACATATTTTTGATCAAGGTTAATATCCAGTTTATATTAATACTATAAATATTTGAATAGCAAATATGATATAAGTGTCACGTGAAGAGCGACCAGTAGGTAATATAAATATGAAAGCTAAATCCATAAAAAATACTTGGGTGGAAAAATGATAAACATTAATTATCACAGTGGGAAACAGACAGAATCTGGGTTGATTCAGGTTGAATAAGGTATAATGTCTCTTCAAGCCCTTGCCTTTTGAGGGGCAGTACATGGAAAGCTTCATGCGCCAAGCTCTCTGTGCTTTGTTGATGGTGATTCATAGCTACTTGTGAATGTGCCTGCCAGACAAAGTGATGCTTATTATTGCTAGGAACCACTAAGGTAATTTTCCAAAGAGTTATTATGACATTTTAGCTAATTATTTTACATTTGCTCTTCATTTTTAGTTTCTAACTAATTTTCTCTTCCAGTACTGGTTCCTGTATATAATTACCATGGCCATTTTGCAAGATACTTTAATGTTTTTTATCTAATACAAGACTAATGGGAACAGCAGGCTCTCCTGTGGATTGCCCTTTTTGTTATGTTCTCCTTTTAATTACTCTTAATAAATTCTATCTTTTGGGAGATAATAAATTAGCAACTTTCCTACACAAATCACTTTTTAAGAAATGAATACACTGAATTTTCTTTGTGCTATTTAATGGTAAAACATATACTTTGTAGAGTTAAATTCAGCCTTTTGGACCATTGGTTTATGTTTTTTTTTTTACAAAAAACAATGCTCTAAGTTGCATAAAGCATACTCAAGTATATATGTAATAATCATCCACCCCCAACTCCCTGCTCTCTCTTTCTCTCTTCCTCTCTCATTTCTCTATTACCATTCTATATCTGTTTTAGTGTGAATGAGTACTATTTCCCTTGAATTCTGAGTAGAATTCATGGTCCTGGCTAGGGGAACTTCTCTTGAGATTGCTACAGAACATTTAGAGTTGGAGCCTTTCTTGAAGAAGTCTGGGACAAGGGAAAGCTATTGAGGTTTCATAGCCTGACTTTGTTTCCTGTCCTGGAAAGGTGAAATATGGTCTATCAGCATCAAATTTCTCTTCCCTTGCCTTCATGACCATAATCAAGTCTACTCATCTAAAATGGTATGCAAAAATAAACCTTTTCCCTTCTATTTTGCTTTTGATCAGGGTATGCTGTAACAGCAAGAGAAAATTAGCCTATATAGTATCTATCTCTATCCCATCTATCAACTATCAATATACCCATCATGTATCTGCTGTCTATTACCACCTACCAGTTATTTGTCTATCATTCATTCACCTGTGTATCTATCATCTATACTCATTATAAAAATTTTTGGTTTATAATTATGATGTTTAATGAATAAAAACCATGCATCTCTCCATGGATAAAAGAGAGTTCTTCTGGACTCTTATGTCTCAGTTCATATTCATGGCAAAAGTGTCTTTGTTATTACTCAGATAACAGTACTAATTAAACTTTCAAGAAAAATTGACATATAAATATCTTAAAATGCATTGTGGGCAAGTGAAATTAACTAGCATATTTTCCTCTGTGCTTTTTCTAAATATCATTTTTTGTAGTTCAAATAAATGATACAGTTTTTTGTTTATTTAAATTAATGTGGTAGATGAGTTTAAAAGCTTTACCCGGAAACAAGTCCCAGTGTCATTGTCAATGGCTTTTCAGAAAGACTTCGGGCCAGCCACATTCAGAGAATCCGGCCAAATTCCGAGAATCTGGTTAGATCACATCTTTGTTCAGTCCCAGTCCAACTGGCCTTGGTAAACTCTCATTAGATCCATCCCCTTGTATCAGTGGGTGATAGCATCCCTCGCAGTCCTGATTTCCTTTTTCATGTTCTTCCTCCTTTTGCTCCTCATTTGGACCTTGACTATGACACTGGGACTTGTTTCCTCTGCATATACTGGATTTTGGGGATCCAGTCTGTTTGGATACTCACCTTCCTGGACCTGGAGGGAGTGGGGAGGAACTTGAACTTCCCACAGGGCAAGAAACCCTGACTGCCCTAAGAGACGAAGAGGGAGGAGGAGAGGGAGTGGGGGGAGTGGGAGGGTGTTGGGAAGAGGGGCGGAAATGGAAACTTTTATAATTTAATAAAATTACTTTCAAAAAAAAAAAGCTTTACCCAGGACCTGCTTTATTCTTATGTCAATCACATCGATATTTCCCCAAACCAGACTAAACATCATTTTATGTTTAGATCTTTTAAGGATTTTATGTTTAAAAGTGTTCAAACCTTAATCACTTTCGCATTGTGTATTGTTTATGAATTTGTCACAACTTTCATGTATGTAATATCTGTGTATATTTGGAGGGATTTTAGAACAATTAAGATATTCTTGCTAAGCATATTAGGCAGAAGCATTGTGGCATATATGTGTAATGTGTATTCCTCTCTGACAAAATACTTAACAAAACATTATCAAGGGTAGCTATTACCTTATACATCTATACTTCATTTATATTTTCCTTATGACTTATATCACATTACTCCTTTTTATATAATTACATTAGCATGAGTATTATTCATAAAGTACCATCCCAAACTAATCCAATTGTTTATTTCCAGATATATAAATTTGAGAATAATTTGATCATTTTGTACAAGTAAATAAAAACTTTCACTGTGTTACTTATGGTTATCACTCCCTTTTAATACAAAATCCTGGCATTTTCATTCTAACAAAAATATTTTCTCAAATAACCAAAATTCTCCATTTTAGTGTAGGACAATAAATATCACTTTTCTATAAATTTACATTTATGACTTTATTTTTTAAAAAAATATTGTACTCATGTCCTGAAATATCTTCTTATAATATCTTTCAGTATTCATTATATTTTTTATATTAGGGTCTAGTCTGAACATAATCATGGAGTTGGTCTTCTCTAGCCACCTTGAGGGCATGTGTCATAGTGTTTTTAAGGTTTTAAGGCTTCTGGGGCAATTGGTATGCATTTTTAGCTCCTAGGAACCCCCTGCACTCCATTAGTCAGCGAAGCTTATAGGTTTCAAGTGTGATTCTGTGTTCCACGGCGCTTGAAGCATGAAAACCTTGACTGAACATTTAGCATTATACATCAATTTTCTATGCCCTGCCAATCTTGCAAACTACTAGTATATCCTATTACGGTAAGCATATAAACAGCCTGATTGCTTAAAAGACTTGTTTCAGGTTCAGTCTTGCTGAGATCCCTCCATCTTGACGTGATTCACTCCCAATGAACATTATCAGGAGACTGAAGTTCAGTAGGTAAGCTCCTGACGTTTACAATGGGCAACATGAATTAGCCTTCATCTATTGCATCATCATAAAACATGACACATTGTTTTCATTTACCTTTATTTTTTGGAATCTATCCCAGACTCTTTCTTTGGAAAGATCTTTTGTTACTTCTATATATAATGAGTTCTTTAGCTCAAAACAGCAGTCATTTTAGAACTGTTTTATTTACTTGCTGTCAACCTAGATTTTTATAACATTTTAATAGAAATAATTTAATATGTAATTTTATATCTAAGAACAGGAGCCGATCAGTGATCTCTGTAACATGATTCTCTTTATTGTCTTCGATCATTTATCTAAGTTTTATTACAGAAACACTGTGGAATGTTTTAGATTATATCAAGAGACACAATAGTTTGATCACTATCTTTCCTCCTGAGGGCTGGCAGCCCTCACCCTGAAGATCAAGCTGTGGAACTGAGCAGACATCAGCAGCCTGAAGTCAAAGGCCAATGGGAATGTTTCTCAGTTTCTTCAGGCAAAATATGAGACTTCATTCCATTCCACACGAATCCTTGGTAGATAAACTGGAGTGCTCGCTACAGAACTAAACACAAAAGAAAGATATTTGGAAGAGATTCAAAGAAGACAGTCTTTGTCTAATCGGTGTCCCAAGGGCCAGCACTGGCACATCTCTTGTAGAGATGATGTACAAGAAGAAAACGAAACCATGGAAGGATCAGTAGCAGCAGGCTCTCAGGGGTGCTATAAAAGCAAAAATGTTAAGTAGGCATCAAAGAAGACAGCAATGGTTGCTCTCAATGACTCATCAAAAGCAGCATCTAAGCAAAAGATTGAAAAGCTTCTGAAGGTCTCTGCCTCCTAAGTCAATGGAAAACTCTGACTTTGTAGACCAGAGTTTTAAATAAAGACCCATCTCTAACTCTAAAATATAAATAAATAAAAAAGTAAGAAATACTTTTGACTTTACAATAATGATTACTAGAGCATAATTATGACTAATTATGCTTTAAATTATTCAATTTAAATGTGCCCTTAAATATAATTTTTCACATTATTTATTGTGATTCTTTATGTAAACGCATTATGTATTTTACTAATTTTGTTACATGCATGTTTTATGATGCTACCATGATATATTTTTATGCTTCAGTTTGTTACTGGAATGTAGGAATGTACTAAATTGTTTTGATTTTACATGCATTAAATCATGTATTTTATAAAATATTATTAAAGTTCTGTAGATTAATTTTCTACAAGTATGACATTAGATAAGGGGATAAAATATTTTATATCTTATGATTTACTCAAAGTGTTATGATCCTGTGTGAGAAAAGGTGAACCTTGTGCTTTCAGGTGTTCAGCAGAGGGTGTTGGGCCCAGTGGAACTGCAGCTATGGGTAGCTGTAGGCTAGTTTCATGTGTGTGCTGGGAAACAAACTCCAATCCTCTTCAAGAACAGTCTGCACTCTTAAGTATTGAGTCATCATCTCAGCTTCTGACAATGTTTCTGTGTCCTTTGTTTGTCATGTATTTATGTATCATGTGATACTGTCACATCAGGGTGAATACATGGGCTTCATTAGTTCCCAACTAGAACTTTCGTGATTCTATCATAATTAACTATTTAATTAGTAAATTTTATCAGTAGAATTTGGAATATTATAAATTACCCTAATTTGTATTTCAGTGATTTGTATATAACATTGTCATTTATTCATTAAATCTAAAAGACAATAATATTTGTTGATATTTGCTGATACGTATTTCTAGAAAGGACATATGCTGGGGAAGAAATATTTTTAATTTTTTCTTTTAGTTTTTTTTTTGTTTGGTTTTTTGGTTTTTTATTTCATTTTTATTTATTATTTGGGAGGGTAAAAGTACCACAGCATGTGTGTGGAAATAAGGGACAGCTCTGTGGAGTCAGTTCTCTCCTTTCACCTTTATGTGGGCTCTGAGGACAGTATCAAGGCCACTGACCTTGTACAAGTACCTTAACCCAGTAACCATCTCATTAACCATTGTGAGTGTATGTGTGTGTGTGTGTGTGTGTGTGTGTGTCTGTATGTGCACATATTATATATATATATGTGTGTGTGTGTGTGTGTGTGTGTGTGTGTGTGAGGTATTTTATAAGTAAAAGGAAGAAGCCAAACATGTTAAGATATACCACAAATATTTAATCCTTAACAGCTTATTTGTGTTATTTATGTTTGGTATAATTTTAGTATTCATATTCATAAAAGTAATTATGAAGTTAAGGCAAATGGACAAATACTCCATTAATTTTTTAAATTTTCTTAAATTTCAATAAATGTTAATAATATGTATCTTGTGAGACTGTCACAGAAAGAAATGTAATTACTGATTTAATATGAAAGATAAGAAAATGAGAGTATAGTTATCAAATATAACTCATCAAATTGCTCTTGATGGACTCATGTCCTTTGAAAATGTTTGTTTCTATTTATTTATTTATTAAAAATTTCCACCTCCTCCCCGCCTCCCTTTTCTCTCCCCCTCCCCACCACCCCCCTCCCTCTTAGTCCTAAGAGCAGTCAGGGTTCCCTGCCCCGTGGGAAGTTCAAGGTCCTCCCTTCTCCATCCAGGTCTATAAAGGTGAGCATCCAAACAAACCAGATTGCCACAAAGTCAGTACATGCAGTAGAATCA
Organism: Myodes glareolus; assembly: GCF_982192425.1. Lineage (NCBI taxonomy): Eukaryota > Metazoa > Chordata > Mammalia > Rodentia > Cricetidae > Myodes > Myodes glareolus. The sequence continues at coordinate 39,863,530 of NC_142045.1, read as the reverse complement.
AAACCCAGTGCCATTGTCCTTGGCTTCTCAATCAGCCTTCATTGCCAGCCACATCCCGAATGTCCAGTTTGATCACATGCTCCATCACTCCCAGTCCAGCTGGCCCATTAGATCAGTCCCATCATCTCAGTGGGATTCTAGCCATAATTAAAGGACATTGAGCCTATAATTCCTGATCATAGAGAAGCTAAATAAGAAGGCAAACCTGGAGAAAATCATATAGTTATTCTCCTGGATATTGGAAGTAGACAAGATTGTCAGGCAAAACTTGGGTCCACGGGGGTATGGGGAGTGGATGTAAGGGGAGATGGGTAGAGAGAAGGGAGAAGGGAAGGATTCGGGAGAGCTTGGGGGAATGGAAAGGGTGGGATGAAGGAAGGGTGGATATGGGAGCAGGGAAGTAAATATCCTTTTTTTATAAAAGTTTATTAATTTATAAAAATTTCCATTTCCTCCCCTTCTCCCAACACCCTCCCACTCCCCTCAATCCCTCTCCTCCTCCCTCTCCATCCCCCAGAGCAGTCAGGGTTTCCTGCCCCTTGGGAAATTCAAGTTCCTCCCCACTCTCTCCAGGTCCAGGAAGGTGAGCATCCAAACAGACTGGATCCCAAAAATCCAGTATATGCAGAGGAAACAAGTCCCAGTGCCATTGTCAATGGCTTTTCAGAAAGTCCCCGTGCCAGCCACATTCAGAGAATCCGGCCACATTCATAGAATCTGGTTGGATCACATGCTCGTTCAGTCCCAGTCCAACTGGCCTTGGTGAACTCTCATTAGATCAGTCCCCTTGTATCAGTGGGTGAATGAACTCCTCACAGTCCTGCCTTTCTTGTTCATGTTCTCCCTCCTTCTGCTCCTCATTTAGACCTTGGGTGCTCAGTCCAGTGCTACAGTGCAGGTCTCTGTCTCAATCTCCATCCACCAACGGGTGAAGGTTCCCTCTGATCTTGCCTTCCTTGCTCACGTTCTCTTTCCTTCTGCTTCTCGTTTGGACCTAGGGTGTTAAGTCCAGTGTTCCAATATGGGACTCTGTCTCTCTCTTCATCCATCGCCAAATGAAGGTTCTATGGTAATATGCAAAATATTCATCAGTATGGTAATGGGCCAAGGCCAGTTCAGGCACCCTCGCCTCTGTCCAGAGAACAATCTGGGGACCTCTCCTTGGACCTGGGATCCCCACTAGAATCAAGTCTCTTGTAAACCCTAAAATGACACCCTTAGTTGTGATATATACTTCCCTGCTCCCATACCCATCCTTTATCCCCCCCATCCCAATCCCTCGAGCTTTCCCCATTCCTTCCCTACTCCACTCTATCTATCCCTCTCCCCTTCCAACAACTCCCCCACCCCCCCATACACCCAAAGTTGTCTGGCACTCTTGTCTACTTCCAATCTCCAGGAGGATAATTACATGATTTACTCCAGGTTCACCTTCTTATTTAGCTTCTCTAGAATCACAAATAATAGGCTCAAAGACCTTTAATTATGGCTAGAATCCACTTATGAGTGAGTACATACCATATTCCTCTTTTTGGGTCTGGCTTACCTCACTCAGTAAAGCGTTTTCTATTTCCATCCATTTGCATGCAAAATTCAAGATGTCATTGCTTTTTACCGCTGAGTAAAACTCTAATGTATATATGTTCCACACCTTTTTTAACCATTCTTCTATTGAGGGACACCTAGGTTGTTTCCAGGTTCTCGCTATTACAAATAGTGCTGCTATGAACATAGTTGAACAAACGCTTTTGTAGTATGTTCGGGAATCTCTAGGGTATATTCCCAAGAGTGGAATTGCTGGGTCTTGAGGGAGGTTGACTCCCAGTTTCCTGAGAAACTGCCACACTGATTTCCACAGTGGCTGCACAAGTTTGCATTCCCACCAACAATGGATGAGAGTTCCCCTCTCTCCACATCCTCTCCAGCACAGGGTATCATTGGTGTTTTTGACTTTAGCTAATCTGACCGGTGTAAAATGGTATCTCATAGTTGTTTTGATTTGCATTTCCCTGATCGCTAAGGATGTTGAGCATGTCCTAAAGTGTCTTTTGGCCATTCGAAGTTCTTCTGTTGAAAATTCTCTGTTCAGATCAGCAACCCATTTTTGAATTGTGTTAATTAGTGTTTTAGTGTCTAGTTTCTTGAGATCTTTATATATTTTGGAGATCAGGCCTTTGTCTGATGAGGGGTTGGTGAAGATCTTCTCCCAGTCAGAAGATAGCCTTTTTGTCTTACTGACTGTGTCCTTTGCTTTACAGAAGCTTCTCAGTTTCAGGAGGTCCCATTTATTCATTGATTCTCTTATTGTCTATGCTACTGGGGTTCTACCTAGGAAGTGGTCTACTGTGCCTATGTCTTGTAGACTACTTCCCACTTTCTCTTCTATCAGGTTTGAAGTGGTCAGATTAATGTTGAGGTCTTTAATCCATTCGGACTTGAGTTTTGTGCATAGTGATAGATATGGATCTACTTTCATTCTTCTACAGGTTGACATCCAGTTCTGCCAGCACCATTTGTTAAAGATGCTTTTCTTCTTCCAATGCATACCTTTAGTTCCCTATCAAAAATTAAGTGTTCATAGGTTTGTGTGTTAATATCTGGGTTTTTTTATTCGGTTTCAAAAGTCAACTTCTCTGTTCTCATGCCAGTACCAAGCTTTTTTCAATATTTTAGCTCTGTAATAGAATTTGAAGTCAGGGATGGTTATACCTCCAGAAGATCCTTTATTATATAAGATTGTTTTGGCTATCCTGGGTTTTTTGTTTTTCCATATAAAGTTGATTATTATTCTCTAAAGGTCTGTGAAGAAGGTTGATGGGATTTTGATGGGGAATACATTGAATCTATAGATTGCTTTTGGTAGAATTGCCATTTTTACTATGTTGATTCTCCCAATCCAAGAGCAGGGGAAATCTTTCCATTTTCTGGTATCCTCTTCAATTTCTTTCTTCAAAGACTTAAAGTTCTTGTCAAAGAGTTTTTTCACTTCCTTTGTCACAGCTATCCCAAGATATTTCATGCTATTTGTGGCTATCGTAAAAGGTGAATGTTCTCTGATTTCCCTCCCTGCTTCTTTATCCTTTGTGTATAGGAGGGCAACTGATTTTTTGGAGTTGGTCTTGTTCCCTGCCACATTTCTAAACATTTTTATCACCTGTAGGAGTTCTTTGGTAGAGTTTTTGGGGTCACTTATGTATACTATCATATCATCTGCAAATAATGAGAGTTTAACTTCTTTCTTTCCAATTTGAATCCCCTTGTTCCTCTTATGTTGTCATATTGCTATTGATAGAACTTTAAGCACTATATTGAAGAGGTATGGTGAGAGTGGACAGCCTTGTCGTGTTCCTGATTTTAGTGGAATGGCTTTGAGTTTCTCTGCATTCAGTTTGATGTTAGCTGTCGGCTTGCTGTAAATAGCTTTTATTATATTTAGGTACGATCCTTGTATCCCCGATCTCTTCAACTCCTTTATCATAAAGGGATGTTGAATTTTGTCCAATGGTTTTGCATCATCTAATGAAATTATCATATGGTTTTTTCTTCCAGTTTATTTGTATGATGGATTACATTGTTAGATTTGCGTATGTTGAACCAGTCCTGCATCTCTGGGATGAAGCCTACTTGATCATAGTTGGTAATTTTTCTAATATGTTCTTGGATTCTGTTTGCCAGGATTTTGTTGAGAATTTTTGCGTCGATGTTCATGAGTGAGATTGGCCTGTAATGCTCTTTCTTGGTTGTGTCTTTATGTGGTTTTGGTATCAGGGTAACTGTAACTTCATAAAAAGAATTTGGCAATGAGTCTTCTGTTTCTATATTGTGAAATACCTTAAGGAATATAGGTATCAGCTCTTCTTGGAAGTTCTGGTAGAATTCTGCATTGAAATCATCTGGCCCTGGGCTTTTTTTGGTCAGGAGGTTTTTGATAACAGCTTCTAATTCTTCGCGCCTAGCAGGTCTATTTAGATTATTCCCCTGGTCTTGATTTAACTTTGGTAAATAGTATTTGTCTAAAAACCACTCCATTTCTTGAACATTTTTCAACTTGGTGGCATATAAACTTTCATAGTAAGATCTAATGATTCTCTGAATTTCCTCTGTGTCTGTAGTTATGTCCTCTTTTCATTTCTGATCTCATTAATTTGATTGTTCTCTCTCTGCCTTTTGATTAGTTTGGCTAGAGGTTTGTCAATCTTGTTGATTTTCTCCAAGAACCAACTTTTTGTTTCGTTGATTCTTTGGATTGTTTTTTGTGTGTCTATTTTGTTGATTTCAGCCCTCAGTTTGATAATTTCCAGTCTTCTAGACCTCCTGGGTGTATCAGCTTCTTTTTTTTTTCTAGAGCTTTCAGGAGTGCTGTTAAGTCTCCAATGTGTGCTTTCTCCGTTTTCGTTAATTGGGCACTGAGTGCTATGAACATTCCTCTTAGCACTGCTTTCATTGTGTCCCATAGGTTTGAGTATGTTGTGTCTTTATTTTCATTAAATTCAAGGAAGACTTTAATTTCTTTCTTTATTTCTTCCTTGACCCAGGGATGATTCAGCAGTTGACTGTCCAACTTCCAAGTGTTTGTAGGTGTTCTGATGTTAGAATTGTTGTTGAATTATAACTTTAATCCGTGGTAATCCGACAAGACACAGGTAGTTACTAATATTTTTTTGTATCTGTGTAAGTTTGCTTTGTTGCCGAGTATGTGGTCAATTTTCAAGAAGGTTCCATGAGCTGAAGGGAAGAAGATATATTCTTTCCTATTTGGTTGGAATGTTCTATAGATATCTGTTAAGTCCATTTGATTCATTACCCCTAGTAATTCTCTTATTTCTCTGTTGAGTTTCTGTATGATTGACCTGTCCATTGGTGAGAGAGGTATGTTGAAGTCTCCTACTATTAGTGTGTGTGGTTTTAATGACTGCCTTGAGTTCTAAAAGTTTTTCTTTTACATAAGTGGGTGCTTTTATATTAGGGTCATAGATATTCAGGATTGAGACTTCCTCCTGATGAAGTGTTCCTGTTATGAGTATGAAATGTTCATCTCCATCTCTCCTGATTGATTTTAGTTTGAAGTCAGTTTCGTGAGATATTAGAATGGCCACACCCGCTTGTTTCTTAGGTCCATTTGCTTGGAAAAACCTTTTCCCAACCCTTTACTCTGAGTAGATGTCTCTTTGTGGTTGAGGTGTGTTTCATGTAAACAGCAGAATGTTGGATCCTGTTTTCATATCCAATCTCTTAGTCTGTGCCTTTTTATAGGTGAGTTGAGTCCATTAATATTAAGTGATATTAATGATCAGTGGTTGTTGATTCCGGTTATTATTTTTTTTGTGCGTGTGTGTAGTAGAGTTTGTGTGTTTCTCTTCTTTGAGTTGAGGTAGTGAAGTGTCGCTAGATGTCTGGGTTATTGTAAGCAGTGTTGGCAATGTTGGATTCCTTGGGTGGCGATTTTCTTTCTATTACTTTCTGTAAGGCTGGATTTGTGGCTACACATTGTTTAAATTCATTTTTATCCTGGAATACTTTGTTTTCTCCATTGATAGTGAATGATAGCTTGCCTGGGTATAGTAGTCTGGGTTTGCATCCATGGTCTCTTAGTTTCTGCAGTACCTCTATCAAGGACCTTCTGGCTTCCATGGTTTCCATAGAGAAGTCTGGTGTAAGCCAGATAGGTTTACCTTTATAAGTTACTTGACCTTTTTCCTTTGCAGCTCTTAATATTCTTTCTTCAATTTGTATGTTTTGTGTTTTGATTATTATATGGCGAGGGGATGGTTTTTTTTTGATCCAGTCTATTTGGTGTTCTGTATGCTTCTTGAACCTTCATAGAAATATCGTTATTTAGGTTGGGAAAGTTTCCTTCTATAATTTTGTTGAGTATATTTTCTGGGCCTTTGATCTGCAATTCTTCTCCTTCTTTAATTCCTATTATTCTTAGATTTGGTTTTTTTATTGTGTCCCAGATTTCTTGAATGTTTTGTGAAGAGAATTTGTTGAATTTGCCATTTTCTTTGATCAGAGCGTTTATTTTCTCTATAAATATCATAATCTGAGATTCGTTCTTCTATCTCTTGTATTCTATTGGTTATGCTTGATTCTGTAGTCTCCGTTCATTTACCTACGTTTTCCATATCCAGCCGGTTCTCACTTTATGTTTTCTCCATTGCCTCCATTTCAGTTTTCAATTCTTGAACTGTTTTCTTTACCTGTTTGATTGTTTTTTCTTGGTTTTACAAGTTATCATTCACAGATTTACTCCTTTTATCAAACTTTTTGTTATACTTCTCATCCATTTCTTTACTTATTTCTTCAAACTTTTTGTTATACTTCTCATCCAATTCTTTAAAGGAGTTATTTATATCCTGTTTAAGGGACTTTATTGCTTTCATAATGGCACTTTTTTCCACTTCTTCTAGATTAAGGTGTTCAAGTCCTTCTATTGTAGGGTCGTTGGGATCTGGTGTTTTCATGTTGTTTTTCAGATTGTTGGAGGAGGTCTTGCCTTGGTGCCTGCCCATCTCTTCCTTCAACTGCTCTCTGTTGGATCTTCTGGTACTGGGTCAGGTTCATTTGTTGGGCAGGGACTTCACTGACAGAAAACCTACCTTGTATTATGCAGGCTATTGAAACACAGGCACTCCCTCTTTCTGGGTTTCACCTACAGCCCAGGCCCAGTGGGCAAAGCAGCTGAGCTGTGGAAATTTTATTGACCCAGGGGGAAGGGAGAAATATAGGAAAGTGTACCTGGTTGAAAACTGGGATGGGAGGCGGGAGAGCTTAGCAGGGTTGAGTCACCATTGCAGGGTGCCCAGGGAGTCAAGAGGGTTGGAGAAAATCTTAACTCTTCCTGAACCGGGCTGCTGTCTCAGGCCAGGGGAAATCTCACCCATTTGATGAATGTCCGCCAGAGGATCAGTGTCCCTTGCTGGCCAGGTATGTCACTGAGCTGACACAGGGCCCACCTGTCCTCAGGCAGGCTTTTAAAACACAGGAACTCCCTCCTGCCAGGATGTGCCTACAGCCCAGGCCCAGCATGCAGGGCAGCTGAGCTGGGGAAATTTTATGACCCCAGGGGGAAGGGAGAAATATAAGAAGGTGTACCTGGATGGAAGCTGGGATAGGAGGGGGAGAGCTTAGCAGGGTGGAGCCACCACTGCAGGGTGACCTGGGAGTCAAGGGAGTCGGGGAAAGTCTGAACTCTTCCTCACCAGGCTTCTGCCGCAGGCCAGAAGGAAACTCAGCCCTCTGAAAGTAAATATCTTAATTAAAGGAGCCATTTTAGGGTTTGCCAGAGACTTGACTCTAGAGGGGTTCCCAGGTCAAAGAAGAGGTCTCCAGATTATTTCTTAGGCAGTAGAGGAGAGGGTGCCTGAACTGGCTTTGTCTCATAGCCACACTGATGAATATCTTGTATATCACCAAAGAACCTTCATCTGGTGATGGATGGAGATAGAGACAGAGACCCACATTGGAGCACTAGACTTAGCTCCCAAGGTCCAAATGAGGAGCAGAAGGAGGGAGAAAATGAGCAAGGAAGTCAGAACCACGAGGGGCTGAAAATGTTTTTTAAATGTATCAATGTAGATGTATTCAATGGATATAGCCCCAATTTTTCCTTTACAATCTTTTCTCTTTTTGTTTTTGTTTTTTTTTTTTGAGACAGTATTTTCCTGTAGCTTTGGAAGTTGTTTATGAACTAGCTCTTGTAGATCAGGCTGGCCTCAAACTCACAAAGATCTGCCTATTTCCACCTCCTAAGAGCTGGGATAATAGGTATGTGTCACCACTGATTAGCTATTTTTAAAAAAATTAAGCATGCTATTTTTACAGAAAACTAATACCAGATATTTCTGGTAGTCTTCTGCATAATGAGATATATGTAGGTATGGCCTCAAAGCAGATGGGCTTGCAGAATTCAGAATGTTGTAATCTCAAGGGCATGTGTATTTTAATTACATTCTGCTCATTCATTCTTCTGAATGTACTGGCTCTTCTCTTCCATACTGTTCTTGCTTTCCCTTCATTTTTAAGTCAGGGTTATACTTCTTACTGAAAAAAAATGTCCAAAAAACATAATTGATAGTTTGAAATAAAAAATTTTAATCAGAATGCCCCCCCCGAAAACATGATGACTGAAAACTCAGACTAATTACTTAGTGACAGTAAGTCACAGAGAAATTACCCCAGAGTTATAATGTCTAAAGAAATACATAAATGAATCAAAATCCAAGGAAAGTAAAAAGTTATCTACTAGGGGAAATATGTTCTTTAAATAAGTCTTCTTTATTGCAGAGTTTATAAAAAGAAGTTTTAAATTATGTAACACGAGGGACTGGCTTGTTGGGGTATCTGTCCCACCCAGTACCCCACAACCGGCTGACCCATATACTATACTTCCTGCCTGGCCAATCAGCATTTTATTAAAATACAGGATTGACCGAATACAGGCAATTCTCGTGCACCATTTCCCTCTTTTTTTTTTTAAACATTGGAAAATACCCATAGTCCATTTGTTGGGAATATGGACATAGTATTTCAGGCTACTTCCGGCTGGTTGGGGATGCTGATAATCTTATGGGGACCTAAAGAAAATTTAGAGTTATAATCAAGTCCTGACTGGAGTATCCTGTGAGTCTCGATCATCTCAGGCAGGAGTCTTGAATCAGTTCTGAATGTAGAACTCAGACATCTGGGCCATCTGTTCCTACCGGGGATTTCTCAGGTGGTCTTCCTTGTTCAAATCTGATTTTTCTTAACTCAGAATGAATCCACAGCCTCTCATTTTCTGTGGAAACAAAAGCAAAATCTCTTTTCCAAAGCAGCATACCTTTTGAGTTCAATTTTGAAGCCAAGGTATTTTCAAAATATCTATCTTGGATTAATTCAGCAGCATTTATAAGCAAATATCTTTTAGCAGCTGTTGCTCCTTCCTCAGCATTCAAACAATTCAAAGAGAGCATAATAACACACAGTATCAAGATTCTCTGTGTATTTTCCATCTTTATGTGGCTTTATTTTAACCTCTATTTCTTTTATTTTTACTTTTACTTTTTGCTTTTTGAGTCAGGTTCTCTGTATATATCTTTGTCCTGGAATAACTCTGCAGACTAGGCTGTTCTTGAACTCACAGAGAACCCTCTGTCTCTGCCTCCCCAGTGCTGGGATTAAAGGTGTGTGCTACCACACCTTGAACTCACAGAGACCTGTCTGCTGTGCCTCCCAGGCATTGGGATTAAAGGTGCATGCTACCATACCTTGAAGTCACTGAGGTCAATCTACCTCTGTCCCTTGAAGTCACTGAGGTCAATCTACCTCTGCCCCTTGAAGTCACAGAGGTCAACCTACCTCTGCCTCCCAGGCATTGGGATTAAAGGTGTGTACTACCACACCCAACTACTCTCTTTATTTCTTTTTACTTTAAGAACTTTAACGTTTATCCTGCATATATTTTTAACACACTGTAAACCATTAAGAGGTCTTCTTTGTCTTTTAATCTCTCTTTTCTGTATGTCTCTCTTTTTCTGACCACGAGTCTTTAAAAAGAAGATGAAAGCCATGACTTTGACGACTAGATCCTTAAGCCCATTCCTTAGCTTTCCAGCCTCGTGGCAGAGGTACCACCAGAGTCATTTTTATTGTCACAACTCTACAGTGTTTCAAGGTCCCTGCCACCAAGCAACCTGCAGCATTCTCCTAACAGACCACACTCAGTCAGACTGCCTGCCTGCAAGGGTCAGAGATTGTCCTGGAAGGACATCATAGAAAGCTGGCATTTTAAAACAGCGCAGCTTTTTGCCTGCTACAGCTGAAAACCGAAAAGCATGCATTAAGCATCAACACCATTTAAGTGTCTCGTGGCAGGACCTCTTAAAAGAGCTGCAGGGTTTTGTAGCTAAAGCTGAGTCAGGGATCCTCTCTTAGATGAGAGCGCTTCCTTGCCTCTAGCAAGCAGAGCAGACCTGAGAAACTGCTGCCACCAAGAAGCCATGCTTTACTCTATTCTTTTCCAAGATTTCTCAGGCTTTCTGTGGATTCAGTTATCCACGTGGGCACCATCTGTAACATGAGGGCCGGCTTGTTGGGGTATCTGTCCCATCCAGTACCCCATAGCCGGCAAGCCCCAAAGAAACTCACAAACAGAACTCCATAAGATTTTAAACTGATTGGCCCAATAGCTCTGACTTTTTGTTAACTCTTACATCTTACAATAACCCATAATTCTTGTCTGTGTTGGCCATATGCCTCAGTACCTTTCCCAGCGTGGCAGCTCACATGTTGCTTCTTCAGTTGTCTAGGCAGGAATGACGGAGGGAGCTTCCTCCTCCCTAGCCTTCTCCTATTCTCATTGCCCCACCTCTACTTCCTGTCTGGTTGACCCAACTATACTTCCTGCCTGGCCAATCAGCATTTTATTAAAATACATGACTGACAGAATACAGACAATTCTCCTGCACCAAAATTAGAACTCATTTAAATAAAATATATACCATTTAAAAGCATCCCAACATTATCTTTTCTTCCATTTGTCAATCCACATAAAATTATAACCATTCCTCTTTCTAAACATTTCTTACTACCCACTTAAAATAATAGTTTTATACTTTTATATGGCCTGTCTTACACTGTGTAACCACTTGCCTAAAGCTTTCTACCATTAAGAGTAGCTTGTAAATGTGGGGTGACAATTTCGTTGTCATAAGTTTGTGACCAATAGTTGCAGAAGACAACCCATTTCTTTTCAGTTAATTTTCTGTCAGTCATCATGATGGATCATTCCATCAAGAAAAGCCATAGCTCACAAATTTTCTTAAAATGTGTGACTGAACAATGTGACTACATTGCTGCCAATAATATATATTTAAAGACCTATTTGGGAGGGTATGTGGATCTCTCTGACTTAATCTCGTGGAGTGGATGAGTACTTGAAGACAGAGAGAGTTTAGGATGAACTTAATATTTGCAAATGGAACTACCTCACCTGCATATTTGGAAACTAGTTTTCAGCACTGTCCTTCAGTTCCAAATTCACTACTATTTATTTACATAGATTTAATGGAACATAAAGGTGTTATCTGAATAAGCATTCTTCTAAATGTGACTATACTATAATTATTTCATTTTATTATTTTTAAAAATATTTTGAAAAATCTTCAATCTTAAGACTCTTCTTAAATGTTAGTAGGAAAATTTATCAACATTTTCAAAGTTTACAAATGTTTTATTCATGGAATTAACAGATACATATGATGTGGGATTCCACTCTGTATCCTGTGAATATCATTGGTTGGTAAAGAAGCTGTCTTAGGCCTGTACAAGGCAGAATAGAGGTAGGTGCGGAACTAAACTAAGTGCTGGGAGAAAGAAGGAAGAGCCAGGAAAAGCCATGGAGCCACAGTTGGAGACAGACACAAGCTGCTAACTGGAACCTTGGTGGTAGGTCATGAAACTCATGTTAAAATATAAAATAATAGAAATAGGTTAACAAACAAACAAAGAAACAAAACCCTGCAGTTTCAAAACTGCAGCTTCTTAGTTCATCAGAACAAAAGGCTCTGACTCTTTGGGGAGGCTTGGCTAAAAAGCACTTGAATGGGATTTGTGGGTCCTGGTGCTGGTATTCCTGCTTGGGGCTAAGAGGAAAGTGGCTATGAACATGAATGCTGCTCAGCATCCCCCCTTCTTGGGAAGGCAATGGGGTCAGGTTGGTCAGGTAGGATGCACAGGAAAGAGAGCATAGTTGGAATCATGGCCATACACAGAGATATTTCCAGGCCATGCCTTGCTCTGCATGGCTTATTTAGCTATTACTCATATAAACTAAAATAAGTATAAGAGCTGCTAATTGAATTGTTGTCACTTAAAGTTGCTATTTGAAGAAAATTCTTAGATAGGGAAACCAATGCGCTGTAGCAGCTTTGAGGATCCATGACTGGAAGGTTTGGGCAATCTTAGTTGTCTATGTTGTTATCATAATCATTAGATACCTGGGATTTCACTTTCCTTTCCTTCTGATATGCAAAGTTTATTTTTTATTTTATTTATTTGTTTGTTTGTTTCAAGATAGTGTTTCTCTGTAGCTTTGGAGCCTGTCGTGAAATCAGCTCTTGTAGACCAGGCTGGTATCCAACTCACAGAGATCCACCTGCCTCTGCCTCCTGAGTGCTGGGGACTAAAGGGATCCACCATCACCTGGCCAAAGTTTGATTTTAAATCTTCCTTCCATTATTTCATTCTTCAAAAGAAAGAGGATTTTGTGCCAAAAAATCCTAGCATGATACTAGCACTTGGTGAGTGCTATGTAAAGAATAAATACAAAATCTAAATGTCCCCAATCAAAACTACACAATAAAATGTCATTATTATATGGTATCACTTGAAAATCTATGAATAACTTACTGAAGGTGATGCTGAGACATAATGTTTTTAAATGGTTCTTTCTGGTATATTGTTCAAAATCATTCTCCATTGGATATTGAAGTAACTCCCTTTTAAAAAGATGCAGTGATACTCTTATTACTTTAGTGAATCCAAAGAAGACAAGAATATACATTCTTATTTTTCAAACACCTTGAAAGTAAAAATTAATAAATTTGTTATTGTACAATTTATCAAGGTTTGAGCAAATCATAAATTCATCATTACATGTTATCATATTTTATTGAATGCATCAACTGTTTCTTGGTCCTGTCAAAAATTTAAAATTGATAAATTACAATTTATATCTTTTTTTCAATGACAGTATTTTTTCTCTAAATACTATTAATTAACTCCAGATAATAAAGGGACTATCCAACTATGGTTTAATTAAGAAATGTACTTTTCATTGATGATATAATTGAATAAATGGTTTGGCTCCTTTTTTCTCTGATCTTTTAGCATTTTCTGTATATCTGACTGTGGGCTTTTATTCTTAAGACCTACTAGAACTTGTGATACATATTGGTGCCCAATTTAAAGGTGGGAATTCAAGAAAAATGACATGTTTGTGATTTTATTGCCACTGGCAGATTGGAGCTGCCTTTAGAGATCTGCCCAGCCTGGCTAGGCTTTCTTTTGTTTTTCACCCAAGCCTCTGAGCTAGGTTGTGATTTTCCTGTTGTAACCTCCCTGAAACAGTCTTCAGCTGCCACCCAACTCCAGGAGCACTTGGGTTCCAAAAGTCACAAGACTTACCCACGCTTGACCAAATGGCTCTGCATTCACACAGCACCCCCACAACAATACATACTTTTACCACACATTTCCCTGTATGCTTTTCAGACAGTTCTCTATCCCTCTACTCCCTCTCCCTCTCCCTCTCCCTCTTCCTCTCCCTCTCCCTCTCCCTTTCCTTCTCCCTCCCTCCCTCCCCTCTCTTAGATTGTGGGACTTTCCCTTCATTTCCTCTTTTTGGTCTGCTACTTACAGTTCACAGCAACATGTTGCTAGCAATTGTATGCCACCAGCTTCAGTTATCCTCAGCCAGGCTGTTCTCCACCTGTGTTCTCCATTCAGACATCCTTTGCCTCACAGTTCACTGACCTTGTCAGCACATTTGGTAAGGCAATTGCAGTTTCTTAAAGGGAGCAATTAGTTAAAAGAGATAGTTTTTCCTCCACATGAAAAATTGGGAAACATTATGACTATGGAGGAATTGAGGTCTCTGTATGGTAATATGCTGGACAGTTTGAAAATGGAACAACCAAAAGAGAAGATAACTAATTTAAATGGTACTTCTATAATGTCAATTCTAAACCTCAGTTTTAGTATTTTTGCTTTTTCATAAAAAGTTGATTAATATGAGCAACCTAATACACATTTTAGAAAAACTTAAATAAAACAGATCATAGAGATCTTTAGATCCAGACAGAGGAATTTAATGTAAAATCAATTTTAACACTGCATTATAAGGTTGGAGAAAAACGTTACATTTTCAAATAACTAATTTTAATTTATCTAGTCACCATACAGAAGCTGCCGAATGATAGATTTGTCCAAAGGGTAAGTGGATTCCTGTGGAAATGTTAGAATTAAGGAGATGCAAGAAAACAATAGTCTCATATATACTGACCTTTTGTGAAGCAGATATTAAACTTGTGGTCAGCTTGTAATAGAATTATTCCTATAGACTGGAGAGACTTTGTTCAAAGAAGCTTGGAGTCTGGTACTCAATTACAATGGAAGGCCAGGCTTAAAGTGGTGGCTCAGACATTGAATAGCACAGTAGGGCTAGAGATATGGAAACCTCTCAAGACCAACTTCTTAGAGAAGGAGATTGTGCTGATGTGCAAAGGCAATCTGAATGATGACTGTGTCTTAGATTTATGTCACATGGCAGCTTTGATTGCTTGTGACAGAATTGGAGAAGAATGAAAACTGAGTCATTTGCTAAGGTTATACAGGGCCCAAGGCAAGCCTTTACTGATTTCTTCCAAAGACTGACTTCAACAATAATAGAATGATACCCGATTCAGAAGCTAAACAAATAATTGAATCTCTAGCTTTAGAAAACACAAATTCTCTACCCAAAAGAGTAATTAGATCCAGTGTGGTCAGAATTATATTGAGGTCTTTAATCGATTTGGACTCGAGTTTTATGCATGGTGATAGATATGGATCTATTTTCATTCTTCTACAGGTTAACATCCAGTTATGCCAGCACCATTGTTGAAGATGCTTTCTTTCTTCCATTGTATACTTTTAGCTCTCCTGTCAAAAATCAGGTGTTCATAGGTTTTTAGGTTAATATCCGGGTCTTTGATTCAATTCCATTGATCAATGTCTCTGTTTTTATGCCAATACCAAGCTTTTTTTCATTACTGTAGCTCTGTAATAGAGTTTGGAGTCAGGGATGGTAATGCCTTCAGAAGTTCCTTTATTGTATAGGATTGTTTTGGCTATTCTGGGCTTTTTTTCATATAATGTTGAATATTGTTCTCTCAAGGTCTGTGAAGAATTTTGTTGGGATTTTGATTAGGATTGCATTGAATTTATAGACTACCTTTGGTAGAATTGTCAATTTTACTATATTGATCCTACCCATCCCAGAGCAAGGGAGATCCTTCCATTTTCTGGTGTCCTGACTTTTTGGGACCCTAGTCTATTTGGATGCAAAGCTTCCTAGGCCTGGATGTGGGGTGGGGCTTGGACTTCCCACAGGGCAGGATTCCCTGCCCTCTCTTAAGGAGGGAGAGAGAGTGAGGAGAATGAGAGGGGAAATGGGAAGGGAATGGGAGGAGGGGAGGAAGTGCAAAGTTTTGAATGGAAAAGTAAATTTAAAAAAAGGAAAAAATGAGTAATTAGTCCTTTAAAGCAAGAATAAAAGAGCTTGGGAGAGAAAATAAAAAAGGATAGAGAAAGTCCTTTAAAACAGAAATATAGTCAAGTGTGGTGGCATATATCTTATATCCCACCCTTTTATTCTCTGTTTTCCTTGACCATTCTAAATCTTACTCTGTAGAGTAGGCTGGCCTGAAAGTCACAGTGATCCACATGCTTCTGCTTCCCAAGTGCTAGGATTAAAGACCTGAGCCTACATGCCTATGCCTCAAACTCACAGAAATCTGCCTGCCTTTGCTTTGGAAAAGCCATTTAGAATGGTCAAGGAAAACAGAGAAAACTTGTCTAAAAAATATTAAAAATAAAAATAAAACAAACTATAACAACAACAAAATAGTAAGAATTGCTCCCAGGACCTATATTCAGAATTAATTCCTGATTTCCAAGTTCATTTGCTGCAGGACATCTAAATATTCTTGTGTAAACACACACACACACACACACACACACACACACACACACACACACACACATACAGAGAGGGGGGAAGAGAGAGAGAGAAAGAGAGAGAGAATCTTAAGAATGAGTCATGCCTGAAAAGGAAAGATGAATTCCAGCAATTAAGGATTGCTATACTGAGGTTATCCTGACCTGGGTCACTTGCATTGTGCATTCCTCCTCTTTACGTCAAGACAAGGTCAGTTTTCTCTCTACTTCTGTTTCATGTTGTATTGTAGCCAGGAGGCCCACACTAAGTTGGCAATATCTTCCTGTCTGTTTTCCTGTTTCTGTGCTAACAGCTTTTTCATGAAATTTCCTTCCCACAGAAGATCATATAAGCCAATGTTTCATTCTTTTCATGTTAATAGGATCAAAAGAGAAAAGGGTAAATTTGTACAAGAAGCCTTAAAAAGATACATGTAGTTCATGAAGTAGGACATGGATGTGAATAACTTATTGGTACTAAATCTGTTTTGTAGGACTTGTTAGGAAATAACAATTGTAGTATTAACTGGACGGCTATTAAATTTATAGTTATCTTGAAATTACTATTTGCTTTCATATTACATTAAGTCACAATATTTATTTTATTTTCTGAAGAGAAAGTCATAAGGATATGCAATACTAAAGAAGAAGTAAATATACTTAATTTTATATTAATGGTTTCATGTAGTGTGGATCATTTTTTGCTTAAAATGGATTATATAGCTACAGGACTATTTTCAAGTATCCAATTCGAGGTCCTGCAAGTAGAAAATTGATCACTTTATTTCTAAAGAGAGTTTGAGAGAAAATTCTTACTATCCAAGCTCACAAGGATTATTGTGCAATTTTTTTAGATCATTGGGAAAATAATGGCTTACGCAAATTTTGAACAAAAGAAACACATTTCACCTCAAGAGAGGATAAATTTTAATCTAGAGGTATATTAACATGCTCATTTAGAGGCATCTATATGATACATATTATATGTATATCTAATACAAATTATACATTATTTGTATCTAATTGTGTTTACTGAGTCACATTTTTAAAGTTGATCTTCAAGAGTGACATTCAATTGTACCAGCCCAAATGTACAAACTTACTCGATTTTATTAAATTCCAATGTAAATTGTTAATAAACTTATTTTCTATTTTTCCTACCTTGAAAGCTATCACAGGGGAACTGAGAAAATGTGTTTTAAGTGCATACTATCAAATATAAGTGCAGCTCCTATTGAAGCGGCAAAATAAAAACCCTTCTTTTCTTTGCAGTGCACACAGTAAAAGAGATGCACTGACACTAAGGAGACTAAATTCAGTGACCTAATCAAGCAGGGCTTTTAATTTCTTGTAGCAGCAGCTGAATCGGCATCATTATGATGATCCCTGAGAGATAATCATATCTGATTATGTCTTATATTTATACTTACAAACACACAAGCACACACACATACACACACGTACACACAGTGAGTATTAATGACAAGAGTTAGCTATTGTGTTTCTCTTGAGTGCTTTTCATTTTGTTCTTTACAAATCAGCATTTTTAGCTAAATTTTTTCATTGGTGATATGAGAAAGAAATGCAGCCTCTAAATAGAATGGATATTGATGACATACAAACAAATGTTTTGAGATTTGATAATTTAAAAACAAATATGCAGACAGAGAGTAACACAGAATCAAAGCTGAAGGAAGATGAAAGTAGAATTTAAAACTTTTTCATATTTAAAACATTGTTATAAATCACTAGGGACAGGCAATTATGTCACAAACTTCCCATAGTGTGACCACCGTGGCTATTCTGTTGTGATTGATTGAAGATGTCAGATCTCTATCAATTGTCTATTAGCAGAATTAATGAAAATGCCTTTATTTTATTTTAGTCATGGCCATGAATATAATTTCTTTCATTTCTATGTATCAGGAAATTCTCAAACAAAATAGTCAAAATGCATCACCATATCTCAAAGATTTTTCTGTTATTTTATAAAGTGAACCCAACAAACTAATATTATTTTCTTATATAAATATATATATTGTGTATGCACATGTAATTTCTCATGTATACATACATATGAGATACATAATGAAAAATATTTTATATTATCACATATTATCTCAACAACGGTAATATTATCCATATCAATATATCAATACTATATAAATTCTCAAATTGTCATACAGCTTATGAGAAATTATCTCTAAGAGAAAATTTAATTTATTTAATTAGTAAGTTCTAGTCTGTTTTCCGGAAGATCCAATTTTTAGTTCCAAATACCCCATCCCACAATCTCCTCGAAGGTCTGTTCTTCATGCACCAAACATGCACACATACTCCACTGGTCCCTAGAGAACACAGACATACTACAAGTGTCCAAATTCTTAAAGCACCTGCATTTTCAAACATCATCAAGACTGGGGTCATACTATATAATCGAAATTATAGTAGTTCATTTTAGTCAAGAGAATTATTCTGTTGTTATAGAAACATAGAATATAGAAAAAACTACATAAAAGCAACATGGAAGCATTCCAAATAGCTAGAGCTAATTGTAAATTAGTGTGTGTGTGTGTGTGTGTGTGTGTGCAGGTGACAAAGTCAAAATCCCTATAAAATGAAAGGATTTAAAGTTTGAACAGTTTATCTCATGTATTGAATTACTACAGCAAAGGTTTAGGTAAGAATTTAATACATATAAAATGGAATTTTCAGTTTTAAAATAGACTTTTTTTCGAAATTCAAAAGGAAAGCATAAGCCTTCAAAATTGTCTGATGAATAAAACTCATCTCTAATACATAGAAGATGAGCATCAAAATTTCTTTAGCCATAAAAGATATGAGTTTCTCTAATCTCCTAGATAGAATTCCCCAGGCTCTTCCCAAAGCACTATGGATCTAACAGACCATTTCCTCCTGGTTCCCTTACCCTCACTCATGGCTATGTCCCAGCCCCTATTTCAGGTCAACATCCCCTGCTCAACCACAGACCAGACCTGTCAAAACCAGATAGGCTGCCCATAGACATTCTCTACTTTTTCTGTTCCCTCAGACCCAATTCTTCAGGCCTGTCCTTAGAGCTGTAACATAATACCAAATCTAAACTTCCTTCCCAACTGCCACATCTCCGTTGGACCCCATAACCCTCCTAAACTCTCTCCTCTAGTCCCTGCATCCCACCCCAAACTTGAGCAGAGACCTCCTGGCCTAATACAGGTGATGCCAGCCAGAATACCAGACCTTTTTCACTCTCCCTGCTTCCTAAAAATCAGTCCTGTTGGAAAGACATAAATCAGAATGAAGGTGGAAACAGGATCCAAACTTCTGCTGCATCTGTGAAATACTACTCAAATATTAAAGATAGCAACTGTCTCAGTGTAAATGGTTGAAATAAGATATTTCAAGAAAATGGATCTATAGTGAGGGCTTGTGTGGTCATTTAAATATCTTACAAAACAAAACTAATCAAAAGTGATGGATAAAGACACTACATATTTGTCAAATAAAACCCCTTTTATTTTTGGAAAGAGGACATTTCAATTCTTAACATCTATGCACCCCACACAGAGGTACAATCTTTTGTAAAAGAAACACTAAAGAGCTTAAATCAATTATTGACCCTCATACATTGCTCGTGGAAGACTTCAATACCTCACTCTCACCAAAGGAAAGTCATCTACACAAAACTAAGTAGAATAATTCTGGAGTTAACAGATTTTATAATCCAAATTGACACAACAGGTATTTACAAAATATTTCATTCAATCACAAAAGAATATACCTTCTTCTCAGCACTTAGAGAACTTGTCCAAATTGATCACATATTGTGACACAAAGCAAGTCTCAACAGAAAACTGAAAAATCTCTCTGCATCCCTTTAGAACATGATGAATTAAAGTTGGAGATCAACAATAACAGAAACAGAAGAAAGTTTAATAGCTCACTGAAAATGAACAACTCTTTACTGCGTGAAAAGTTGACCAAGACAGACATAAAGGTATTAAAGACTTTCTAGAATTAAATTATGATTAATACACAGGATAACCAAATTTGTGGGACACAGTGAGTATAGAACTAAAAGGAAAGTTCATAGCATTAAACAAAATGGAGTGATCTTATTCTAGCAACTAAACAGCACACCTGAAATCTCTAGAACAAGAAAAATTAAGTGCACCCCAGATGAGTAGAAAGCAAGAAATAAAATGAGGGCAGAAATCAAAAGGAAAAAAAGAGAGTAATACCAAGCATCAATGAAACAAAGAATTGGTTCTTTGAGGGTATCAGCATAATAGACAAGTTCTTATCAAAGCTATCTGAAAGAAAGAGAGAAAAATTTAAATTATTAAAATCAGAAATGAAATTTAGTTGGTCTCTCTTCTCAGACTGTCAGCTCTCCAATGACATAGATATTTTGCATTAATTATTAAAGCCTGGTGTTTAGCTTAGACTTGTTTACAACTAGCTTTTATAGCTTAAATTAACATTCTTTTATTAATATATGCTCTGTCATGGCTTTTTACCTCTCCTCCATTGAGTATATCTGACTTGGTCTCTGTCTCGCTTTCATCTCTCTCCTATACCAAGATTCATCTTGAGTTTCTCTCCCTGCCTGGAACGTCCATCTAACTTTTTCTGCATACCTAGTGGCCATTCACCTCTTTATTAAACCAGCTTGGTACCTTAGTCCGGCAAGGTAGAAGAGCAATACATCTTAAACAGTTTGCAGGAATTGTTCAATATGTGAAAATTAAAAGAATGTAACCCACCATATAAGCAAATTGAAAGAAAAAACTAACAATATCACTTCATTAGATGCAGACAAGGACTTTACAAAATCTTACACTTCTTTATGATAAAAGTCCCGGAGACATTAGGGATAAAAGGAGCAGACATAAGTACAATAAAGGCAATTTACCGGAAACCTTTAGCCAATATCAAATTAAATAAAGAGCAAATAAAGGCATTCCCCACCCCACACCCCATGTCAGGAAGAACTCAGAGTTTGCCCCTCTCCCCATTTCAATTCAAAATAGTAATTCATGTCTTACCTAGATTAATAAGAAAACTGAAGAAGATAGAGGGAATCCAGAAGGAAAGGAAGAAGTAAGAATATTATTATTTGCAGATGATATGTTAGTGTAGATAAGTGAATGTAAAATTTTCACAAAGGGACAACCACAGCTGATAAACACTTTCAGCAAAATAGAGGAATAAAAATTAACTCACAAAAATCAAAAGTCTTCCAATATGCAAACGATAAATGGACTAAGAAAGAATTCAGGGAAACAAAGGCTTCCACAATAGCCTCAAATAATACAAAATACCCTGTGGGAACCAACCAAGTAAGTGAAAGTAAATACTTCAAGTCTTTGAATAAATAAGTTGAAGAAGGTATCGAAAGATGGAAATATCTCACATGCTCATGATTCAGCAGGACTGACATAGTGCAAATGGTCATCCTACTAAAAGCAATCTACAGAATCAATGTAGTCCCCATTAAAATCTCAAAATCTCAACATGATTTTTTCTGACCTTGAAAGAACATTTCAATTCTCACATTTATATGGACAAAACACAACAAACAAACAAACAAGCATAGTAAAAACAATTCAAAATGCTAAAAAAAAAAAAAAACCTGTCAGAAATACCAACATCCCTGATTTCAGTTTCCACTAAGGAACTATAGTAATAAAACCATATGGTATTGTCATAAAACCAGACACAGTGATCAATGGAATCTGTTAAAGACCCAGACATAAAGACACACACCTGTGGACACCTGTTTTTAATAAAGAAACCAAAAATACACAACTGGCAAAGTCTAGCATCTTCAAGTTATGGTGCCACAACTAGATAACAAAACCATGAGAAGGAGCTCCCCCAGAGAGCCAGGTCTCAGAAGTCAGATATCCCAGTGACCTATGGAAGAATGAAACATGAATGGAAAAAAGTCATTAAGATAATTCATAAAACTAAGTTATTATCATCATCAGAGAGGCTTTACCTGTCATCTGAAAGGAACAACCAAACATTAGGAAGAATTTAGGGAATCTTGTGGAAGAGAGGGGCAGAAGGATTGTAGAACCTCGTCATGTCAAGGACACTGACAAAACCAAGTAATCTGGCACCATAATGTCTCACAGAGACAACTAGTGAGCCTGCATGGGATTGGCATAGTCCCTCTGAACGTATGTTACAGTTGTATTTGTTGATTTTCATGTGAGACTTGTAACAGTGAAAGCAGGGGCTGTCTCTGACTCTGTTGCCTGCACTAGGGATCCATTCCTCTTACTGGATTGCCTCATCCAGCATTAATGAAAGAATAGTTGCCTTGTCTCACTATAACTTGGTATAGCATGGCTGGGTGATATCCACAGGATGTCTGCCCTTATCTCAAGAGAACCAGTGGAGGAGGAGTGGATGGGGCAGCAGGGGATGGGAGAAGGAACTGGTATAAAGGGGAAGGAGGGGAAACTTTAGGCTGTCAAAAACAAATAATTAAGTTAATAACAACCAAAACAAAATATTATGTAATTACTCAAAAATTGCACATCTTCTCTGATCTTTTGAGTTTCATTTTTTCCTCTTGATTTTACATGCCATTATCACTTTAAATATCATTATCCTTTGTGTACATACATATACCTTGTTGTGATTCTCTTAGCTAGTCATGTCAACATGCCACAACTGAAACCTTTTGGAAAGAAAAAAACCTCAATTGAGCAAATGTGCCTACCTTCCAGATTGACCTGGAGACAATCCCGTTGGGCATTTTCTTAACGGATCATTGCTGTGGAAAAGCCCATCTCACTGTGGATGGTGTCACCACAGGTGTGGAAATCTTGAATGCTTTGAACAAGCCTCAGAGCAGCAAGCCAAGAAGCGACTTTCCTCTATGGTTTCTGCTTCCATGCCTGCCTTTTAGGTTTTTGTCTGAATGCAAGTTCCTCCTCAGACTTCTCTCACTGATGGATGATAAACTGGGGACTGGAAAAAACTCGTTTTCTCCCCTACTTGTTGATAGTCATAGTACTTATCACAGCAATGGAAAATAAACTAAAGCATGGATATTAATATGTTGTCACATTTATTTGTCATTTGAATGTGTTCAATTTAATTGATTTTTAATATCATTTTAACTATCTGCTATTATCGATCTACCTATTTTTTGTGTGTTTGCATGCACACATATGTCACTTTGTTCCAGTGGAGGTTAAAGGACATTTGGGAAAGTTGGTTCTTTGTTTCCACTGTCTTGTAGGTTTCATATATCAGTCTCTGGCAGCCAGGCTTGGTGGCAAGTGCCTTCACCCTCGAAGTAATCTCTGAGGCAGCTCTTTGTAGCAATCTCGTGTGCCTCACAATACTTTCCCTGAGTGTTGTTATGTTTGTTTTCTTCTTAGGTTTTGTTTTGACATATACACATTATAGATTCTACTAGTTTGTCCAATGTGTGTCACAGATTACACCTTGGTTCTTCTTCTTCTTCTTCTTCTTCTTCTTCTTCTTCTTCTTCTTCTTCTTCTTCTTCTTCTTCTTCTTCTTCTTCTTCTTCTTCTTCTTCTTCTTCTTCCTCTTTTTTAAGACAGAGTTTCTCTGTAGTTTTGAAACCAGTCCTTATAGACCAGGCTGGCCTCAAACTCACAGACATCCTCCTGTCTCTGCCTCCCCAGTGCTGGGATTAAAAGCATGTGCCACCAATTCCCAGCTTGGGTGTTCTTCTTAGTTACATTTAAAAAATCTGTTTCTGCATACTCATGTCCAGAAGCCCCAGAGAGATGCGTTGTGTCTGAGCTTTGTGTTGTGTTGTCTAATTGCTTTATGATAGCAAGGGAGCCTGGTTGCTTCAAATGAAAACTATCTCTTACACATTTTTATCATATGCCCTTTTATATTATCAATATATTTGTTTTATTCAAAGGAAAGTTTTTATTTGTCATATATAAAATATGTATATGCAATACACATATAATATATATAATGTATGTATATATTTTAAGTGAGTTGTCAATTTTGTGTTTACTACTTCGTGAACATTATACTGTGAGAAACTAGTCACCTGTTCCAACAGGAATGTTACAGCTTCTGAACGCAAAGGGCACATAATTATTTCGAGTACCAAGTTTAAAGGGTAAAATCACTAAACTTGAATTCTGATAGAATGAAGGAATTATTGAAAACCTGTTATTCTATTCTTCAATAATAAAAGTAATCTTTTAAACATTTGAAGTGTATTAGTAATTTTAAGAAATGTTTTACTGCAAGAAATAATAAAATATATGATGCATTTATAATTAAGATAATGTGTGATCAATAAATATACTACTAGTTTATTTTGTCTTGTAAAATATATTTTGTCAATACATCTGCTATCCCATTATTTTGTATTAATTTTAATTGTTTTCAATGTTTTGCCTTTCAAGTTTATACATAAACTCAAAAACTGAATGAGGACGTGATCCAACCAGATTCTCTGAATGTGGCTGGATTCTCTGAATGTGGCTGGCCCGGAGCCTTTCTGAAAAGCCATTGACAATGACACTGGGACTTGCTTCCTCTGCATATACTGGATTTTGGCGATCCAGTCTGTTTGGATTCTCACCTTCCCTGTACCTGGAGGGAGGGGGGAGGAACTTGAACTTCCCACAGGGCAGGAAACCCTGACTGCTCTTAGGGATGGAGAGGGAGTGGGGGGAGTGGGAGGGTGTTGGGAGGAGAGGCGGAAATGAAAACTTTTATAATTTAATAAAATAAAAAAAAAACTTGTCAATATTAACTCAATTATAATTACTATGAAATAAATACAGGGAATCTTAAAAGAGGTATTGCTGCATGATCTGTAGACTTAGTAGTAAAAATGCATTTTATGTATTCATCTCTGTGTGTCTGTGCTTTTGTGAACATGTAATTATGGGTATATGTGTGTCCACAAGACTGTAGAAACAGAGGGCAACTTTAAGTGTCTCCATGAATAGTTCTTCAACTTATCTCTATGGGGGGATCTCTCATAGAGCCTGGAGCTCACCAGTTTGTTTGTACTGATGGGAAACTGAGGTCCAGTGATCCTCTCTTCTCCAATTTCCCAACATGGAGATTACAAGCAACTGCCATATCCTGAATGTTCCTACCTGAGTTATGAGGATCTAGGCTCATGTCCTCAAGACTGTTCTGCATGCAGTGTACTAACTGAGGCATCTCTACAGTTTTGTATATTTTGATATACAGAGAGTATATTTTGATCATCTAATAGTATAACGAGATAAATTGTACACTGTTACATAAAAACAAGAGTTATTTTGTAACAGCAGAAGTTTTGAAAGAAGGAGAGCCCAGGGAATCAGATAGATTCTCACTCTCTCTGGAGTGCTTTATAAGATGGCATAAAGAGCAATCAATGGAAAATCTGTATATTGTTACTAGAATAATAGATTTTATACAATGACTTCCAGTTATCCATTCACATATAAAGTAAACACACTGCTGTATTTGGGGGAAACTATTGTATAAATTGGAGACAGAAGGAAATCAATTGTATTTGCAGTGATAGCTCTTGCATGTAGTCAAACTGATATATGAGAATTTTAAATTACAAACATGCAATATACACTAATGCATTTCAAGTTATACAATTCTAAGTTGAAGGCATTTCATGGGTCCTCGCACTTTAAACTTAGCAAGAATGGTTTATCATAGAAACCTGTAACATGTTAATTATCCAACATTAGTTACTTTTTAATAAATTAAACAATAATTTTATGCAATACAATTACTGTCAAGTATGCCTGTCAACATGATGCAAACTTGTGGTAATTTATTTTCTTTGTATCTTTCATAGTCCACTGGTAATGTGTAAAGTGCTCTGAAATAGACTCCTCCCACAGACTCCTTAAAACACACGAATTCACCATATTTGGCTGCTAATGTAAATCTTTATGAACTTTAATTAAGATGTTAATAATGGAAAAATAAATGGTGAATTTAACATCTAATAGCTTATGAAGTGAGCAGAAAGACACAAATGGATGGCTTAGTTTAATTCGTATATAATAAAGGCATCTCTGTACTTACCTGATACGGTTTGAAGAAAGTGTCCCCCAAAGACTGAAAACGTTGATCATAACCTCCACAAATATTTGAAAGTTCTGTAGCCTTTGAGAGGTCAACCTAGGATGAATAAGCAATGGAAGGAGACCCTTAGCAGGGATTTGGGTCTCTATTCTCCTTGTCAAGCTCTCTCCATCACCTGCTCCCACGAGGAATGGCAGCCTCAGCACAGGCCTGTTGTATGATAAAATATTTGTTTAACTACGTAAAAAATGTGTTGTTCTTTCACCTTGCCTGCTTAAGGCGCCTGATTAGTCTGAAAAAAAGAAAAGAACGAATGCCCAATAGAGAGGCAGGGGAGGGATAGGCAGGGCTGGCAGGCAGAGAGAAAGGGGGATCCAGCCAGCCAGGGCCAGGTGCCAGACAGACAGACATGATGGAAGCAGGAAAGCAGAATGGACAAGGGGTGGATGAGGTAAAGGAACTTTAGGGCAGCACGTAGATTAATATAAATGGGTTAATTAAAGTTAAAAAACACTACAAACTAGCCTTGATTAAGGCCAAACATTCAAAATTAGTAATAAGTCTTCCTGTCATGATTCTGGGACCTGTCAGTCCATGTAAACCTGCTCCACAGGCCCCAAATACAGAAAACAAACTTGCATTGTCAGAATTATCAGGAGACATTACCAAGATTAATTGCCACTGCTTCTCCCTGGATAATCAGTGTGATTTCGTTACAGTGATGGAAGGTAGACAACATAATACATAAACTTACCACCATGGGGGCTGAAGTACAAGATAAATTTAATCCGTGATGATATACAGTTTTCTGTGGCTAGATCTCTCCTTTAATACACAACAAGAATAACTTAATTAAGTATTGGATCTGAAATATCAGGAGTCAGTTCAAGGTGATGATCATTGACCAAGAAGACATTACATGTTGATGCACAGTATTGCATTTTTAGCTTTGGATTATTTGCTTAGGTTGTTTTCTTCTGTGTTTGCGGCATACCATAGCAATCTCTGGGTGTGGTATTGGGATTGTAGGAAAACTTCAAAGACTAGTAAACTGAAATGAGGCTAGTATGAGAGGAATGTTCTGTGTGGACAAAAAAAGCATGTCGTTTCATTGCAAGTCACTGAAATGTTTGGGTTTATTAACACCACCTAAGAACTTTAGAGACAAAACTTGCCAGAAGACTTTCTGAAACTAAGGTTGGCTTTTGCATAGGACTGCTATTTTTTCTTGTAGAAAACTGTGGGTTTTAGCTTTCCTAGTTACTTTTGGTTTCAGAGGAGTGAATACAGTATATACAAGAGTGAAGCCAGGTGATTTGAGAATTTTATGACTAAATATCAAGGCTACAGATTAAAGTTAAAATAAAAGTTTCAAATTTATGTCCTAATTATTGAATAGATAACATAAGTTTATAGGTTGAGATGATGCACAAGGTGACATTTATAATAAAAAAGATATAAGGAATGAGGACAAGACTATTGAGAAATAATTGCTCTCACAATTACGTGATTCTTGCAAAATTGTTGAGGAATAAATGGGAAACAGTTTCCAGAGGATAAAGGAGATACATTGCACGTGTTGTAGTATTTAACCTTCACAATAATACTGAGATTCTATTAATCCTAGTATTATTTTATACATGGAGAAATGAGCTGAATGGAATCACATAGCCTTTTACTAGTTTATAGTAACAGCAACAGCAGATTTTATGGACCAATCATAAGTGCTATTTAAAACCTGACACAGAGATAGCAATATTGTCTCTTTTTCTAATGCCTGGCAATGCCTTCTGCATAGTATAGTAGACTTAATTCTCAAACATCTAATTTTGTAAATTATAAATTATAATGCACAATAGCAAAGTACAATTATTAAAATATATATTGCAATTATATTGTCAATAATTTCATGTTATACTTTATAGCATTAGAATATGTGGATATGTTATCATGTATATTACTAAAGCTATTATATAGTCAGTGGTCATTGGTCTGATGTTTCAAGGTTGATGGCTCACTTTCTCTTCTACGTCTCATATAGTTATTTTTCTTTCAAAATATTTTTGCTCTTAAAAGTTGTACAGTAGCTGTCATTCACAGCTGTACTGCAATAATTTTACGTATTTTGAGCTCGGAAAGGATAAGGCCACTACAGCTGAAGTACTACTCAAAATTTGCATACAATTCTAGGCTTTTTATTAAACAGAGCACTAGCTTGAAATACTTGATGTGCTGTGCTTCTTCATCCTCTACCCCCAATAGTCTTCTAAAGTAAAAAAAAAAAAAAAATCCAGTGATTGAATTTACATTCTCTTTGTGAATGATGGCGACATACTTTGCAACACACCATAGCATTTTTCAAAGTCCTATATTCTAATGTGAGGCATGAGAATCCAGTATCACACATGTGTCTGTCATGAATCAGAAAACAAGCTTATTCAAAGTGAGTCCTTTGGGTCTCTTAATGTCAGGATGACCATTTATGGGAAGAGACCATTACAATATGTACCATTATTGACTAAGAAAACTTCTGAAATGCAGTTTATTTAATTGATGATCTTACTTGTAGTAAGAAAAGAAATTAAACTAATTTATGACATTTTGAGCCTTTTATCTCCAGCAATGACAGGGATCAATAACAATTATCATTTCTGCTTACATGGTTATTGCATAGTTCAAATGATATTATAGGTGCAGACATTTTGCATGAATTAGATAGTGATATACAAATGCAGAAGACATGGAGATTGATCAGTGGTACCTTTCTCTCCCTGAGACCCTGAGGTAGGAGTTAAGCATTGTTAAATACTATTCATTCATCCTGGAAAATTCGATTATCATAGATAGTTCTTTGTTAAAGTTTGAGTGTAGGTAATTCAATGTTTTATGAAAATAGCTAAACAGCCATGACAGGGGCCATTTGGTGTGACCTCACTTCTTGAGCAACTTGTGATCTCCTGAGTGAGATTTTGTCAGAAAAGCAGCCTCTTTCTTGGAAACTGGTAAGAAATACCCTCTGAAACAAGTCTCTTGAAAATTGTGCAACCACACTAAGATGCATTCTAACAGTTGCAGATTTCACTGTGACTAGAGCTGAAATGCTTTTCTAGTCAGCCACACCCCAGAGAGCTTTTGCTGCACTACGAAAGCACCGTGGCTTCAGAGAACATTTGAGGGCACTGCAAACTCTACTGATTCCAGTCAGGATGGAACTGCTTCCGCTGGTGGAGATGAAAAACGTCCATTCCCATAACGCACTCAGTTGTGATCGGTGTTTATGTGAGTCCCTTGATTGTTTTCTCTGTAATTCTGACGATGGTAAGTCTAACAACTGCCGCACTTGTATGCCCTTTCATGGCATAGCCCTTTCTGCCTATAAAACCAGTCTACTTTACAGACTTTGGAGCCTTGTCCGGAGCTCACCTTCATCTCTCCAGAGTAGAATACTTACTTCCAAGTAAACATTTCATCCTCAGTAGTTTTCAGCTTTCATTCTACCACACTATGAATTGGTAACACAAAGAAGTGGTCGCTGAGGTGCAAACGGCATGGGCATCAATGTCACAGTCAGCTGAAAAAGTCAAAAGTAAATAGGTTGAGAGAGAGGGAGAGAGAGAGAGAGAGAGAGAGAGAGAGAGAGAGAGAGAGAGAGAGAGAGAGAGAGAGAGAGAGAGAGAGCTGCTTATGTGGGAATACAAAGGCTGGTGGAACTATTCAGGATGAAGAGGCAAAAGCTCTGATTGAGAGGTGCTAGGCCTCCTTAGTCTTATTCCTCTGGGAAAGGTGAGTGCACTATCTGCCCAGAGAATCAGATGCGTTAGGGAGTCAAGTCAAAGCAGTAACTCAGTTTATTACTGTGAGAGTCAGCTTATATAGGTTAAGTGACCTCGTGTGATGGGTGAGTACCTCTAGTCAATGAGAGACAGTCAAGCCCTCTCTCTGGCTAGAGGAGAGTCTACCTATATTTTGCTGTCTTATCCCCACTTGGTAGCTTTGAGACTATCCTTCAAACTCAAACCAGGCTTTTCTGTGCCCTACAGGCCTTGAGGTAAAGGCCTAGAGATAATTTTCGCCCAACAGAGAAGCAAATGTGAGAAGGCGCTTTTGGACTCCTGGACTCTGGTCCCTAATCTCTGAAGACACTCAAAGAACAGTACTACTTACTCAACAGTTCCTTCAGTACTACCTATGGCTAGGAAACAAGTACCTAACACTTAGGTGCAATAAAGTTAATCTGCTGGAAATGGCAGATGCGGGTGGGAACTGAATACTGGAAGCCAGAGTTCAGAGATAGGGCTGGCTGACCAACTTTAGCTGTTCCTGGTGTCATAACCCTGGAGTCAGACACCTCTAGCCTTCAGTGTTGGGAGCTATGAAGTTAGACGCCTATTTTCCCAACCAATAAATAAATAGGGTGCTCAAATGATTTCAAGATGGTGATGGCTTTGATAATAAGGCTTTTTCTAAGAACAGAAAGTTGATGTTTTAAAGCCACAAAATCTATTAATAGGTCAATCCCATGTGGAATGGTTGAAGGAGAGCCATTTCACTTATGATAATGTCTGAAAATATAAACTGATCAATATCACTTGAAAATACAAAGATAAACACCAGGATTAAAAACATCAGGCTAAATCCACTAATTGTGCTAAGTGGACTTTCCCCAATGACCACAAACATTTTACAAAGCATAAATTTTACATGAAATGTGTAGTTTATAGTAAGGGCTCGCTTTGCCCTGTGGATCAGGAATATCTTGATTATGTTAACATGAACTGTTGCCAGTTGAAAATCTATATTTGCATTTGCAGAAGTTGAATAATTTGGTAATATTTTACAAATTTGTAAGTCTGAGAGCCTATATTGAAATAAAATTTCTTAGTGGAAGTGTAAATATTTGCAAGCTTTCTGCTCTCTGTTCCACATAGGAAAATAACAGGAAATCTAACAACTGATGAAAATAAGTTAAGACAAATAGAGAGGAGGTCCAAGAGTTTGATATTTCTCAGGTTATCCCGATATCCCAGCATAGTAAAATAAGTTGAAAGCTTGAGAGCAAACAAAATTCAGAAGCATGCAGGTAATCAGATGATGAACTGAGAGATTTTTTTTCCCCCACCAGCGGACATGTGAATTTTGTGGATTTTTTTGCCCAGTTGATCATTCATCCTGCAGCTAGCGCAGAAAATTGCTCATGCGGCAGAGACTGATCATTTTGCCAGTCCCTCCTGAGGTTTACTTCTGCCTAAGTAGGGATAATCCAACTAAAACAGAAAGTGGAAAATGGTGTTTTCTGGGTCTGTACTAGCAGATTTCTTCATATCTAAAGAAAACAGGATTTACTTCCCAAGTGGTGATTGCTGTCTGTCACAAGAGGGGCTACTTGAGAAATGATTTGCTCAGCAGGGACACGGAAGACAATAAAGTGGCAAAAAGTAGTACTACACTAATTTAGCTTTGCTTTCCCATTGGTTGTCCACTTTCAGACTTTGATGTGTCACTTAACACGAGGCCATGCTTTCCAAAGAGTAGATCTCCTTTCTCAGCAAATGTTGCCAAAATTAGCAATTGTATTTTGGCACACTGATACCTCAATTACATCACTTAAATGTACTTCAAGGAAGCTTATTGTCTTAAGATTAATGCAAATATATTTAGGAGTGCTGTTTAAGTATGGAGCTCTGAGGCCTGCTTGCTACCAGGAATTCTGTGGCTATCACAACAGGCTAGGATGCTGGTAGCCCTACCTTTCTTTCTCCCCCATTCAGGACATCTTATTTCCCAATTGTCTGCCAGTGCTAGTTTCCTCCCCTTGCCTACCCTTACATTGGGACTCATAGTTAAACCTCAGGCCCACTTGCTACTAGCAACCATATTCAGGGAGAAACATTCGACTTCTGATCCAAGGACTGCTTCTCTCCAGAGAATGGCAGTAATCTACACAGATAATTCCACTACCTGGCACACCTGCCAAGAGACATGTGGCTCTACTTTTCAGTGACCCACCTACCATGGGTTTTCAGATATGAATCCTAGACTGGCAGTGCCAAATCGCCCTCTATAAGTATTGTTTCCTTGAATAAGAGTCTTGGACATCTCCCCAGATTCATACAGATCAGGTGAGAATCTCTAAATTTACAGAAGGTCTACTCTGGGGCTTAGAAACCTCACGCAGCAGGAGCTGAGCCAGCACTACTTCTCATATCCATTTCAGTGTCAACACTGAATTGGTCAAAGCTGGATCCCTGAATTCAATGCATCTGGGTAGCCACCTGATATGTTTGGGTAACAGGGAACAAGAAACAGTCAAAAAAGCAGAGACAAGATTTTCTTTTAATAAAATGTACTGATTATCTGTATACCCACAGCAATATCCTTTGAAAAAGATGATGTATAAGACAATGGATTTAAAAAACAATAAAATCAGAGAGGGAATTAATAGAGGGTCCAATGAGACATAAAAATTTAACTGACTGAAACAATGAAAATAGTTAAAAATTGGAAATAGGATCCAGGTGGTGGAGGCACACACCTTTAATCCCATCACTTGGGAGACAGAGGCAGGCAGGTCTCTGTGAGTTTGAGGCCAATCTGGCCTACAGGAGCTAGTTCCAGGACATACTTCAAAGGTACAAAGAAACCCTGTGTCAAAAAACGAACAAAAGAAAATGGAAATGGGTTTAAAAATTTAAATAGTTTGGATTTACAGGTATACACGGACAACAGCAGAGGACTTGAGAGTTTAAGTAGATTACACTAAGCTTCACATTGTTTAAAAGTGTCATAACGATATCTGATACCTCATATGCTAAGTCCAAAATTAAAAAAAATATACTAAAAGTTAAGCTTAAATAAGATAAGGCATTAAAATATACCAACAAATATCTAACCTAAAAACCTAAGTTATTTTATACTGTGTATTTGCTAATTGACCATGTTTGTGTTGCATAGCAGAACTATTAAAGTGAATTAATATTTTCTTTGAAAGAATGAGACTATCAATATGAAAAGGGGTACGGGAGCAATTTGAGTGGGGAGCATTGGAAGGACTAGAGGAGGGAAAGAAAAAAGTGGTGTAATTACTTTTTGATAAAATGTGAAATAAATAAAATGATAAACACATGCAAAAAGTTCAACTGACTGGAGGAAGACATAGCTTTGTGTGTCTGTTTGTGTGTGAGAGAGAAAAAAATGATAAAGTTAACAAATTACCCATCTCTACGTTTTCATAATTTAAAGACTCCAAGATATATTGTATTACATGTCTAAAACATAATTACCCATTTCAGTGTTTTTGTTACTTTTTTGTTGAAGATTTGTGACCTACTAAAACTAAATTGGAGCACATATTTTGAATTAATAAAATGTTGAATGTGTATTTTATTTTGTATTTCCAATTTACTTATTGTGCGTCTGTGGAACATATTGAAGAGTAAAATAGCTATTCTCCACAATCAGTTCCTTTGTGTTCATTCTTTGTAAGGCGTGTTATACATGCTGAAACTCCTACAATCAGGAAACAAACAACACAGTAGTTGCTAATGAGAATCCCAAAGAAATAGATAAAATGGCACACTTAATCATCTATATTCCTGATTTTGGCAAGAAAAAAACATGTGTCTTACAATGAGATATCAAAAAGTGATTAGGATATTAGTAGAAGAACCAGCATGTCGATTCCTGGAAGCTATGGAAATGCTGGGTGGGCATTGAAGCTTATGTGTGGTTTCAGGTTCACCATGTAAGACAGAAACATCAGTCTTTAAGTAAGCTGATTTTTGAGAATGGGTACCTCAGTGAACTCTGTGTTTCTATGGTTGAAAGGGAGACAATCCCTCAAAAAATAAAGTACAAGAACCATTGAAGAAGACTCTCAATATCAGTTAGGGGCCTCCACATGCACACACATACACACACACACACATACACAGACAAACCTGTCTTACTACAGTCAATTGAGTTATTTTACTTTTCATTTTTGTTTGTTTTTTTTCCATTAAAGACTGTTACAAAACATCACATAGCAAGGACAACCATTGTGCCTTGTTTGTAGTGTGTTCATAGCCCTAGTTCAAATGTTTGATACCAGAAAAGAGGTGATTGACTATTACAACACATTTTTAAGTCACTGAAACATTGCACAAATGAAATTATCACAAGATGTGATTTAAACTTGTATTATTGAAATCATCTGAGAATTGAAATGCATCTTTAAATGCATTCTTGGTAGTGGATATTGATGCTGGAGACATAACCCTAAAACATGACTACCTTATACAGATGGATTTACTTCTCTCACTTGCAAAAGTGTGCCTAATCTAGGTTGCTTGCTTGCACAGTATATCAACTAAACTGCTTACCTTCTGTATTTTCCCTTCCTTGTCATAATTCTGAACTCTTTCTTTCTCAGCAAGGATCAGACAGCTCTTCTCGCAGTATAAGTTGTAAGAGGAGCTGGAGCACAGTCCCCTTCTCTCTGTAATGGCATTCTATCATTTGTCCTCAGATCCCAATGGCCAATACTGTCATCTAATGAAACATAGCTCTATGTTGACTTGAATTGAAACACTAGCTTTTCATAACTGCATACTCCTTAAAAGCCATACAGCTCATATACCTAAAATAAGTAAGAAAAATTGAGAGTTCCTTTAATTTTTTTATTAAAATTGGATGAAAATGACTACTTCAATCCATTTTGTAGTCATTAGTAATTTATCGAGTTTATTTACCATCCTCTCC
Source organism: Myodes glareolus (assembly GCF_982192425.1). Taxonomy (NCBI): domain Eukaryota; kingdom Metazoa; phylum Chordata; class Mammalia; order Rodentia; family Cricetidae; genus Myodes; species Myodes glareolus. Next base: position 39,828,985 of record NC_142045.1, on the reverse strand, counting down.
ACTTGTTTCATGAGTTGGGAAATGACTGCTGAAGTTAGCCATCATTGGTAGTTTAGGATTATAGAAAAATAACGCATAATCAAATATGTGGGGACTTGACAGAAGTAGAAAAATGTATAGATCAACAGAGGAAGATGGACAAACTGCAATATGAGATAAAATTTCTAAAACTATATCAGTGAGTTTGTTTTTTATTGGCCATCTATTCCTGGGCATGGTGCCTATCCAAAGATGTGGTAAATATACCCAGTGAGACTCCATTGGAGAGAACTAATTTTTCTTTTGCAAGCAGACATCAATTGCATATGTTCCTCTGTTAGGATAGGGACCTGTGCTCATTTATCCCTCTACACACTTGGACTCTATCTGGCTTGAACCTGTGTAAGCCCTGTGCAAGCTTTCACAGAATCTGGGAGCATGTGTGTTTCTTTTGCTTTGCTTAATCATCCAATTACTTTGTTAAAAATGTTTGTTTATTTTCTAAAAAAAGAGTTTGTCTTGGCTTGTTCAACTTCAATATGATGATTTTTCACCTTATCATATCATATTTTGTTATGTTTTATAGTTGTCTCCTAGAAATCTGTTCTTTTCGAATAGAGACAGAAACAGAGTAGATCCAAATGGGGGGAAAGTTGGGAAGGAATAGGGAGGAATAGAAGGAAGGAAAAATGTAATTAAATTGTATTGTATGAGAAGAGAATCAATGTTTAATAAAAGGGATTTTTTTTTAGAAAAAAGAGGAGAGAGAAAAACAGATGTAAGTGGGTGAAGGATTAGAGAATATCTAGAAGCATTTGGGGCACCAGAAAAGCATAGTAAGAATATATTGTGTAAAATATTCAATGAAAATTAGATAAAAAATAAGGGAATAAATAAGAGAAGGGGGTGGCTTATGGGCAAAATGACTCAATGGGTAAAAGCTCTAACCATTCAAGCCTGACTTGAGTTTAATCATTGAAATACAAATAAGCAAACTTATGCATAGGTTATATCTAACACCAGAACACCTTCAAGAAGATAAGAGTGAGGCACATCATAATTATCTGCAAATTAGTGGTTGAACTAATCTGGAACACATCAGCCCAACTAAAAGGAAGAGACCAGCTCATCTAGGTAGAAACAGAAAAGGACTCATGAAAGTTGTCTTCTCACCTTCCAACCCATGGCCCACCCAAATACTTCGAAGAAATACACACAAATATATACAGTATAATAAAATGTCAGCAATATAGATAAACTGGTGGGAATTCTTGCCATTGGGCCTGTTAATCTGAATTCAATACCCAGAACCCACAAGGTAAAAACATATATTCTCCTCAATTATGGCATTTCCATCATTGATAAATGTGTGTGTGTGTGTGTGTGTGTGTGTGTGTGTGTGTGAGTGTGTGTGTGAGATGTGTGCATGTGTGTACATATCTGGGCCTTCATGGAGGGGACCCACACAAAAACAAACAAATAAGTAAATATATAAATACATAAATTAGTAGCGGGCTAGAAAGATGGTTCTTTAGTTAAGAATCTTCATTATGTCAATATATCAGAATTCTACCTACTTCTCTCCACAAACCATAATATATAAATTAATTAATAAATAAATAGAAAATATAGTCTTCATGAAAAAAGAGAAGAAAATAATGTTACATTTGAGGTTTTATGTATCATAGCGAAAGTTATAGCTGCAGATCTAATTTTTACATGTTTTTCCTAATCATGTGTTTGTACATCTGTGTGTTTGTATACCACAGGAACTATAGTGCCTTCCAAGGCTACACGTTGGTACAGGAATGCAGGTAGGTTCAGCTACCTGACTTGAGTCCTCAGGAAGAGGAGCAAGTCTTCCTGAAACCCAAGTCATCACTCTAGCCTGAGTTGATTTATTCTTAACAGTTAATTGGAAGAGAAGTTTCAATTGTTAGAACATTTTTTTGAACTCACTGAGAACTAAATATTTAATGACAGATTTATTAGATGAGAGAGATGCCTAAATTAAATATCACACAGTGTTCTACTGTTCAAAAAGATTCAACATATATTTTGTAGAGTTTATATTATGTGGGTTTGAGATACAGAAATATGTGAGAAGTGTTTGTTTGGATAGTTCAACTTAAGATATATATTCTGAAATGTGATATGACAGAGGACCCTGAAAGTTAATTGGCAATGCACCATCTGGTAATTCTATGGCTTTATTCTTCAGCTTACCACGCACATAACTTATTGAGGCTTCTTCAAATTTGTTATTAACATATATACAGTCGCATTATGGCTCCAATTCCATGAGTGATAAGGTTTTATGAGTTCCTGGCAAGGATATATAATTGCAAGGATGAAGAAAACAGGCAGATCCCTTAGCCAGGAAAGCAAAGCTACACTTTTTCTATGCTAGTAAAAACAAATGGATTCTAATGAGTGTTTGTAAGTACAGATATTTAAATAAATATGGAGCATTGACACCTGTCATCATTACAATGTAGTTATCTCTTATTATTACAATGCAGTCAATATCTGTAATTCCGTACAATAAAAGAGAGAGACCATTACATGTTGAGAGGTACATGTAGTGTACCTGAACACTAAATATTAAAAACTAATTGCTATAAAAATATTTTTCTTATATGGAGGATTTTACCAAATATTTATTTATGAATGGATGGGACTTTACTAAATTTTTAGTATGACATTGTACTTTTACTTCATCAGTGATACTGAAAGTCGTTTATAAATTGTTATTACCATAAAGATTTCCTTACAGAAATAAATAACAAAAATTTATAATGTGTCATTAAAGACACAGACTAATGAAATTAATCCGAGAAAAAGGAACAATGCTAGAGTCATCATCATACTTGAGTACGTATTATGCTACAAATAAAGAGTATCAAACAAGTGTTATTTGGTATAGCATAGACATCTAAACTAATGAATTAAAGCAGAACACCACAAATAAACAAATATGATTATACTGCCTGATTTTTTAATAATTTTGAAAAGGTTGGCAAAAGCTAGCCTCTTAAAGTAGTGAAAAAAGGAGGTTAGGGACATGGCTTAGTTGTTGAGAGCATGGACTGTTGTTTTAGAGGACCCGGTTTGGTTCCCAACACCCACATGACAGCTATTGACTGTCTGTAACTCCAGAACCTAACACCCTCACACAGAGATACATGAAGGCAGAACACCAATGCACATAAAACAAAAATAAAAAATGACAATAGGAAAACTAAATATCCACATTCAGAAAAACAAAGCTACATCCCTATCAATCACTCCTGTACAAAAGAAAAACAAATCAAATGGTGTAGGAGGTCCTTCTGTCTGTGTGTTGCTTTCACTGGTTAATAAAGGAACTGTTTGAGCCTATAGTAGAGATATAGGGGAACAGAGATAGGTGGGTAAAACTAGATTGGATGGTGGGAAGAATATGTAGAGACACCGTGGAGTCACCAGAGTAAGACATGCTGAATCTCTGCTGGTAAGCCATTACCACGTGGCAATATACAGATTAATTGAAATGGGTTGAATTAAGATGTTAAGAATTAGTCAGCTCAGCGAGATTCCTGGCCAGCATGGGGCACTGATCCAGTAGCAGAAGATCCATCTGAGGGGTGAGTTTGCTCCTGACCCATGGCAGAAGCCCAGCAAGGAGGAGCTCAGACATTCCCCAACCCGCTTGACTCCCTGGTCATTCTGCAGGGGCTACTTCACCCTGCTAAGCCCTCTCACCTCCGATCCCATCCCAGCTTTCACCCAGGAACCCCTTCCCTTATTCCTCCCTTCCTCCCCTTCCTCAGTGCCATAAAATTTCCCAGCTCAGCCTGCTTGGGCACTGGGACTGGGTGGTAAGTTCAACATGGCAAGAGGGGATTCCTGTGTTACAATAGCCTGCCTGCAGAAAGGTAGACCTTTTGTCCGTGAGGTCCCTGGCCAACAAGGGAACCTGACCCTGTACCAGAAGATCCATTAGAGAGCATTTGAAGGAAGAGATGGGCAGGCGCCAGGCAAGAATTCCTCCAACAATCTGAAAACAACATGAAAACACCAGATAACAGCGACCCTACAACAGAAGGATTTGAACACCCTAATCCAGAAGAAGTGGAAAAAAGTGCCATTATGAAAGCAATAGAGTCCCTTAAACAGGATATGAATAACTCCTTTAAAGAAATGGATGAGAAGTATAACAAAAAGTTTGAAGAAATGAGTAAAGAAATGGACAAGAATTATAACAAAAAGTTTGAAGAAATCAGTAAATCCGTAAATGATACCCTGGGAAAACAAGAAAAAAATAATCAAACAGGTAATGGAAACAGTTCAAGAATTGAAAACTGAAATAGAGGCAATGAAGAAAACACAAACCGAGGGCCGGCTGCCTATGGAAAACCTAGGTAAATGAACAGAGACTACAGAATCAAGCATAATCAATAGAATACAAGAGATAGAAGAACGAATTTCAGATTCTGAAGACACCATAGAGAAAATACATGCTCTTATCAAAGAAAACAGCAAATCCAACAAATTCTCATCACAAAACATTCAAGAAATCTGGGACACAATAAAAAAAAACAAAGCTAAGAATAATAGGAGTAGAAGAAGGAGAAGAATTGTGGATTGCGGAACAAAGGCCCAGAAAATATATTCAACAAAATTATAGAAGAAAACTTTCCCAACCTAAAGAACGATATTCCTATGAAGGTTCAAGAAGCATACAGAACACCGAATAGACTGGATCAAAAAAAAATCCCCTCGCCATAAAATAATCAAAACACAAAACATACATATTAAAGAAAGAATATTAAGAGTTGCAAAAGAAAAAGGTCAAGGAACTTATAAAGGTAAACGTATCAGGCTTACACCAGACTTCTCTATGGAAGCCATGAAAGCCAGAAGGTCCTGGATAGAGGTACTGCAGAAACTAAGAGACCATTGATGCAAGGCCAGACTACTATATCCAGCCAAGGTGTTGTTCACTATCAACAGAGAAAATAAAATATTCCAGGATAAAAACAAATTTAAACAATTCGTAGCCACAAATCCAGCCTTACAAAAAATAATAAAAGGAAAATCGCAACCCAAGGAAGCCAACACTGCCTACAATAACTCAGACATCTAGCAACCCTTCACAACCACAACTCACAGAAGGGAAACACACAAACTCTACTACACACAAAAAAATAAAAATAAAAAATAATAACCGGAGTCAAAAACCACTGGTCATTAATATCACTTAATATTAATGGACTCAACTCACCTATAAAAAGGCACAGAATAAGAGACTGTATACAAAAACAGGATCCAACATTCTGCTGTTTACAAGAAACACACCTCAACCACAAAGACAGACATCTACTCAGAGTAAAAGGCTGGAAAAAGGTTTTCCAAGCAAACAGACCTAAGAAACAAGCAGATGTGGCCATTCTAATTTCCAACAAAATTGACTTCAAACTAAAATCAATCAGAACAGATAGACATGGACATTTTATACTCATAACAGGAACAAATTCATCAGGAGGAAGTCTCAATCCTGAATATCTATGCCTCTAATATAAAAGCATCCACTTATGTAAAAGAAAAACTTTTAGAACTCAAAGCAGTCATCAAACCACACACACTAATAGTAGGAGACTTCAACACACCTCTCTCACCAATGAACAGGTCATTCAGACAGGAACCCAACAGAGAAATATGAGAATTAGTAGAGGTAATGAATCAAATGGACTTAACAGATGTCTACAAACATTCCACCCAAATAGGAAGGAATATACCTTCTTCTCAGCAGCTCATGGAACCTTCTCGAAAACTGACCACATACTCGGTAAAAAAGCAAACGTTCAAAAATACAAAAAAATATTAGTAACCACCTGTGTCTTGTCGGATCACCAAGGATTAAAGTTAGAATTCAACAACAATGCTACCCCCAGGAAGCCAACAAACTCTTGGAAATTGAACAGTCAAGAACTAAATCACCCCTGGGTCAAGGAAGAAATAAAGAAAGAAATTAAAGTCTTCCTTGAATTTAATGAAAATAAAGACACAACATACTCAAACCTATGGGACACAATGAAAGGAGTGCTAAGAGGAAAGTTCATAGCACTAACTGCCCAATTGAAGAAAACAGAGAAAGTACACGTTAGAGACTTATCAGCACACCTGAAAGCTCTGAGAAAAAAGAAAAGAAGCAGACTCACCCAGGAGGAGTAGAAGAATGGAAATAATCAAACTGAGGGCCGAAATCAACAAAATTGAAACTCAGAAAACAGTCCAAAAAATCAATGAAACAAAAAGCTGGTTCATGGAGAAAATCAACAAGTTCGACGAACCCCTATCCAAAACCCTCTCCCAAATGGCAGAGAGAGAACACGCAAATTAATAAGATCAGAAAACAAAAGAGGGACATAACCACAGACACAGAGGAAATTCAGAGAATCATTAGATCTTACTACAAAAGCTTATATGCCAAAAAGTTGGACAATGTACAAGAAATGGACTTGTTTTTAGATAAGTACCATTAACCAAAGTTAAATAAAGACCAGGTGAACAATCTACATAGACCTGTTAGTAGCAAAGAAATAGAAGCTGTTATCAAAACCTTCCTACCAAAAAAAAGCCCAGGACCAGATGATTTCAATGTAGAATTCTACCAGAACTTCCAAGAAGAGCTAATACCTATATTCCTTAATGTATTTCACAACATAGAAACAGAAGAGTCGTGGACAAATTCTTTTTAAGAAGCTACAGTTACCCTGATACCAAAACCACAGAAATACACAAACAAGAAAGAGAATTACAGGCAAATCTCACTCATGAACATCAATGCAAAAATTCTCAGTAAAATACTGGCAAACCGAATCCAAGAACACATTAGAAAAAATATTCATTATGATCAAGTAGGCTTCATTCCAGAGACACAGGGCTGGTTCAACATAAGCAAATCTATCAATGTAATACTTCAATAAATAAACTGAAAGAAAAAAAACATATGATCATTTCATTGGATGATGAAAAAGCATTTGACAAAATTCAACACCCTTTATGATAAAGGTGTTGGAGAGACTGGGGATACAGGATCATATCTAAATATAATAAAAGCCATTTACAGCAAGCGGACAGAACATCATATTAAATGGAGAGAAACTCAAAGCCATTCCACTAAAATCAGGAACACAACAAGGCTGTCCACTCTCTCCATACCTCTTCAATATAGTGCTTGAAGTTCTAGCAACAGCAATAAGGCAACATAAGGGGATGAAGGGAATTCAAATTGGAAAGGAAGAAGTTAAACTCATGTTATTTGCAGATGACATGATAGTGTGCATAAGCGACCCTAAAAACTCTGCCAAAGAACTCCTACAGCTGATAAACACCTTTAGTAATGTGGCAGAATACAAGATCAACTCCAAAAAATCAGTTGCCCTCCTGTACACAAACGATAAAGGCAGAGGGAAAATCAGAGAAGCATTAACTTCACGACAGCCACAAATAGCATAAAATATTTTGGGGTAACTTTAACCAAGGAAGTGAAAGACCTATTTGATAAGAAATTTAAGTCGTTGAAGAAAGAAATTGAGGAGGATACCAGAAAATGGAAAGATCTCCCTTGCTCTTGGATAGGGAGGATCAACATAGTTAAAATTGCAATTCTACCAAAAGCAATCTATAGATTCAATGCAATCCCCATCAAAATCCAATTAAAATTCTTCGCAGACCTTGAGAGAACAATAATAAAATGTAAATGGAAAAACAAAAAATTCAGGATAGCCAAAACAATCTTATACAATAAAGGAACTTCTGGAGGCATTACCATCCCTGACCTCAAACTCTATTACAGAGTTACAGTATTGAAAACATCTTTGTATTGGCATAAGAACAGAGAAGCTGCCCCAAAGAATCGAATAGAAGACCCGGACATTAACTCACAAACCTATAAAAACCTGATTTTTGACAAGGGAGCTAAAAGTATACAATGGAAGAAGGATAGCATCTTTAACAAATGGTGCTGGCATAACTGGGTGTCAACCTGTAGAAGAATGAAAGTAGATCCATATCTATCACCATGCACAAAACCCAAGTCCAAATGGATTAAAGACATCAACATTAATCTGACCACATTGAACCTGATAGAAGAGAAATTGAGAAGTAGTCTACAAGACATAGGCACAGGAGACTACTTCCTAGGTAGAACTCCAGTAGTACAGACAATAAGAGAATCAATGAATAAGTGGGACCTCCTGAAACTGAGAAGCTTCTGTAAAGCAAAGGACAGTGTTAGTAAGACAAAAAGGCTACATTCTGACTGGGAGAAGATCTTCACTAACCCCTCATCAGACAAAGATCTGGTCTCCAAAATATACAAAGAACTCAAGAAACTAGACACTAAAACTCTAATTAACTCAATTAAAAAATGGGGTACTGAACTGAACCGAGAATTCTCAACATAAGAACTTTGAATGGCCAAAAGACACTTAATGTCATGCTCAACCTCCTTAACGATCAGGGAAATGCAAATCAAAATAACTTTGAGATACCATCTTACACCTGTCAGAATTGCTAAACTCAGAAACACCAATGATAGCCCACGCTGGAGAGGATGTGGAGTGAGGGGAACATTCATCCATTGTTGGTGGGAATACAAACTTGTGCAGCCACTGTGGAAATCAGTGTGGCGTTTTCTCAGGAAACTGGGAGTCAAACTCCATCAGGACCCAGCAATTCCACTCTTGGGAATATACCCAAGAGATACCCTATCATACTACAGAAGCATTTGTTCAACTATGTTCATAGCAGCACTATTTGTAATAGCCAGAACCTGGAAACAATCTATGTGCCCCTCAAGAGAAGAATGGTTAAAGAAGGTGTGGAACATATACACATTAGAGTTTTACTCAGCGGTAAAAAACAATGACATCTTGAGTTTTGCATGCAAATGTATGGAAATAGAAAACGCTTTACTGAGTGAGGTAACCCAGACCCAAAAAGAGGAATATGGTACGTACTCACTCATAAGTAGATTTTAGCCATAATTAAAGGTCTTTGAGTCTATAATTCGTGATCCTAAGGAAGCTAAATAAGAAGGTGAACCTGAAGAAAATCATATAGTTATCATCCTGGATATTGGAAGTAGACAAGATTTCCAGGCAAACTTGGGTGTACGAGAGGGGGGTTGAGGGGTGGAAGTAAGGGGAGATGTTTAGAGAGAAGGGAGAAGGGTAAGATTGGGGATTTCTTGGGGGAATGGGATTGTGAGAGTGAGGAAGGGTGGATATGGGAGCAGGGAAATATATATCTCAACTAAGGGAGACATTTTATGGTTTGCAAGAGACTTGATTCTAGAGAGGTTCCGAGGACCAAGGAGAGGTCCCCAGATTGTTCCCTGGGCAGCAGAGGATAGGGTGCCTGAACTGGTCTTTGCCCATAACCATACGTATATTCATAACCATATGAATATTTTGCATATCACCATAGAAACTTCATCTGACGATGGATGGAGATAGAGCCAGAGACCCACATTGGAGTTCTGGACTTAGCTCCCTAGGTCCAAATGATAAGCAGAAGGAGGGAGAACGTGAGCAAGTAAGTCAGGACCGTGAAGGTGCATCCTGCCACTGATACAAGGGGACTGATCTAATGGGATCTCACCAAGGTCAGCTGGACTGGGATTGAAGGAGCATGTGATCAAACCGTATTCTCTGAATGTGACTGATATGGGGGCTGTCTGAGAAGCCATTGATAATGGCACTGGGATTTGTTTCTTTTGCATGTACTGGCTGTTTGGGATCCTACTCTGTTTGTATGCTTACCTTCCTAGACCTGGAGGGAGGGGGGAGGATCTTGAACTTCCCACAGGGCAGGAAACCCTGACTGCTCTTAGGACTTGAGAGGGAAGAGGAGAGGGAGTGGAGGGAGCGGGAGGGTATTGGGAGGAGGGAGAAAGTGGAAATTTTTATAAATAAATAAATAAATAAACGAAAAAAAAGAATTAGTCAATAAGAAGTTAGAGTTAATGGGTCAAGCTGTGATTTAATGAATACAGTTTCTGTATTGTTATTTTGGTTCTGGGCGACTGGGACAAATAAGAGGCCTCCCTCCTACAATCGTTTCAGGCTGGATCTAAAAATTTTAAATAAGACCTAAAGTTTAAGACTGATTAGGGAAGAAAACAAAGCAAACACTTCAAGATACAAACCCAGAAAGACCTCCACACTCAGAAAATAAGCTTGAGTTGGTAAATGAAATTTTATGCAGTTAAGCAGCTTTTACAGAGTACACAGTGAAGACAGCGTACAGAATTTGAGGGTTTTGACAGTTACACACCTGGAAGTTGCTTAGTAGCCATTATCAATAAAGAAACCGAAAATGACAACACCAAACAATAATCCAATCAACAAATACACAGAAAATTGACAGATAATTGTTAGAAGGTGAATAACAAATGGCCATTGGAGACTTAAAAACTTTTCAGAAACATTAGCTGCATAGGAAATTCAAATATTTACCGATATTTATCTCAGCCTGTTAAAATGGCTGCCATTTAAAAAAATCAACAAGGCTTCCATCCAGAGGGCCTTCCGAGTGGTGAGTTGATTCGGGCCACGGCAGCGGCCCCGGCGAGGGGGAGCTAGGACTTTCCCCGACCCCATAGACTCCCAGGTCAGCCTGCCCTGCTGGCTCCACCCTGCTAGCTTCCCGCCAGCCATTCCTGCTTCCATCCAGAGGGCCTTCCGAGTGGTGAGTTGATTCGGGCCACGGCAGGGGCCCCGGCGAGGGGGAGCTAGGACTTTCCCCGACCCCATAGACTCCCAGGTCAGCCTGCCCTGCTGGCTCCACCCTGCTAGCTTCCCGCCAGCCATTCCTGCTTCCATCCAGAGGGCCTTCCGAGTGGTGAGTTGATTCGGGCCACGGCAGGGGCCCCGGCGAGGAGGAGCTAGGACTTTCCCCGACCCCATAGACTCCCAGGTCAGCCTGCAGTGCTGTGTCCACACTGCTAGGCTCTCCCGCCTGCCATCCCAGCTTCCATCCAGGTACAAATTTCTATATTTCTCCCCTCCCACTGAGGCCATAAAATTTCCCCAGTTCAGCTGCCTTGCACACTGGGCCTGCTCTGTAGGGGCATCCCGGAAAGAGGGAGTGCCTGTGCTTCAATACCCTGCCTGGGGAAAGGTAGGCATTCTATCAGTGAACTCCCTGCCCAACAAGGGAACCTGACCCGATACCAGAAGCTCCAATAGAGAGCATTGGATCGAAGAGATGGGCAGACGCCAAGGCAAGACCTCCTCCAACAATCTGAAAAACAACATGAAAATATCAGATCCCAACGACCCTACAACAGAAGGATTTGAACACTCTAACCCAGATGAAGTGGAAAAAAGTGCCATTATGAAAGCAATAGAGTCCCTTAAACAGGATATGAATAACTCCCTTAAGGAACTGGTCGAGAAGTATAACAAAAAGTTTGAAGAAATGAGTATAGAAATGGATGAGAAATATAACAAAAAGTTTGAAGAAATAAGTAAATCCGTGAGTGATACCCTGAGAAACCAAGAAAAAACAATCAAACAAGTAAAGGAAACAGTCCAAGAATTGAAAACTGAAATGGAGGCAATGAAGAAAACACAAAACGAGAACCGGCTGGATATGGAAAACCTAGGTAAACGAGCGGAGACTACAGAATCAAGCATAACCAATAGAATACAAGAGATAGAAGAACGAATCTCAGATTCTGAAGATACCATAGAGAAAATAAATGCTCTGGTCAGAGAAAACGGCAAATCCAACAAATTCTCTTCACAAAACATTCAGGAAATCTGGGACACAATAAAAAAACCAAATCTAAGAATAATAGGGATTGAAGAAGGAGAAGAACTGCAGATCAAAGGACCAGAAAATATATTCAACAAAATTATAGAAGAAAACTTTCCCAACCTAAAGAACGATATTCCTATGAAGGTTCAAGAAGCATACAGAACACCGAATAGATTGGATCAGAAAAAAACATCCCCGCGTCATATAATAATCAAAACACAAAACATAAATATTAAAGAAAAAATTTTAAGAGCTGCAAAGGAAAAAGGTCAAGTAACTTATAAAGGTAAACCTATCAGGCTTACACCGGATTTCTCTATGGAAACCATGAAAGCCAGAAGATCCTGGATAGAGGTACTGCAGAAACTAAGAGACCATGGATGCAAACCCAGACTAATATACCCTGCCAAGCTACTGTTCACTATCAACGGAGAAAACAAAATATTCCAGGATAAAAACAAATTTAAGCAATACGTAGCTACTAATCCAGCCTTACAGAGAATATTAGAAGGAAAATCACTACCGAAGGAATCCAACATTCCCAACACGGCCTACAATAACTCGAACATCTAGCGACCATTCACAAGCACAAATTAAAGAAGAAAAACACATATACTCTACTACCTAACAAAAAAAAAAAAATGACCGGAGTCAACAACCACTGGTCATTAATATCACTTAATATCAATGGACTCAATTCACCTATAAAGAGGCACAGACTTAGAGATTGGATACGAAAACAGGATCCAACATTCTGCTGTTTACAAGAAACACACCTCAACCACAAAGACAGACACCTACTCAGAGTAAAGGGTTGGGAAAAGGTTTTCCAAGCAAATGGGCCTAAGAAACAAGCAGGCGTGGCCATTCTAATATCTAACAAAATCGACTTCAAACTAAAATCAATCAGAAGAAATGGAGATGGACATTTCATACTCATAACTGGAACAATTCATCAGGAGGAAGTCTCAATCCTGAATGTCTATGCTCCTAATATAAAGGCACCCACATATGTAAAAGAAACTCTTCTAGAACTCAAGGCGGTCATCAAACCACACACACTAATAGTAGGAGACTTCAACACTCCTCTCTCACCAATGGACAGGTCAATCAGACAGAAACCAAACAGAGAATTGAGAGACCTATTGGAGGTATTGAATCAAATGGACTTAACAGACATCTATAGAACACTCCACCCAAATAGGAAAGAATATACCTTTTTCTCTGCAGCTCATGGAACCTTCTCGAAAATTGACCACATACTCGGTAACAAAGTAAACTTCCACAGATACAAAAAAATATTAGTAACTACCTGTGTCTTGTCAGATCACCATGGACTAAAATTAGAATTCAACAACAGTGCTCCCCCCAGGAAGCCAACAAACTCATGGAAACTGAACAGTCAACTACTAAATCACCCCTGGGTCAAGGAAGAAATAAAGAAAGAAATTAAACTCTTCCTTGAATTTAATGAAAACAAAGACACAACATACTCAAACCTATGGGACACTATGAAAGCAGTGCTAAGAGGAAAGTTCATAGCACTAAGTGCCCAATTAAAGAAAGCGGAGAAAGCACACATTGGAGAATTAACAGCACAATTGAAAGATCTAGAAAAAAAAGAAGCTGATTCACCCAGGAGGTCTAGAAGACTGGAAATAATCAAACTGAGGGCTGAAATCAACAAAATAGAAACAGAGAAAACAATCCAAAGAATCAATGAATCAAAAAGCTGGTTCTTGGAGAAAATCAACAAGATTGACAAACCCCTAGCCAAGTTAATCAAACGGCAGAGAGAGAACATGCAAATTAATAAGATCAGAAATGAAAAGGGGGACATAACCACAGACACAGAGGAAATTCAGAGAATCATTAGATCTTACTATGAAAGTTTATATGCCACAAAGTTGGAAAATGTAAAAGAAATGGACATTTTTTTTAGATAAGTACCATATACCAAAGTTGAACCAAGAACAGGTGAACAACCTAAATAGACCTGTTAGTCGCGAAGAATTAGAAGCTGTTATCAAAAATCTCCCTACCAAAAAAAGCCCAGGACCAGATGGTTTCAATGCAGAATTCTACCAGAACTTCCAGGAAGAGCTAATACCTATACTCCTTAACGTATTCCACAATATAGAAACAGAAGAGTCATTGCCTAACTCCTTTTATGAAGCTACAGTTACCCTAATACCAAAACCACACAAAGACACAACCAAGAAAGAGAATTACAGGCCAATCTCACTCATGAACATCGACGCGAAAATTCTCAATAAAATACTGGCAAACCGAATCCAAGAGCACATTAGAAAAATTATCCATTATGATCAAGTCGGCTTCATTCCAGAGATGCAGGGCTGGTTCAACATACGCAAATCTATCAATGTAATCCATCATATAAATAAACTGAAAGAAAAAAACCATATGATCATCTCACTAGATGCTGAAAAAGCATTTGACAAAATTCAACACCCATTTATGATAAAGGTGTTGGAGAGACTGGGGATACAAGGATCATACCTAAATATAATAAAAGCAATATACTGCAAGCCGACAGCTAACATCAAACTGAATGGAGAGAAACTCAAAGCCTTTCCACTAAAATCAGGAACGCGACAAGGCTGTCCACTCTCTCCATACCTCTTCAATATAGTGCTTGAAGTTCTAGCAATAGCAATAAGACAACATAAGGAGATCAAGGGGATTCGAATTGGAAAGGATGAAGTTAAACTTTCGTTATTTGCTGACGATATGATAGTTTACATAAGTGACCCCAAAAACTCTACCAAAGAACTCCTACAGCTGATAAACACCTTTAGTAACGTGGCAGGATACAAGATCAACTCCAAAAAATCAGTGGCCCTCCTATACACAAAGGATAAAGAAGCAGAGAGGGAAATCAGAGAAGCATCACCTTTCATGATAGCCACAAATAGCATAAAATATCTTGGGGTTACTCTAACCAAGGAAGTGAAAGACCTATTTGACAAAAACTTTAAGTCTTTGAAGAAAGAAATTGAGGAGGATACCAGAAAATGGAAAGACCTCCCCTGCTCTTGGATTGGGAGAATCAACATAGTAAAAATGGCAATTCTACCAAAAGCAATCTACAGATTCAATGCAATCCCCATCAAAATCCCATCAAACTTCTTCACAGACCTTGAGAGAACAATAATCAAGTTTATATGGCAAAACAAAAAACCCAGGATAGCCAAAACAATCTTATATAATAAAAGAACTTCTGGAGGCATTACCATCCCTGACTTCAAACTCTATTATAGAGCTACAGTATTGAAAACAGCTTGGTATTGGCATAAGAACAGAGAAGTCGACCTATGGAATCGAATAGAAGACCCAGATATTAACCCACAAACTTATGAACACCTAATTTTCGACAAGGGAGCTAAAGGTATACAATGGAAGAAGGACAGCATCTTTAACAAATTTTGCTGGCATAACTGGATGTCAACCTGTAAAAAAATGCAAGTAGATCCATATCTATCACCATGCACAAAAATCAAGTCCAAATGGATTAAAGACATCAACATTAATCCGTCCACTTTGAACCTTATAGAAGAGAAAGTTTGAAGTAGTCTACAAGATTTAGGCACAGGAGGCCTCTTCCTAAGCAGGACCCCAGCAGCACAGACAATAAGAGAAACAATGAATAAATGGGATCTACTGAAACTGGGAAGCTTCTGTAAAGCAAAGGACACTGTCAGTAGGACAAAAAGGCTGCCTTCCGACTGGGAGAAGATCTTCACCAACCCCTCATCAGACAAAGGTCTGATCTCCAAAATATACAAAGAACTCAAGAAACTAGGCACTAAAACTCTAATTAACCCAATTAAAAAATGGGGTACTGAACTTAACAGAGAATTCACAACAGATGAACTTCGAATGGCCAGAAGACACTTAAGGTCATGCTCAACCTCCTTAGCGATCAGGGAAATGCAAATCAAAACCACTTTGAGATACCATCTTACACCTGTCAGAATAGCTAAAGTCAAAAACACCAATGATATCCTATGCTGGAGAGGATGTGGGGTGAGGGGAACACTCATCCATTGTTGGTGGGAATGCAAACTCGTGCAGCCACTGTGGAAATCAGTGTGGCGGTTTCTCAGGAAACTGGGAGTCAACCTCCCTCAGGACCCAGCAATTCCACTCTTGGGAATATACCCTAAAGATTCCTGATCATACTACAAAAGCATTTGTTCTACTATGTTCATAGCAGCACTATTTGTAATAGCCAGAACCTGGAAACAGCCTAGGTGCCCCTCAATAGAAGAATGGTTAAAAAAGGTGTGGAACATATACACATTAGAGTTTTACTCAGCGGTAAAAAACAATGACATCTTGAATTTTGCATGCAAATGGATGGAAATAGAAAACGCTTTACTGAGTGAGGTAAGCCAGACCCAAAAAGAGGAACACGGTATGTATTCACTCATAAGTGGATTCTAACCATAATTAAAGGTCTTTGAGCCTATTATTCGTGATCCTAGAGAAGCTAAATAAGAAGATGAACCTGATGAAGATTATTTAGCTATCCACCAGGAGGTAGGAAATAGACAAGAGTCCCAGGTAACCTCGGGTGCATGGGGGGGAGGGAGGGTCGATGGTAGGGGAGAAGGTTAGAGAGAAGGGAGTAGGGGAAGAAAGGGGAAAGCTTGGTGGCCTGGGATGGGGGGGGAGGGAGGAAGGATGAACAAGGGATCAGGGAAGATTATATTTCAACTAAGGGACCCATTTTAGGGTTTACAGGAGACTTGAGTATATATGGGATCCCAGGTCCAAGGAGAGATCCCCCAGATTGCTCTCTGGACAGAGGAGTGGGTGCCTGAATCGGCCGTGGCCCATGTCCATACTGATGTATATTTTGCTTATCACCATAGATCCTGCATCTGACGAAGGATGGCGATACAGTCGGAAACCCACATTGCAGCACGGGACTGAGCCCCCCGAGGTCCAAATGAGGAGCAGAAGGAGGAAGAACATGAAAAACGAAGTCAGTACTGCGAGGGATGCCATCACTCACTGATACAAGGGAACGGATCTGATGAGAGTTTACCAAGGCCAGTTGGACTGGGACTGAAAGAGGACGTGATCTAACCAGACTCTCCGAATTTGGCCGGATTCTCTGACTGTGGCTGACCCGAAGTCTTTCGGAAAAGCCATTGACTATGACACTGGGACCTGTTTCCTCTACATATAATGGATTTTGGGGATCCAGTCTGTTTGGACACTCACCTTCCTGGACCTGGAGGGAGGGGGAAGGAACTGGAACTTCCCACAGGGCAGGAAACCCTGACCGCCCTGGGGGACGAAGAGGGAGGAGGAGGGGGAGTAGGGGGAGTGGGAGGGTGTTGGGAGGGGGGGTGGAAATGGAAACTTTTATAATTTAATAAAATTTACTAAAAAAAAAAAAAATCAACAACTTTGGCTGACTTTTGGCAAGCACACAATGAACCTGTACTCTTTCTTGGAGCGGGGGACCTCCTCTCCTATTTCCATCTTTCCTCAGATGCCTATAGTTATCTTTGTAGGGTGGAAGCCTAATGGGCTTCTTTATGTTTAGTTTGGAATATTCTGATTCGTTGTCAACTCAGTTTCGGTAGTGATATTGGTGAGACACTGCAGGGGAACCATGAATTTGAAGAAAGGGGAGGAAAGAGTGTGTGGGAAGGTATGGTGGAAGGAAAAGAAAGGAATAAATAATGTAATTATGTTATAATCTCAAAATTCAAGGGAGAAAATTAAGAGGGGAACTAATAATGTGGCTGAATTTATGGAGAAGAGGATGCTATAACATTTGTGTGTGCAACTTTGAACAATCACTATGGAAATCAACAAGGTATTTATTTTTCAAAAATTTAAGAGTAGTTACCATATGAACCAGCTATACTATCTTGGGAAAATACTCATATGCTCCATATCAAGGTACCATACGTATTTATTGTTCACAACAGCCCAGCTCATATTTTGTGGACAAGAAAATGTTTAATGCATACACATGGAAGGCCTACCCCTCTCTGAAATGACTAAGAATGCATTGGAGGGATAAACAGGAGGTGGTGGGAGGGAGCAGGAAGGGAGGAGGGAGCGGAAACCGTGGTTGGTATGTGAAATAAATGAAAAAGAAATAAAAGAAAAGAAATAAATTTTTGCTGATTTCAAGAAAATAGATGCAATTATCAAATGAAGTGAAATATTGCAGACTCATAGAAAAATATAAGATAAAGATATTTTTCTCATATATGAAACCTAGATTTTCTACAAACATAGGAGAAAAGCTTGCATATAGAATACATCAAAGTACATGCATGTCTGAGTGAAAATGTCATTAGGAAACCCCTTGATTTTTAGGAATACAAAATAGTAAAATATGTGCAGAATTAACTAATCATGTTCAATTCCAACAGAAAAACATGATTATGAGAAGAAACACCATATCTTGGATTAAGAAAATTCAGTCATGCTCTGAACAGCTCTGAAGGAGCCATTAGGGGTTCCTTACATTTGTCAAAAATTAGTCTCATTCTACACATTCACTCACAGTGAGTATTTGTGTAGGGTGTAGGGTGGCAACATGACAGCACACCAATTCTGAGTTCATCTTAACAGACTCTGTCTTTTTCCTTTCCCTGCATCTTCTAGTTTGTCTGCTATGAGTCCCAAGCCAAACTGGTCTGAATTGCCTTGCTAACAATGCCCCAAATCATCAATTTCTGAGATGACATCTCTGGCCAATATTTTCAGTGTAATAAATGCTAACTAAAAGTCATAATTGTAAAGCTGTGTGGCTAGCAGATTTCTGAATATCAGAAAATATATAATGTATGTGAGATACCAGGCTGATATAGTCATGGTTATTTTTCTTCTGCACACACACACACACACACACACACACACACACACACACACACACATCAGTGACCTTCATGATCTTTGTGCCCACTCATGCCTATTGTGGAAAGAGTGCTTCCCTTGTTTTAAACTTTAAACTACACTAATTATTGATCATTTAAAGTTAGCATTGTGGTCATTGATAGCATCAGGTTCTGATACAGACAGTAGAGAATGTTGACTAAGAATTATCAAAAAACAGAAAAAAGCAAATAAACTACATTTATAACACTCACATAAACAGTCATTTATACTTTGTGAAATTAGCTTTTTAAAAATATATTCTTTCTTCTGTATTAGGGTTACTATCTCTGCGACAAAATACCATTACCAAAGGAACCTGGGGAGGAAAGGATTTATTCAGTTCATGTTTCCACATCTTAGTTGATACTCAAAGGAAGTCAGGACAGGAACTCGAGCAGGGCAGGAACATGGAGATAGGAATTGATGCAGAGATCATTGGGAAGTGCTACTTACTGGTTTGCTTCTCATGGCTTGCTTATCTTACTTTCTTATTTTCTTATAGAACCCAGGTACCATGCTGCGAATAGCACCACCCACAACGGTCTGGGGCTCCTACCATCAATCACTAATATGCATTTTCTCAACCAAGGTTCCCTCCTCTCAGATGACTTAACTTGTATCTAGCACAGCATATTTTATTATTAATGTTTGCAAATGCAAACATCACAAAGTCAGCAATATAATTTTTTAAAACTTTTTTTCATCAAGAACCATAACAGCGAGGTAGCTGGGCCTCATGCTGTTCATGTAGCATAACCTACCTCAGGGCAGAGGTATGGGCTGAGGTCCTCTCAGGTGTCTAACCAACAGACCTTACTAATGGCACTTCCTACTAACTAACAATCCTTAGACTTGTTTTATATCAAATAAGTAATAATTCGATTTTCAAAAAAATCAAACCTTTCTTCATTATTTATTTCTTGAGATAATATAGAATGTTAAAGCAAAAGAAAATAAGGATGAGAAAACAGTTCTGAACATGTAATCACAAGAAACGTCATCCTGGATTGCTGTTGTGGCATATGAAGTAGTAAATATGATCAATGTCAGGTGACATTAGAGAAGGAAGAAAATTAAGAAACTGTAACTTGACTGGCTGAAAGCAAGAAATTAAATAAATAAAAGATCAAGGAAATTGTTGGAAAGAGTGTGGCGAATGTGTAAAGATTATGAAAGAAACTTGTGAATTCAATAGGGGAACAAAGTGCAAAAGCCATTTGATTCTTTAAAAGAAAAAGAGAAAGATGATTAGCAGGTTCAAAGTACATAAATATTCAACATTTTTAATTAAAATGTGTGTTTTAGTATAATTTTGCACTCGATGCTTAACCTCAGTTATCACTCTTCAAATTGAATGCTTTGCAAAGCTTTAAGCAGTATCACATAGATGTTAACTTGTGGAAATGGAATCCCATAAAAATATCCCCACTGCCTGTCAGAGAATTTAATCAGTTTTTAAACAAGAACCAATTTCAATCCCTAGTGTCCATGTAAGAAGCTTGGCTTGATGTTGTGTGCTTTGATTTCAACACTGAGAATGCAAAAGCGGGATCTCTAAGTCTCTCTTCCAGAAGACCTGACTAATCACTGAGGCCCAGTTCCCAAAGAGTGATTCCATCTCAAAAAAATAGTTGGAAACCTTCTGGGGAACAATACCAAAGTTTCACACACATACACACACGCACACACACACACACACACACACACGCTACCTTAATGACCTGTGCATGTAAGATATTTCAAGGGGAAATAGCTCAATTGTGAGGACTTTCTAGTATCAGTGATAAAAGTTATGAAATAAACCATGGTAAGACAGTCTTAGGTTCTGCTTCTAGACTGATTGATTGTTTTGATGGTGCAAACTTGCTTTTAATATGAGTATTGTGATATTTTCTCTACCTTTTTCTGTTTAAATATATTCCGCTATGGAGATGAAAGGATAGAACAGTGATTACGAGTCTTGTTTCTCTTGCAGAAGATCCAGATTGATTTACTAGAGTCCACATGGTGGCTTACAACAATCAACTCAGTTGCAGGGAACCTACACCCCTCAGACTCTCGAAGGCATTTGGCACACATGCGGTACACAGGCAAGCAAATAAATGCAAGTGAAACAGTCACAGAAAAAGATAAATGAATCCTAAAAAAATTATGTCTTAAATTTTAACCATAATTTAAAGGTTAACAAAATTTCACTTAATACTGTAATTTATGTTAATCACAATTTTCTTGTACTCCTAGAATTAATAGTCAATCAATCAATTAAAAAATAAGAAATACAAAATTAGTTTGTTACAAAAATAAGGACTTTGTTAAATATAAAATGAATTATGATGTATTGTAACCTGAATCTTCTGTGAATTTCATTCTGTAAAACACAGCAAAAGGGCAATAATTCAGATTTGAATTCTGCCATACAATGTTGGTTAATGGTTTTATGATTTTCTGTAAAATAAGAAAAATAAGAAATTTTGTCTATCTTTTTCATGTTCATTTCATAGCTTGAATGGAAAAAAACTAAATAGAAAAATCAAATATTAAAAGAATAAAAGAAAAAAATTATTACTCCCCTAAGGAAGTTATCGGACAAGTAGAACAAATGAAAGACCAGCACAGGGTCCATATGTGTTGTGAGAATTCCTTCCCTATATATGTTGTTTTTATTGGTTAATGAATAAAGAAACTACTTTTGGCCATTGGCTTACAGAATATAGTCAGGGTGGACAGGCTGGAATAGATAGATAGATAGATAGATAGATAGATAGATAGATAGATAGATAGATAGATAGATAGATAGAGGGTAGGCAGAGTCAAGAAGAAGCCTTGTAGCCCTGCCAGAGACAGATGCTGGATGGCAGATGAAACTTTACCTGAAAAGCTATAGCCACTTGGCAATGCACAGATTAGTAGAAATGGGCTAACCAATAATATCAGAGATAGCTAGCATTATACTTAAGTGATTGGTCAAGTATTTATTTAATTTAATCAAATTTATTTAAATAATTCATTTAAATATTTAAATTGATTTGTTTAAATAATATGGTTTCTGTGTGATTATTTCGAGGCTGAGCAGCAAAGAACAATCTAGCAGCCTCCAGCAACACATGTGGTGATGCTTATCTATCTCCAAGAAGAAAAATTTCCCTTTTCATAAAGATGGAAATTTAAAAATCTCTAGAGATGATTCATAGCTCACTGACAGCTGTTTACCTTCAAACATACCTTAGATCATTTTCCCTTCTCTCTGGTCGCATTTGAATTACATGAAAACAAGTTCAGTAAATTCTCCTGCTAACAAAGTAAAGGTTAGATTGTCTTTTGATAGTGAATTTGCCACCAGGTGGAAATGAGAGAGACAGGAACAGTCAAGGACAAAACCAAAGTGGGTATTTTGGTTTGACTTCAAGGTGTGAAAATTATTGACTAAATTCAAATCAAGTGGCATAACATGCATTTTATTTTAATGTAATTATTCAATTCTGCCTTTACCCACTTCATGTATGCATAGTTTTAGATATTATTCTTGACCTATTAAAATTAGATCAGTGTATACAAAGCTTAGCTAACAATCTAGTTCACATTTTCACTGTAGGTTAAACATAAAAGGTTTTTGATTGCTTTTCCAAAAGTTCAAATAATGACTGCTGTTTAGTCATATTAGAAAAGATTTGTGAAAGACGAGAGGTGAATTTGACTTTTTAATCTAACTCACATAATTTTGAAAATATATTGAACTCAATAAATACCCTCTTGATACTCTGTTGATGACTGATGATTTCTGGCTAAGTTACTGCAAAGGTGTGGAGCTCAGATACGATTTTAGAGTTGCTTCTAATTTCTTCCTTTACATGTATTCCAGAATTGAACACTGTTCACCAAGCAGGTGAGAAAAGAGTCTTTACCTAACACGTTCATTGACTCTGCATTCTTAGTCCCGAAAGAATCAATTACTAGACTCTGCCCAAGCTAACTGATAGTGTCAAACACTGTTTCTGAAGAATCTAATACACAACCCAGGTTGATGACAAATGGCAGCACATGATGGTATGATGAATTATGACAACTTATTTAACACAAGAGTGACACTTGTGTGCCATTTAACATTGATTTTATAGGAGTATCGGATGGTTTTCCTATAAAATTAGATATTCAGATTTATTTGTAAGAATCGTGTAAAAATCAAATTACTTATCCTTAATCTTCAATTCTGCACATGTCTGCAAACTGATTTTCTCTCTTCCTACTTAATAAACTAAGGAAGTGTCAGGAAATTTGAATTGATTTGATTGACGGAAATTTGATACAGTAGTTTGAATGGGGTAAGTTTGAAAGAGGTGAAATAGAAATCTTTATATTTAAAAACAGAATAATTCTTTTTTATTTATTTACTTATTTACTTATTTATTTATTTATGTATTTATTTTTTAATTTACCTTTTTAATTTCATTTTCCTGGATAGATGTCTCAGCCTTTAAGAGCACTACCTGCTCTTCCCAAGGTCTGGAGTTCAATTCCTAGCAACCACATAGTGGCTCACAAACATCCATAATGAGATCTAGTGCCCTCTTCTAGCCTGCAAGCACCCAAACAGGCAGACCATTGTAAAACTGAATACATAATAAATAAATAAATCTTTTTTAGAAAATCAAACCATAATATTCCATAAAATTTATTCTACCTATTCTTATATCTAAAAATAAACATTCTTTGTCAGTTTTATCACAGTCCCTCCATCACTGATAAACATTCTCCTGAGGTTTGCTCTTGCTCCCTACAAATTTTGCCAATAATTTAGGCTCTCTTTCTTCTTTTACATCTTTCATAATTCTCAACACAAAAGGTGAAAATTCTGTAGCAGAATTTGAGAAAACACAGCCTGGAAATATGAAGTTTCCAACACTACCATATTTCGATGTGGTAATAGATTGATTAATTTTTCTTAATTCCAAAACAAAAGAAGACATAAAACTAGACACCTTTCAGATATGTGGTTGGGAACATTATGGAGGGGATTACATGAAAGGAGGGAGACTCTGCTAATTTTCTCAGTCCTATCTTCTGATAATCTTGGCTGATGGAGGTCAGTTGTCTATAGAAACGTTCCAAAGGTGTTTATCTAGCAATTAAATATAAAATACAAAGGTTGGCAAAGAGTGACTTTAGTGGCTAAAGGTAGCATAAAATTATTTGCTTCTTGATGTAAAACATCCCAACTCTCAACATACATGGTGGTCCTGTGACAAAGGCACAAAAGATAGACAACTTGTTGGAGAGAATATTGCCTCACAATTTCAAAGGGTTAAGCCATGTGCAGAAGTCATGGTGGCTTTTCCTCATTCCTGTCTTACATTACTTATTTCATTTTAGAATTAAAACAATTCAAAGCCTTAAATATCAAATGCCCAAGCTTAAAATAATGTTCAAAGCTAAATCTCAGTTAACCTCACAGATTGAATTTCTAATATACAACAGTAACACAGTCTTTATTATACAATCAATTTATATTGCATCTATGATTCCTTAAATCAAGAGCCAGCAAGATTCACTTGCTATGCAAACATGACAGTTGGAGTTTCCCTGAAGGCTATGGTGGAAGGTGAATATTGACACCTAAAAGTTGTCTAGTGACTCCAGCATAACTCCTATGATATGTACATGTGTGTGTACACTACAGCCACAGTTACACATAAAACACCCACAACACACACACAAGCACACGGGGAGGGGTATATAATACTACTAATAATAAATATTTTTTTTCATTTATGACAATGAGACCTTTAATGCATTATTCAAACAAAAATAGTTAATTATAAACATAAAAACGTATGGGAAACACTAACTGGAATCACCATATATGTAAGTATGTATATGTACATCATACCAATAAGTGAAAAAAGGTAATGAACATTAAATTGAGTAAAGTGTATGAGAGGGGAAAAGAGGAGAAAACAATTTAAGCACAGAATTTATATTTGTATTTTAAAATTAATTTAAAATACATTTTGTTGTAATTTTCAGAGGTAATAATAGGAATTAAAGACAATATAAAACCAATATAATGAGTATCTCTGTCAATACTGATGTCAAACATTTAGGCTCCAAAGACTATGAATATGTATTTGGAAGTATCGTCATTAAGAGCCTGTCTAGTACACATTGAGAAGAAAGCACATGTCAATTATTAGGAAATTAGAAAGAAGAGAAAAGCTAAGCATAACAAGATTGTCCTTTACCATAACAAAGTCATTGCATAGATTTGCAAAGGAGTGCTTTATGGAAGAGGAAAAGGATATGACACAAAGTACTGCCTATAAACAGATGGGATATTTTGCTGTCACATGTGGTTACCCTTGCTCTTTTTACAAAAGATTTAGCTTGGTGAATCCTTAACCAAGTGCCAAATTAATTCTGAATTTGGCTTCTACAAATTATTGAACTAATCTAATTTGTCTTTCTTTTTGGTCAATTTGATCTTTAGAAAAATACTATTAATCAGCAGCAGAATTTTAACTACCCTTGGCAACCTTCAGTTCAGAACTTTTGAACTATAAAAACAAACGGATCAAACACTTTAATTTAAAACCCAAGCTCTAAACCCGAAAAAGGGAAAAGACTGTGGATATTCATCAAGACATTTGGGTAAACAGAAACTTTTGAATAATAAATATTTTTATCTTAATTGAATTTGTCTTGTTTTTTCTCTATACTTTTGGGTGGACAGTCCTATAACTTTAAAAAGGAAAATTAATACTCCACCTTTAATTGATTTAATTAAATTTCTTTGATGATGCATGTAATTCATCAGTAATTTTTCAGCTTTTTAATATTATTTTCATCAATAATAGGCATGATGGTCAATCAAGAGTTTATCCCATTATTCCTCTGTCTTTTATTATTTCATAAAGAGCTATCATTATTAATTAGCTTAAAATTAGTTCACCTCTAACATGTTTTTAGATAATGTTTTAAAATTATGCTAGCTTTCAGTTATTCTACTCTGTGCTGAGTTATTGTTATGTTTCTTATAATTTCCAGATACTAAAATTGAATTGATGTATGATTTCCTAATTTCAGTTTCTACAAACCTCTATACCTATCTTAATAAAGCAATTCTTTAAGTGACCTATTAATAGCTCACAGATATCACACAAGGAATTTCTCAAAAAAATCTACCTCTATATTTGTCCTATTTCCAAACACCACTATAACTGTTAAAAACAACTTAAGGAATAGCTGAATTTACATAAAATTACATTATCTAGGCAGATGATGTATAAGCTCGTTGATCCATTGAGAAATATATGAGCACATACATCAGTGAGGTAAAAGCAAACATAAAAACATGCTTAGCTATCCAAAGTTTATGATATATTACCATATTTGCTGTGATTTGTTATTTGTATTTTAAGATGTGTTACATTTGTTTATTCTGTGGAACATTTGTTTTAATGTTGCAATGATAAGTTTCATTCTTTTATGTTGCATTTATTTTATTCTGAGAAGCTGTGTTACTTTGCCTGTCTAAAACACCAGATTGGTCTAATAAAGAACTGAATGAATATTAGCAAGGCAGGAGAAAGAATAGGTGGGTTTGGTAAAGAAAGAGAATAAATAGAGGAGAAAAAATGAGAAAGAAAAAAAAGAAGAAAAGAAGGAGGACATCAGATACACAACAAGCCACAAAGTAAGGAATAATGAAAGACATATAGAAGTAGAGAAAGGAAAGGCCCAGAGACAAAAGATAGATGGAATAACATAAGTTAATAAAAGCTGGCT
This sequence comes from Myodes glareolus, assembly GCF_982192425.1. Taxonomy (NCBI): domain Eukaryota; kingdom Metazoa; phylum Chordata; class Mammalia; order Rodentia; family Cricetidae; genus Myodes; species Myodes glareolus. The sequence continues at coordinate 39,802,480 of NC_142045.1, read as the reverse complement.
AGAAACTAAGGCCAAGCACGCATAATAAAGAATAAGCCTCCATGTGCATTCATTTGGGAGTTCGACGGTGGGCCACCAAACCATCAAAAGAATAGAAAACAACCAGAAACAAGAGATTTTTATTTGCATTTTGACGTCCTGTATAATAGATAGTAGAATAATAGATGGTTATTTATTTAGAGGTAGACTCACAAATCAATATCCTCTGCTGGAACAGAGAACAGCAACCGAATCCAGCGCAGGAGAAGTGGCATACATAGTATAAGAGGCCACGACCCAGTGGGCCAGTAACTTAAAGGTTTCTGGCTGTATGATTTCCTACAGTAAACAAATCTCTGAGTGGCTATTTGGGAGTCAGGTCCCCCCAAAAATCTCCACCTACAAGGAATGAATAAGATCTGAGTGAAAATATAACATACTAATTATAACCCTTATATTTAAAAAGTTTATAATGATTATATTGGGTAAGTAAGAAGAGTGTAAAATCTGAAACAGAGATCCTAGCTGAAGGTGATAAATTTATTTTAAGAGCCACTGAATAACCAATTTTATGGTTAATTTCTCGGCAAAGGAAAGACTGAGAAACCAAACAGATTATCATTGTGCAATTTTCTTTCTTTTACTCAACATTAGACTTCCAGAATACATACTAATTTCCCCCAAAACTATGTCTTTTAAAAATAGTCATTGCCTAACTAGTACCTTATGAAGTACACTATATTCAGTTGATAGATATATATATCGTGTAATGATCGAACATTTACAATTTTTAAAAGAAATTTGCTGATTCCAAAATTAGAAGTGCACAGGTGAGAGGTGAAAATTTCAGATCTAAATAATTATCTCCAAGACTAAAATGCTAATTGGAAATTTTGGCACTTTGAAAATGATGGTATATGCAAAATTGGGCCGTCAGCATTTTACAAAGGGAAGAGATGAAGTAAATAATTCCCATAGAGAGTACCTCTGTAGAAAGGTCAACCTTCAGGCCAAAGGGAATAGAATCAGATATTCTCTCACAGTGTTGAAAATAGAGTATGAATAATTATAATACCTGATGGGGTCAAGGGAATTTGCATCCTTGAATAAGTCCTTACTCTTTCAGAAGAATATTCAATTTTTTTTCTGAGAAAACTAGTATTGCAATTATCAGATACTGTGTGACAATTATTCAATAAACCCTCAAAAAGTTCAAGTTGTATCAACTGCAAAATATTTCTAAAACTTGCAAAAATATTGCTAAAATTTGAGTTATCAGATCATATTTAAAAATTGCTGCTAGAAATAAAAGGAATATGCTCTAGAATTATACTATAAAAATATCTTGCAAATAACATGACTGAAGTCCTGATATGATTCACTGAGAACAACACAGTATTACCACTGTAGTATTCATGCAAGAGCAAAAATCAAACAAGCAAACAAAAACACAGAAGCCAGTAAAAGAATCAGTCAATATATGATGAGAAAACATCTCAAGGACAATCTTCCATATTGATTTTGTTATAAAAGTACCAGAAAAGTCATGTTTTGTTATTAGCATTACAGCAATGCTTCTTTTGGTGATGGTTAATATGATTATAAACTTTCTAAGATCTAGAGTCATCCAGAAGAAAAATTTGTGGACATCTCTGTGATGGGATTCTTTTAGATTGAGTTACTGAAGAAAAATAAAAGAGTGTAAATATGTGCAAAACCATGACATGGGGTTGGTTCCTGCACTACTTTTAAGAGGAAAGTGAGTTGAACTTCAGCATTCACCTCTATTTCCTGCCTGTAGAAGCAGACAACTGGTCTCACCCTGTTGCTTCCATGCCTTCCCAACTATGATGTGCAGCTCCCCAAGTTGCAAGCCAAACACACTCTTCTTTCTTAAGATACTTCTGGAAGTTATTTTCGAAGTGCAAGGGGAAAAAAAAAGAGGAGAATAAAAAAATTGAAGCCAGTCAGATTTACAAAGAAAGAATTTTTTATAAATTTCCAGGCATGGAAGCAAGCAAACATACACATGTGAGTAGTGAGGAAAATAAAATACAGTAGGGAATTTGAAAAGTCATATCTGATGAGTTCTTGAAGTTCACATGTCCTTACTCTTCTCAGAAAGAGTGATATCTCTTGTCCCTTTTAAAATTAGAAGAAGCAAAGTCGTTCTTAGATTTTCAAATCCCTGCACTATCAATACACACATGTAAATATTTGCACACACACAAATACATGCTTGCTTGCATGCACATATACACATTGTTTTCAAATTAGAAACATGCTAATTTGCCATGGATTAACAATTTAAAATTTATTTTGATTTCGATTCACTGATTATTTTGGGGGTATGAGAAGAATCTGAGTATTAACTTAGCATCTTGCTTTATTTACGCTGATTCTTATCAGTAACCACACACTGTTTTCAGAGTTTAGCTTATCAATATTAATTTAATAAGGACACTGAACTCATGATTATGACACCAAGTCTGATAACCTTTTAAAATCTATTTTCCAATAGAAACCAATAGAATTATCGAATTTAGAATACAGTTTATAGTGAAAATTATTTTATAAATTATTGGTAAGAAGGACAATTATGTCAGCACAATCTAATTATAAACTTCAGTAGTGTGATGAATTTATTCATCAAATTGATAGTACACTGGTATCAGAGAAAATTAAAAACTGAGTTTTAAAGAAATGAGCAATCCCCTACAGTAGGATTTCATATTCAGAATGATATTGCCTGTGTCAGTATGGTAAATTGCGCTTTACAGAACACCCTAAACACCGTAAATATGACATGTCACTTGCTAAAGACAATATTATGCAATTAGCTCATCTCTTGGTCAAGGTAAGTTTTAAGTTTTCTGGTCAAAAGATACACATATTGTTTCCCCATTAATTTCCCTCTGACTCATTTCCATGCCAAGTTTTGAAAAGAAAATGGGATTTCAAGGCTAATTATCATGCTGTTATAAATAGAAACTCTTCACGGGTCATATTCAGTTAAATGATACATGTACATGGACAGAATATTTAAAGCAAAATATTAATTTTAACATTTATAATCCATGCCAGGCGGTAGTGACACATGCCTTTAATCACAGCACTAGGAAGGCAGAGGCACGCAGATCTCTATAATTTCAAGGCTAGCCTGGTCTATAATAGCTGTAGTTTTAGGACAGTTAAGGCTGTTACACAGAGCAAAACTACCTCAAAAAGAAAAACAAAATAAAGATAAAAAAATAAAAAGTATTGTGTATATCAGAATTTTTGATAATTAATTAGAAGTTGTTCTGAGTTGACTGCATATTATTACCATTTGCATCTAGATTGTCATAACAAAATAAACTTGGGTTGTCGGAGTTATCTTCTTTTGACTTACTTAAAATGCTGAAAGTATAAAGTCTATCATGGTGTGAAAGGCATGGGAACAGACATGGAAAGTGTGAAATGTCAGCAGGAAGGTGTTGGTATCATTGCCTGGAGAGACAGGAATTGGTATTAGTCAATAAAACCCCTACTACTCCAGTCCCATCCCTTTTGAAGTACTTTCTCCAGCAAGGTGGTGCATTTTATCGGTTTCATAACGTTTGAGAATAGCACCATCAGACTGGAAACAAGTATTCAAACATATGAGCCTAAGATGTATTTTCCATTCAAACCACAGTGTCGTTACAGGCTTCAAATATTTTCATTCATAAACAGAAGCTGCTGATCCATTTCTTTTCGATCTCCTCCAAGATTTTCATGATTCAAGATTTTATTGCTCTCTAAATGTTTCTATTTTTACTTACATTAAAAAATATCCCCATGCCTGAAGAAACTTGAAGATGCTTTTCTCTTTGGTTATAATTTCCTGATATCAGCACATGTAATTTTACATTAGAATAAATGAAGGGTACATGAAGGTCATTCACTTGTCTTTGAAATCTTTATGTCAAAGACTTAACTTTTTGGTCCACAAGTGACTCTTTTCGACTTTTTGACTTGAATATGATCAATTAATTCAACCCAAAATAACTGCTGGATTTTTTTTATCATCATGCCAACAAAGCTCTGGAGTCTGGAGAGATTATTTACTAAGCTTTTTGTTCTGTATTTTTATAAATTTTTGTCTGGCAGAAACTATTTCCTTTGAGGAAACTGACATTCAATTTGAGCCTTGAAGGATGAGTAAATATTATCTAAGTGAAGGAGAGGACCAGAGAGATACCACTTGCTACACCTTGTGAAGCAGATGTGAGACAGAACCAGTCATGGTATAACAGAGAAAATGCAAGGTGTAGTTCCCTACAGAATCAACCACAAGGGAAAGGGAAAAGGGGCCAATGGAAGATTAGCAAGAAAAGGAAAGATGTCAGAAGAACTCTGTTGGTCCTATCAGTGAAGTTTACTTCTGTAACTAGCTTTTACAGTGTATCTACTGTCAGAAGTGGCCACCTTTAATTCTACAAAGGTCTTTAACTTCTCTTTTTCCCCAAAAATATACATAGCTATTGTCACTATTTGTGATCAAGAACCAGGTGATATTAGGGTTTTTAAGACATGTCTTATAAGAATTGGAGCTGGAATTCGACATATAAGGAGTTAAATTAGATCAAGTGATTTTTATTCAGAGGCATACCTCCATTGCGGGGCATGATAGAAAATAATCAACCATGTTAAGTAGAAAAATTGGATTTATTCCTATTATCCAACTAGCCTCTATCAGTTTGCCACTACATTCATGGTTAACATCACCAATTCTTCCTCTGGTTAGTATCGTGTTCAATTTACCAGTATCAGTAAATAGATAAAAAGGGAAAAAAAGGAAGGAAGGAAAGAAAGTAGGAAGGAAGGAGGGAAGGAAGGAAGGAAGGAAGGAAGGAAAGAAAGAAAGAAAGAAAGAAAGAAAGAAAGAAAGAAAGAAAGAAAGAAAGAAAGAAAGAAAGAGGGAGGGAGGGAAGGAAGGAAGGAAAAAAAGAAGGAAAAATAGTTGTCTTCACTAGTCTGCTTGCATGGAAATGGGTTAGCTTCTTATCTAATCTAAAAGTCTTCACCTCCATTCAAAATCTCAGTCTTATTTTTTAGCTTTGAACATTTCTGCCTCCAACCAGAACCAACATTTCAATAAACAGTGCTGATGGAATCATACATTGCCCAAATACTGTAATCTACTTATGATTGTAGTTAAAGTAAAGTATATACTTAACACTCCTGCCATTAATTCTGATGAAAACCTCAATTACTTCCAGAGTCAATTCTATGTTTTAAGATTCAGACTTACAGATACCAGGGCCTTCCAGATGTCCCAGTTTTCTCTGAAGTGCTAGGCTCCCCCCACTTGCTTTCTGCATTCCTAGCTTGCACACCTACTCAATTTGGTCTCAACATAGTAAATTCCCCCAAGAAAATGGTGCTGCTTCACAGATGTTTAAGGCCCTTGGTCACTTTTTATCATGAATACAGGTTTTATTCTTTTTTTATTCCAACAATATAGATACTAAGTTTAAACAAGATGATTCCTAAGTAACCAATGTGTGATTGACTGTGTAGTGATTGTTTTCTTCCTTTCTTGCCATGTCTCCAGAGAAGAGGCATCGCATATCACTTTCTGTCAATTCCTACCTATTACCGTATTAAACAGCAATTTGTTCTTCAGTCGGAAAGGTTATGCACAGTTATTGTGTCAACCCTGTGTTTAAGAATAGTAGACGATTACGTTTCAAAATAGCATTTTGTTAATCCCTTATAACATTTGTTTCATTGAGGGAATGGGCTGGTAGTTACTACATGGAGTGAAAATAATTTCACTGACAAAAAAAAAAACACCACAATTTTTTTCAAAAATTAATTTTTTTGTGCATTCTCAGGTTTCTAGTTAAATGCATGCTGCAAACTGCAAAACCATGTTAGGATAGCTGGAACGAGGTGAAATGATGAAGTGATGAAGTGCTTTATGCTAGCTATTGCAAAGATGACTCTAAGGGATTTTGAATATAAAATAAGTTTTTGTTTTTTTTTTCCGACACTGGGTTTGTCTGTAGCTTTGGAGCCTGTCCTGGAACTAGCTCCTATACACCAGGATGGTCTCAAACTTACAGAGGTCCATCTGCCTCTTCCTCCTGAGTGCTGCGATTAAAGGCATGTGCCACCACTGCCCATCCCATAAAACAAGAAATTTAAAGGTAACTAAAGTCATATTATATAAAAGATGTTTGATGACCCAACAGACAATAAATTTTACTTTAGCTACATTACATTGCTTTAATCTAAATTACAGCTACATTTAGATTGCGTTTTTCAGTAAAAAAAAAAAATATGAAAAAGATACATTTCCTCGACCTTAAAAAACATTATGATGAACAAGTTGGGGGGTGGTGTTCTGAAAGTTGGCTCTCTCCCACTATATACCACTTTGTTGCCTGTAGCTAACAATGACATCAGGTCACGCTGTGAGGTTCTTTGCGGATAGTACACATAGATTTATTGGCAGAATGATGACATCAAAGAGGCTGCTCAATTAGTGTTAGAGTCATTAACAAGGCAGGGGATGTATGGAGAGTGGCACTTTATTCAATTATACTTATAAAGATGCATCGCTGCGGGTAAGGAGTAATAGAAACACTTGTATATATCAGCACTTAAGTGAAATAATGATAGAAGCTGCTCTCCTTCCTTTTCCCACACTGTAGCTCATAGAATATTGTAGTTAACATCAAATCCTAAGCATTAGAGTCATGCCTTGAGCCTTTCTTGCTTCTTGCAATAATTGCAAGACATAGTTCTTCAATATTTTAGAATGTCCTTTGAGTGGTTGAAAGGATATCACAGTAATTAAAGGCCCTGACTACTTTTCAAGGGGTCCATGTTCAATTCCCAATATGACATGGCAACTCACAACCATCTGCAATTCCAGTTCCAGAGAATTTATCTGGTGACCTCATCTAGCTTCCATGTGCATCGGGCATGCACATGATACACATACATGCATGCAGACAAAACACTCATACACATAAAATAATTAAGGGAATAAAAGAGAAGATCCTATGAAATGTCCCGTGTCAGCTTTGCACAGACCATTACTGGATGGCATAAATTGAAAACTCAAACTGGTGATCATACAATCTTTCTCTTACACTTTATCAAAACTGCCCCCAACACCAACTGAGTGATTGCCTGATGAGCCAGGGGTTTGCACTCTGCTGGGAGAATACATCCAGGTTTGAAGAATTCAAACTAATTATTAACACTTTTTGCATAGTGAGGCACAAGTTTCACACAGTTCAAAGACCTTGCTTGATCACCGTATTAACAGTACGAATGATAAAAGTTTATTCATACTTCCTGTTATGAGTGGCTAATGACAAGAGATGCTTCACAAAATTAACAACTTATTTTATGTAGATAGAACATATATATATATATATATATATATATATATATATATATATTCTTGTAGACCTGTCTTATTCTATCAATGATAATAAGGTGGTAAAAAAGAGGCACTGTGCAAATATAAGCATTTCTAGACTTTGGCATGTGGAATTGAACTACATGCAAATAATCGAGACACATAACAGCTGGGTTAATTAGTCATGAAATATTTTACCACTACAGCTCAAAGACCATATGTATGGTGATTCAAGATAATCACAGTGTATTCATTGTGCCTGTGACATATTAGGGACATTAATGGAGGACAAAACATTCAGATCCTTCAGGAGTCTGATATGAGGATTATCCTTATTGCCAGACTTCACAAGATGTTGGAAAAAAGCTAAAACAACACACATACAAATAAACAAAACCTCAAAAAAGCAAGGTTAGAAAGAATGCATAGCAGTCCTGCTTCATTTTCCACTGTTGGGAAATTGGTCACAAACATACAGAAACTACAAAGAAGTCTGTCTTTGTCTACACAGAAAAAGAAATTTTTAAGGTCAGTGGACTGGCTCTAAAGGAGTAGTGTAGATTATGATAAGTTAGTGACAGCTTGTACAAAATTTTATGTACAGAAATATGATGTTTTGGGAAAATTTGTGTTCTGTATAATCACACAGAGTGTAATAGATAGCTTGTGTTCTGTATAATCACACAGAGTGTAATAGATAGCTAAACTCCCAGATCACTGGATATAACATTGAGTTGTTATTAGATCATCCAGTTAATGTTCTGGTCCATTCTCAAAATTGTCCAGGATAAAGTCATCAATTGGATGATCTTCTCTTTTCGGTTGATACGATAAAACACTGATCAAAAGCAATGTGCAGGAAAGGAATTACTTTTTCTTATATTTCAAGGTCACAGTTCATCTTTGAGGGAAGTCAGGGCAGGAAGTCAAGGCAAGGTTCAGAGGTCCAACAGCAATGAAATAGTGCCACTAGCTGTTTTTTTCTCTTCCTACTCAAATGAAGCTAACTTCCTGATATAGTCTAGGAATACCTGGCTAGGGATGGTGCTACCCACAGTGGGATAATTTCTTCTGCACCATAAGTAATCAATCAAATGTCCTGCACACATAGCAACAGGTCAGTATGACATAGGAAATTCCTCAATTGAGACTCTTCTCTCAGAGGGTTCTAGGCTGTATCTAGCTGGCAATTAAAGTTAACTGAGGCACATTCATGGAACAAATAAATATGAGATAATACAGCAATATGAAGACCACACAGACCTTATGCTTTAGAAAAATATTAGCACAGTTTTCAGAAGACAGTATTTATTGTCAGTATCTCTTCTGGAGACAAAATACCCAGATTCAAAGTTCATATGGGAATTTAAATAATCTAATATATAGCCATCCTGTTTGGGTGCTTTGTATTTCAAACAATTAATACAACTGTAACCTTCAAGATTTAATTATGTAAATATTATTTGTTTATGGTTATTGTTATCTGTGCTTAGGGTTTATGGAATAGTGTCATTTTGAATGTTTTTATCTCTTTCTTTCCATCAAGAGGAATAAATTATAGTGTGTTGACCCGTAAAAATACTCTAAGGACACTTCTGTGATTAAATGAAGGGTAAAAACATGGGTCTTATGTAAAGAGTTCTGTGGTTTCTCAATCAAGTGGTTCTAGTAGTAATTTGATTTGCTTAATTTCACTACTGGGTCACTGTTGCCATTGACTCATGTATGCTTGCCAAGGTGTTATTGGTAAATATAAGACATGGCATTTGGAATTCGAAGAAATGCTAAAATCATTGTATAGTATTTTGTGTATTAAAACAGATGAAGAAAGTTACAGAATATTCTTGGGTTGAATCAGGCTTTCTAGCATAGACCCCAAAAGACCAGAATGAAATGTAAAATATAATCAGTCATGTGACTAAAGACCAACCTAGTTCAACTGGCCTTGAATAGCTCCCACTAGATCAGTTCCACAGTATCCATGGGTGGACGCACCCCTTGCAGTCCTGCCTTCCTTTCTTATATTCTCTCTCCTTCTGCTCTTCATCTGGGCTTTGGGAGCTTAGTCCAGTGCTCCAATGTGGGTCTCTGTCTCTATCTCCATCCCTCGTCAGATGAAGGTTCTATGATGATATGCAAGATATTCATCAGTGTGTCTATGGGAAAAGGCCAGTTCAGGCACCGTCTCCTCTGCTGCACAATGAGCAAGCTAGGGACATCTCCTTGGACATCTGGGAACCTCTCTAGAACCAAGACTCTTGCCAACCATAAAATGGTCCCCTTAGTTAAGATATCTTCTTCCCTGCTCCCATATCCACCCTTCCCCTGTAAAAAGGAGCGGCAGGCTGCTTCCCATAGCCCGCCTAGCCTTACCCAAAATAATTTCACGGAAACTGTATTCATTTAAAACACTGCTTGGTCCATTAGTTTCAGCCTCTTATTGGCTAACTCTCACATTTTGAGATTTCTAATAATATGTGTAGCACCACGAAGTGGTGGCTTACCAGGAAGGATCTTAATCTGCATCCATCTTGGAGAGGAGAGCTATAGCGTCTAATTCATTTCCCTTCTTCCCAGCATTCTGTTCTGTCTTCCCAGCCTAACTATGTTCTAACCTATCAGGCCAAACAGTTTTCTTTATTAATTAACCAATGAAACAAGAGATAGATAGAAGATCCACCTATATCATTCCTCCATCTCAATTATCCTATTCCCCCAAGCTCTCCACAATCCTCCCCTTCTCCCTTTTCTCTACCCATCTCCCCTTACCCCCAACCCACGCCAACCCATCTCCTCCCAGCTTCTGCCCAGTGATCTTTCCTGCTTCCAATATCCATGAAGATAACTATATGTGTTTCTTTGGGTTCACCTTCTTATTTAGCATCTCTAGGATCATGAACTATAGGCTCAATGTCCTTTGTTTATGGCTAGAATCCACTTATGAGTGAGTACATTCTACATTCCTCTTTTGAGGTCTGGGTTATCTCACTCAGTAAAGTGTTTTCTATTTTCATCCATTTGCATGCAAAATTCAAGATGTCATTGCTTTTTACCACTGAATAGAACTCTAAAGTGTATATGTGCCACACCTTCTTTATTCATTCTTCTATTGAGGGACATCTAGGTTGTTTCAGGTTCTGACTTTTACAAATAATGCTGCTATGTGCATAGTTGAACAAATATTTTTGTAGTATGACTGGGCATCTCTTGGGTATATTCCCAAGAGTAGAATTGCTGGGTCCTGAGGTAGGTTGTATCCCAGTTTCCTGTGGGTCTGAATGAGTATGTGATCAAACAGGAATCTGTGAATATGACTGACAATAAGGGCATACTGAGAAGCCGATGATAATGACACTGGATTTTGATTCTACTGCATATACTGGCTTTTTGGGAGCCTAGTCTGTTTGGATGCACACCTTCCTAGGATGGGGGGACCTTGGACTTCCCACAAGGCAGGGCACCCTGACTTCTCTTAGGACTGGAGAGTGAAGGGGAGGGGGGCTGGGGAGAGTGGGAGGGATATAGGAAGATGGGAGGAGGTGGAAATTTAAAATAAATTAATTAATTAAAAAATTTTATTGAGAGAATATTTGTATATCGCTATGGGGTGAATTATTGCAGTTTTATAAATATATATATATATGTCAAATCATGTAATATGCATTTAAATTTTTTTAAATATTTGTCATTTTTATCAATTGAGAATTTCATTCTCTTGTTATTTTGCAGTATGTAATAGATTAGGTTAACCAATAGTTATTCTAAAGTAATGATGGAGGAGGGTCTATGTGTTACTTTCATTGGTTAATAAAGAAACTGCCTTGGCACTTTGATAGGACAGAAAATTAGGTAGGTGGAGTAAACAGAACAGAATGCTGGGAAGAGGGCAATGAGGCAGACGCCATGGAGCCAGCCACCAGGTCAGACATGCTGAATCTTTTCCGGTAAGGCACCACCTCGTGGTGCTACATAGATTATTAGAAATGGGTTAATCAAGATGTGAGAGTTAGCCAGTAACTAACTTTCTAGAAATAATGTGCCAGGCAGTGTTTAAATGAATACAATTTGTGTGTTGTTATTTCTGGAGCTAAGCTAGCTGTGCAGGAGCTGGGCAGGATGAAAAGCAGGCCTGCCCACAACTCCTCTCTACATATGGCACCCAATGTGGTGTTTTGAAAATACCTTGGCTTCAAAACTGAAGTCAAAAGGTATGTTACTTTGGAGAAGAGATATTGCTTTTGTTTCCACAGAAAATGAGAGGCTGTGGATTCATTCTGAGTTAAGAAAAATCAGGATCGAAAAAGGAAGAACACTTGAGAAATCTCCGATAGGAACAGATGGCCCAGATGACAGAGTTCTACATCCAGAACAGATTCAAGACTGCTGCCTGAGATGATCAAGACTCCCAGGATACTCCAGTCGGGACTTGATTATAACTCTAAATTTTCTTTAGGTCCCCATAAGATCATCAGCGCCCCCAACCAGCAGGAAGTAGCCTGGAATACTATGCCCACATTCCCAACAAATGGACTATGGGTATTTTCCTTTGTTTAAAAAAAAAAAAAGAGGGAAATGGTGTGGGAGAATTGTCTGTATTCTGTCAATCATATTTTAATAAAATGCTGATTGGCCAGGCAGGAAGTATAGGCAGGAAAGCCAGACAGGAAGTAGGTGTGGAGCAAAGAGACTGGGAGTATTTTGGAAGCAGAAGCTCCCTCCACCATTCCTGCACAGACCACCGAAGAGGCAACATGTAAGCTGTCACACTGAGAAAGGTACTGAGCCCTGTGGCTAATGTAGATAAGGATAATGGGGTAACATAAGTTATAAGAGCTAATAAGAAGCCTGACCAAATGGGCCAATCTGTTTATAATCTTAAGGAGTCTTTGTTATTTCTTTGGGATATGCCGGTTGTGGGGTACCGGGAGGGAACAGATATCTCAACAAGCCGGCCCTCATACTACATATGGCACCCAACGTGGATAACTGAATCCACAGAAAGCTTGAGAAATCTTGGGAAAGAATAGAGTAAAGCATGTCTTCTTGGTGGCAGCAATTTCTCGGGTCTGCTCTGCTTGCTAGAGGCAAGCAAGCACTCTCATCTAAGAGAGGCTTCCTGACTCAGCTTTAGCAGCAAAACCCTGCAGCTCTTTTAAGAGGTCCTGCCACGAAACACTTAAATGGTCTTGACGAAAAGCTGAGCGCATGCTTTTCGGTTGTCAGTAGTAGCAGGAAAAAAAGCTGTGACGTTTTAAAATGCCGACTTTCTGGGCTGTCCTGCCAGGGCAATTTCTGACTCTTTCAGGCTGGCAGTCCGACTAAGTGTGGTCTATGAGCAGAATGCTGCAGCTTGCTTGCTGGCAGGGACCTTCTCTTCTGTCCAGAGAACAGTCTGGGGATCTCCTTGGACCTGTGATCCCATTTATAGTCAAGTCTCCTGTAAACCCTAAGATGACTCCCTTAGTTGAAAAATATTCTTCCTTGATCTCATATCCATCCTTCCTCCCTCCCCCCATCCCAGTCCACCTAGCTTTCCCCATTCCTCCCCTACTCCCTTCTCTCTAACCCTCTCCCCTTCTAACAACCATCCCACCCCCCCATGCACCAGAGGTTACCTGGGACTCTTGTCTATTTCCAATCTCCAGGCAGATAGCTACATGATTTTCATCAGGTTCACCTTCTTATTTAGCTTCTCTAGGATCACGAATAATAGGCTCAAAGACCTTTAATTATGGTTAGAATCCACATATGAGTTAATACATACCATATTCCTCTTTTTGGGTCTGGCTTACCTCACTCAGTAAAGCGTTTTCTATTTCCATCCATTTGCATGCAAAATTCAAGATGCCATTGTTTTTTACCACTGAGTAGAACTCTAATGTGTATATGTTCCAAACCTTTATTAACCATTCTTCTATTGAGGGGCACCTAGGTTGTTTCCAGGTTCTGGCTATTACAAATAGTGCTGCTATGAACATAGTTGAACAAATGCTTTTGTAGTATGATAGGGCATTTCTTGGGTATATTCCCAAGAGTGGAATTGCTGTATCCTGAGGGAGGTTGACTCCCAGTTTCCTGAGAAACCGCCACACTGATTTCCACAGTGGCTGCACAAGTTTGCATTCCCATCAACAATGGATGAGTGTTCCCCTCATTCCACATCCTCTCCAGCATAGGCTATCATTGGTGTTTTTGAGTTTGGCTATTCTGACAGGTGTAAGATGATATCTCAAGTTTATATGGAAAAGCAAAAGACCCAGGATAGCCAAAACAATCTTATACAATAGAGGAACTTCTGGAGGCATTACCATCCCGGACTTCAAACTCTATTACAGAGCAACAGTACTGAAAACAGCTTGGTATTGGCATAACAACAGAGAAGTCGACCTATGGAATCGAATAGAAGTCCCGGGTATTAACCCACAAACGTATGAATACCTGATATTTGACAAGGGAGCTAAAGGCATACAATGGAAGAAGGAAAGCATCTTTAACAAATGGTGCTGGCATAACTGGATGTTAACCTGTAGAAGAATGAAAATAGATCCATATCTATCACCATGCACAAAACTCAGGTCCAAATGGATTAAAGACATCAACATTAATCCGACCACTTTGAACCTGATAGAAGAGAAAGTGGGAAGTAGTCTACAAGATATAGGCACAGGAGACCAGTTCCTAAGCAGAACCCTAGGAGCGCAGACAATAAGAGAAGCAATGAATAAATGGGACCTACTGAAACTGAGAAGCTTCTGTAAAGCAAAGGACACTGTCAGTAAGACCAAAAGGCTACCTTCCGACTGGGAGAAGATCTTCACAAATCCCTCATCAGACAAAGGTCTGATCTCCAAAATATACAAAGAACTCAAGAAACTAGACACTAAAATTCTAATTAACCCAATTAAAAAATGAGGTACTGAACTGAACAGAGAATTCACAACAGATGAACTCCGAATGGCCAAAAGGCACTTAAGGTCATGCTCAACCTTCTTAGCGATCAAGGAAATGCAAATCGAAACAACTTTGAGATATCATCTTACACCTGTCAGAATATGTGTTCTTTGTAATCTGTGTGCAGTTTTAGAAGCCATTTGTCAAGATGCCAGGTAAAAAGGTAGGTGGTTAGGAAAATGGACTTCATTTCAACAAAGCAGGAAAAACAGAATAGATGGAAAAGATAGGTGCTGATTCTTCAACAGTTAATTCATTTGCATTTTCCAATTGAAATGCAATGGGGCAGCCTCAGTGAAACAATATCATTCACAAAGGAGGGAAAGGCCATCCCATAATCACAGGCCCTGGAACTGAAGGCATTTGCACTTTAGTTACTTTGAATTGTCATTATGGTAAGAAAAGAAGAGGAGATAGAAATGTGTAAGAAACAAACTGTAGAGAAGAGAGAAAACAAGTGCCTTAGTTATACCTGCCTTGTTTCTGCTCCAATCCAAAATGCTCAGCCTAACATGTGTCACGTTGAATTATTTCAATTAAGATGGAATACTAAAGACACTGTCACAAGGAAGTTCAAAGACTAGAAATGGAAACATGTTTTATTGTACTTGGGGTGTGTGTGTACATGCCTGTTCTTTCTATAAAACATTCGTGCACTCAATCTATATATTTAACCCTCTTTAAGAATGCATCATTCCACCAAGATCACAGCACAAGTCTTTCTCATCAAGTGTTAGGACCCGAAAGTCACAAAGAGGATTTGGTACAGTGATGAGACCTCTGCTTTCCAAAACTGGACCTTTCAGGACATGAGCCTGAAATAAGCACAATGATCTCAGAAAATCCAAATAGACTTTGAGAGCTATATCTATACTTGTTTATTATTCAGAGACAGCAGCTGCCTAAGAGAATAAACTATCTGCAAATAGCATAATTAGTTTCATCTGGCAGAGTGAACATAGAGCTATTTCAATGTTTATGAAATGAGAAAAAATATGTCCCAAAACTATTCACTTACTACTCTAGAGATTAGAGAGTGACTTCCTTGTCTTGTTCTTTCTGACTTTCTACATGTCTGTCTGTCTGTCTGTCTGTCTGTTTGTGTCTATCTATCTATCTAATTTATTAACTATCTACCTTTCACTGATTCATCAGCCATCTATCTGTGACCTGAAACATTGATTCAAACACAGAACTGCTCTGACCAGTAACTCAATTCTGACCTAAAATAAACACTTTCCAACACCAAATCATTGCAATGATGATCACAGTACACATTGAACTGTATTTTCCAGTGGGCACACATATGATTGGAATCAAAGTGCTTGCTAGCTCTGGTCAAAAACGCCAATGACTGTCACCGAGAGGATCAAAGTCTCTATGATGTCCGTTACCCCATGGAACTTTTCAAGCAGGTGAAGAATAACTCTCGTCATTTCTTACAATACATAGTCAATAATAAACAATTCCCACCCTTGAAGATAACCTTCTGGAAGTGCTCATTATGGAGATGTCAGGATTTGAGGTCAGCTGTGAGCAGTGCTCGTTGTATTTGTGATGTTATTCTCTGAAGTTATCTTTGATCCATTGTGCTCCCATGTCACCAAGAACAGTTTCAGGAGGGAGGAAAGTTTTATAAAGCAATTCCAAACAGTGGTAAAGGTTAATATTGTCTTCCACTTCAGCCCATGCATCAGATGCCAGGCTGACCTTGACTTGTTTTAGTTACTTGATTCATTTTGTGACAAGATATCTGACAAAGGCCTCCAGAGGGGTTTATTTTGACTTACTGACTAAGGGCAATGTCCATTGTGGCAAGAAAGGAATGTGGTGAGAGAATAAGTCACATAGTCAATCTGCAGGAGCGGTCAGGAAGAAGAGCTAGAGGAAGGTTTGTGCGCTGTGCTCAGGTTAATTGATCTATTCATGTATTCATTAATTTATTTAGTGTAAGGTCTGAGGCCTAAGCCCATTGATGTCACTGCCCATATTTAGAGTAGCTGTTTACGAACTCATGTCCATTGCAACCACAAGAGTAAACACCTTGCTGGTATGAACACGTTGCTAGTATGAAGGGTACATGATATTTTGTTTATTTAACATCCTGCTCTGAATTTATCCACCTCAGAGCGTCTTTTGAAAAATTGTTAAACTCAAACATTATGCCATAGTAAATGCATTGAACCTAGTGGCTTTAAAAATCTTATATACTCTATAGATTAATTTATAAAATATACTTTGGAAAAAAATTATAAGAAAAATTAACTTGACTAATATATTTTTGAAACATGTTAAATACTTTTTTAAACTTTTTCTTTGATTTATTTTGAAACAGGCTTGAATGTTTTCTAATTTTTTTCAGTTGATAATAGATTTATTTTTCATGCAATATGTTCTCATTATGATTTTCAGTCACCCTATATCTCATAGATTCTTCTAGTCGACCTTTCCAGACAAATCTATAATCTCTCTTTATTTCACTTATTAGAGAAGAAACCTCTAGAAATTAATAATAAAATAAATAAAAAGGCATTAAAATGTTATTAAAAGTAAACTGACAGTTTGTGTTCTTTCCCCATTTTCCTCACAGCTTCCCCAATCTCAAAAACTATTAAATCTTTTCTTTAAGCCACTCTTACCGTCTAAGCATCTTAACTAGAGTCGTTGGCAGTGAGCCATCTGCCAGTTGCTGTCAATGGATATGCTTGTTGTCAGGTCTAATGCCTCAGCTATGAGCTACTGAAAAACTCTACAAGAGGGCACAGAATTTTATTAGAATAGCATTTCTCAGCTAGTTTTAAATTTTTTACCTTTTCAAAAAATCACTTTTTTTATTTTCTGTCTCCTTTCATTAGGTGGCTCTAATTACATTTCTCTCCTGGGCTGGAACTATGTCTTATCACGTGAGAGTACTTGTTGCTCAAGAAGATTTGGGTTCAATTCCAAGCACTCACACGAATGCTCACAACTGTCTATAAAACTCAAGTACCAAAGGAAACCTACTTCACTTCTGGCTTCTGGTGGCACTGGGAATGCTCATTGTATCAGATATACATTCAGGTAAGATACAGCTATCTATCTGTATTCATCTGTCTATCTCCCTATCTATCTATTTACACATACACAGTCATGTATATATACAGAGAGAGAAAGAGAAATACCACATTCAACAAAACACTTGTGTTTTCAAATATTTTTTATATTTGATTTGTTTCTCTGAAATTTTTTTCTTTAAAACCGGTGACATCTAATGCTGTTACTATTTTTTTTATTAGAATTTATCTGCATAGATTTTTTAAGAGTCAGATAGTCAGATGTTGGTTTTCTCTTTCATGCATGAATCCAGCTGAAGTCTAGTCTTAATCTGATTTGTATCCAGTTCACCTTTCTTACAGAAGGCATTCTTTTGTCCTCAAACCAATAACAGTAGTGGGTACCCATCTCTCAATGAACTATATCTTTAGATGGCTAATTTAAATTAAGACTCCTGTAGACAACTATTAAAAAAGGAGTGAAGGGACCAGTGATCTTATCAATACCCAGAAATGAGTAATAATGAGGTCAAGACTGGAGTTAATAGAAAAGAGAGCAAGCAAACCATATAACTAAGAGGCATGACATTTCTCCCTTGGATCCCATCAATTAATTCTTCAGGGAATGGTGAGACTAGACTATGAGTAAGGTGTAACTGTGTTATAAGTAGTTCTGAATAGTTAAATTTCAGTCCATATTCAGATGGGCAAAAAAATACCCAATATTATCACAACAAACATACAGGCAGAACCTTTGTTTAGTACAGACGTAAGAGGGGAAGACTCCTGTATTGAAGCTGTATTGAAGCTGTGTCAGTCCAACTGTGAGCAACTTTAATATTACATATTAACTTCCACAATGTGCTGCCCATATTTATTCTTGAAATCTACAGACCACTGTCCAGCATGAGATTTTCTGAAGACTGGAAGGTGTTGTGTACAACTTGAGTTGCCTGTTCGTTTTCAACGTATTTTAGATAGCATAGTGTTAGTGCAAGGATTTTGCTCCTAAATGATTCTGCCTTGGCTATTTATTGGGGTGATATAGCATTAAACCTAGCAAGAGAGCTTTTAAGGAACTTTAGTCTTATTGATGGATTGTTTATTATACTGTTGGGGTTTATTAGACTGAGGCTGCTTTTTGATCACAAGCTATTAATCTCTGATTTACTTTTCACTCCTTAAACAGAAACATTTAATTTATACAACATTTTTATCCACAAAACTCCAGTTAATTTTTAGGCCAATAATGATAGTGATATTTTACAATTTTAGCAAAACTTTTATTTCTGAGTGCATTTAGAAAGAAATCACTCAGCTTCAGCTATAGCGTAATATGCACGTACGTGTAGGCTTTTATCTGTGTCTCCTTCCCAACTTAGCAACATAAAGTTCTGTTTATTCATAGTGGAACACATACATCATTTAAAATTCAAATTTGTTTGGTCTCTAGTTTGCTTTCATAATATATAAATGTATTCCTTTACTGGTTATGGATATGTGACAAGATTGTATCTTAACTTTGAAATTTAGAAAAAAAATCACAGTTGTCTTGGGATGGCCAATTTGAGGAACCAATACTTGTCATTTCATTGTTGAAAGTTATGATTTCCAGTTATTTCCTGACATCAATATGTTATATAGATGCATTAGGACAGTGAGATTCAGCCTGAGTTTCTGAAAGGTTACAAGGCCACAGCAGGTCAGAAGCAGTGACAAACCTGCTTAGTCTAAAACATGATAATTGGGCAAATTATTTATAACTGTAGAAAAAAATCTATCAAAAATTATGTTCATCCAAGGGCTTTCCACAGTATTCTTCAAAAAAGTACATAAAATGTAGTTTACAAGGACACGCTGTCCTCTAACAACAACAAATAGATATTTTAAGATGCATGAATACAAAGAAATTATATTTCCTTATGCTAATCAGCCAGAGCAGTAGCCCTGGTGTTATTTACTGTGATGAGCGCAAAGCAGTCTGTTGACAGCTTAGGAACTAGAGTGGTTTATGCACTGGGGAAAATGAGGTTTAATTTGACTTGAAAGTCATTTATTAACAATGTGTGTGTGTGTGTGTGTGTGTGTGTGTGTGTGTGTGTGTGTGTGTATGAGAGAGAAATAAAGATAGAGAGAGATTGGGCAGGTTATAATGAATGTGCCTTTGTATGGGTGTATGTTTGTGTGCTAGAAGTCATACACTTTTGTAAATATGTGTTTGAGATCATAAGTTGAGATTAACAATTTTCCTCAATATTTTACCTTGTGTATTAAGACAACTTTTCATTTGAATCCATGGCTTTCATTTGAACAGCCTATGTATCCACGTTTCTTCAGGGATTCCCCTGTCTCCTCTTCCTTAATGTTAGGATTACAGGCCAACTGTCCTATCACCTAGTCTTCCTATGGGTCATGGATATCTGAACCCTGGTCCTCATGTTTATAGAAAAAGTACTTCACCAACTGAGCCTTCTTCCAAGCCCTGATATAAACTTAAGTTTAAGAGTATCCTAGTTCCAGCTTTTTTTATAATTAACCTCTTGGTTTAATAAATTGAGTCAAGTTAAATAAGTTTACTAAAACAATAGCTACTGGATGAAAAAACTAGACCCAGATTTCTCTTCAGTATTTTCTTAGAAAGACTTTGAAACCAAGGCACATTCTAAATTCCCTGTGCTTCTTTATTACACATACTACTCCTTTTTGAGTATTTATTAATTTTCAAAGCATATTTTTACTAGATTATTTAAAAAGAACACTAAATATTTTCATAAGAACAGATTTTACATTTTTAATCAAAATTTTATCCTTAATCTGACAATACTATTAACACTAGGGCTTATACACACACATTTGAATAATGTATAGGCTGGAAAGCTAGAAGCATATAGGACAGATAAATAATAAGAGCAAAAACTATATATTACCTTTTTAAATGGTAAAAAATTAAAATAAGAAGTATATCATATATCAGACATCAAGGATACAAGGAACATACTTACACATAATAGAGCTACATACAATAAGCTTATAGCAAACATAAATGAAGAGAAACTTAAAACAATTCCACTAAATTCAGGAACAAGACAAACTGTCCACTTTCTTCCTTTCTATTCAGTATAATAGTTGAAGTTCTAGCTAGAGCAATAAGACAATTAAAAGTGATCAAGGAGATACAAATTGGAAAAGAAGAAGTCAGAGCATTATTATTTACAGGTAATATATGTCTATATCTATATCTTTCTATCTATCTGTCTATCTATCTTTCTGTCTATCTATCTATCTATATATATATCAATTTATTTATCTATCTATCCATCTATCTATCTATCTATCTATCTATCTATCTATCTATCTATCTATCTATCTATAAACACCACCCAAAATTCTACCAGAGAACATTTCTCATCAAGTATCTGGATACAATTAACTAAAATAATCAGTAGCCTTCCTATGTACAAATTATAATCAGACTGGGAAGGAAATCAAAAGAATAATACCTTTCAGAATAGCAACAAATAATATGAAATATCTTTTTGTAACTGTAGCCAATCAAGTGAAACATCTGTATGGCAAGTAATTCAAATATTTGATGAAACTTAAGAAAATATCAGAAGATGGAAAAATTTGCAGGATATAACATAACAAAATGATCATTTTACCATAGACAATCTACAGATTCAACAATATCCCCATTATTATTCCACGTTTTTTTCTGGCCTTGAAAGAGTCATACTCTACTTCATATGAAAAAACAAAAGAACTCAAGATAGTTAAAACAGCACTGAACAAAAAAAATAACTTCCAAAGGTATCAGCATCTGAGATCTCAAGCTCTGCTACAGGACTATAGTAATAAAATTCATATGGTTTTGAAATAAAAACAAAGAGCTTCATCAAAAGAATTGAGTAGAAGATTCATACATAAATTCACAACACCTTTGTGCACCTGGTTTTCAACAAAAAGGAGAAAACTATACAATGGAAAAAATGAAAGCATCTTCAATAAAGAGTTCTTACTGGATTTTGGCATTTTGTAGAAGAAGGCAAGTATATACATATTTATCAATATGCACAAAACTGAATTCCAATTGTATCAAAGATCTCA
This sequence comes from Myodes glareolus, assembly GCF_982192425.1. Taxonomy (NCBI): domain Eukaryota; kingdom Metazoa; phylum Chordata; class Mammalia; order Rodentia; family Cricetidae; genus Myodes; species Myodes glareolus. The sequence continues at coordinate 39,781,009 of NC_142045.1, read as the reverse complement.
ATATAAAATCAGATACAGTGATCTGAATAGAAAGGATAATAGGGGATAACCTTGAATGCACTGGTATAGGAGATAGCTTCTTGGAGAGAACACCAACAGAATAGAGATTAAAATATACGATTAATTAATGGTACCTCATAAACTAAAAAGCCTCTCTTAGGCACATAGAATGAGAAAAGATCTTCATCATCCCCACATCTGACAGAGAGTTGATCTCCAAAATATATAAAGAATCAAGAAACAAGACATAAAAAAGAAAGAAAAATGAACCAAATAATTCAATTCAAAACTGAGGTACACATCTAAACAGTTCTCAGCAGAAAATTCTCAAATGGCCAAAAGACATCTAAGGAATTGCTCAACATCTTTAGTCATCAGGGAAATGCAAATCAAAATGACTCTGAGAGTCCACCTTATATCTGTAAGAATGTCTAAGAAAATATACAACTGGCAGCTCATGATGGAGAGGATATGGAGTAAGGGGAACACTCCTCCATTGCTGGTAGAAGTCACTTTAAAAGTCAATAAGGTGGTTGGGAATTCATCCTGAGTATGGTCTATCATGCCACATGAACACTTACTCAACTATGTTCCTAGTAGCTTTATTCATTATAGTCACAACCCAGAAATAGCCTAGATGTTTATTAACTGAAGAATGGATAAAGAAAATGTGATTACATTTTCACACTGGAATATTATTACCTGTTAAAAACCATGGCATCCTGAAATTTGCAGGCAAAATGGATAGGTCTAGAAAAAGCTATCCTGAGTGAGGCAAATCACACCCAGAAAGACAAATACTATATGTTCTCACTTATAAGTGGATATTAGCTCTAAAGATAACCATGTTACAATACACAGACCCAGAGAACTAGGTAACAAACAGAACTCAAGGGGGAGCTCAGATCTCCCTGGGAAGGGCATTTTGTGTGTGTACTGTGGGCAGGTGGGGATGGGAACAGTAGGGATAAGGTAGGGATGAGGGTTAGAGTAGTGAAAGAGCTATTTGGGAAGAGGGTGATTTCAGGGTCAGGTAGAAACTTGCTGCAAGTAAAACTCCAAGCAATATACAAGGTTTACCCTAATTACAACTCAGAGGATAAAGGAGTGTGTAGCCTGAAATGCCCACCTACTGTGGCCAGGCATGACTACCATTTCAGGGATTGGGACACCAACCCAGCCACATAACCTTCAACCTACAGTCTGTCTAACCTATGGTATGTAAAGTGATAAATGTGGCACAGAGATTGTTGGAGTAGCCAACCAATGGCTTGTCCAGCCTTAGATAAATCTCATGACAGGAAGCCCACCAGGACTCAGAGACTGGATAGCCCAGGTACTGAAGATAGAACCAAACATGGCTAAATGGGGGGATGTCACTTTGATAATATCTAATGATATTATGATATACTCATAGATTGGTGCCTTACCAACTAATCACCTGAGAGGCCTCTTGCAGCAATTGGTGGAAACAGATACAAAGACCCACAATTAGACATTAGGCAGAGTTCTGGGAAGCCTGCCAAGGACAGGGAGGGAGGACTGTAGGAGACAGAGTGGTCAAGAACATAACAAGAAGAAGAACAACAAAAAACCCACAGAATCAACTAAACTGGACTCATTAGGTGCTCACAATGACTGAAATGATCACCAGGGAACTGATATGGAACTGACTTAGGCACTCTGCCTATTTATGGCAGCTGTGCAGCTTGATATTCTTGGGGGACTCCTAACAGTGGGGGCAGGGGCTGTCTCTGATTCTTTTGCTACTTTTATGAGACCCCTTTTTTCATACTGGAGTCCCTTGCCCAATCTTAATACAAGGGGAGATGCTTAGTCTTACTACAACTTGTTATACCACATGTTATTGATAACCATGGGAAATTTGTCTTATTTTTTCTGAATGCAAACTGAGAAGGAATGAATGGAACAGGAGGAGTAGATATAAAAGATGTGGGAGGGACAGGGAGGAGAAGAGGGACAGAAAACTGGTTGGGATGTAAAACCAATATACTAATGAAAAAATTATTATACTTAATCTAGCAAGACAACTAACACTAATTTTCAAACACATTCATCTGAATAATGGATGAGCTGGAAAGCTAGAAGATATGAGGGACAAATAATAGTAGTAAGAACTATGTGTTGTTTTTTAAATGACCAAAAATTGAAAAAAATAAGTATATGATATGTCAAAAAACTCATAGGTTACCACCAAAAAGGAATTTAAGACTTTTTTTCAAAACAAAACAAATCATAATGATTGAATTGCTAAGCTAACTACATATTCTAAAAGATCACAATATCCACGTTGAGAAATTTCTCATCAAGAGTCCCAAATCTTTGGCAGATGGTTGTAGAAGATTGGTCAGTTTCAACTCCTGACTATCCTCCTGTGACAGTGGGAACCTGTCACTCTGATACAGGCAACATTACATATTATTTAATGCAATTAATAGCCTTATGGATATCTCTCAATGTCTGACTTTTACAATCCAATTTATTTTCTAAATTTATTCCAGATTAACTTTCATTAAACATAGCATTCAAATACTGGTTTCTAATACTTAGAAATCCATTTATTTTCAGACCTCTTATGACCCATTAAAAAAGTATAAGTGAGATTTAGTCCTGTGACATGAAGAAAAATAATGCTGTAAGAGCCCCCAAGGTCTGTCTGAAGACCATACTTTAGAAAATTTGTCTGTGTGCTTGCTGGTGAGCTAACTGAGTCATAGATGGGTTTCTGAAGCAGACAGGCTGTCACAGAAGAAGGAAAACTTGTCTGTGGTTAGTAACATGGGGAATGCTTGTAACAAGTAGAAAACTAATTTAGTATTTGTCACTATGGTATTCATTTACTCTTTTCACACTCATAGACACAGATATTTCCTTATTGAATTAAAATGCATCTTTTAGGATGTGTACTTCTTTCCTGTCTGATTAATTCTAGGGCCCCATTAATATCTGTTGATATACTTAACAGTCAGTATGGAAATGTACTGCTAAAATAAGTAGAAAAATACCATTTGCAATAAAATGAATACATCTTAAAGCATATTATCATCATTACATATTATTTCTTTATTTTTTAAGTATACAGAATTTGACTGAGACACTCATACATTATAGGCAAGTGACCTATCTCCAAGCTATATTCCAAATATAATATAAAATTATTTGGTATAAAATTTTAAAATATTATTTTATTTTAATATATATAACCAAAGATAAATATATATAAATATAAGTTGACAAATTTGGGAAAATTGATTATATTTCTGTCTTAGATAATTCCCACTTTAATGTTTAACTGACTTTATTGATTTGTAGTAAATTCAAAATAGTTTTAATACAGAATATTCCTAATTGTTGGGTTATTTTTTTCTTAAATTAGGTAAAGAAATACTATATTTGCATTCATAAAATATTTTGGTGTGTAGATTCCTATTATATACCTTCGCTTTTGTAATGGGAAATGAAGGCATGATAGAACAAGTCAGAAAATCATACTTTCATTTAAAAATGATTTATAGAGTGCAATAGTGAACTCACTTCAACATGTTATTTTATAAATTTGCAAAATATTCATTGATTGAATGTATTTGACAAGTATAATCTTATTCAGGTAATGGATATGCTCTTTTGAGTTGGGTAACAATATGTATAAGAACATATTTCATTTAATATTTATTATCAAAGTTGTGGGAATATAGTTTACTACCTTTATTTATTAATCTCTTGTCTGTGATATTACTTTTCTATTTAATTAGTATTAAAAACAGTAACATGAGGGGCTGTCTTGTTGGGGTATCTGTCCCACCCAGTATCCCACAGGTGGCAAGTCCCAAAGAAAATTACACACAGGACTACATAAGATTATAAACTGATTGGCCCATTAGCTATGGCTTCTTGTTAACTCTTATAGCTTATGTTAACTCATTATTCTCATTTATGTTAGTCACGTGGCTCAATACCTTTTTCAGCTGTCAACTCACATGTTGCTTCTTCAATGGTCTCGGCAGGAATGATGGTGGGAGCTTCCTGCTTCCCAGAATACTCCCGTTCTCTTTGCTCCACCTCCACTTCCTGTCTGGTTTTCCTGCCTATACTTCCTGCCTGGCCAATCAGCATTTATTTAAAATATGATTGACAGAATACAGACAATTCTCCCTCACCAAGAAACAATGTATGTCTCCTCAATTGTAACTTCATGTACCTGGCTACTTTTTTTCCTTTGCTGTTGTCATATTAACATTTTTTTCAAATTCCATTTATTTGTGACCTTTGTTTTATTACTATTTTATTTCTTTGTGTGTTAAAAATTTTCAGACATTCTTGAGATGTAATAGTGAGCAAAAACAAAATGATATTAAGTGTTTTAAAGGTAATTAGATGAAACACAAAATAATCATCAGATGTATGTAACCCATCCTAAGTAACCCAGATTCTATAAGATAAGCATCTTTTTCTCTCATATATAAGTGCTAACTTTTAAAATTTGGATATGTATTTTTCCCTGGGAATATCCCTAGAGGTGATGAATTTAATAAGAGTCATGAGGAGAGGAGATGTGGAATTCATCTCTGTATGCTCTGAAGTTTTTATTATAATTGATTAATAAAGAAGCTGCTACGTTCTCTGGCTGAGCAGAATAGAGTGAGGTGGGAAAACTAAACTGAATGCTGGGAGAAAGAAGGCAGATTCAGAGATATACCATGTAGGTGCCCAAGGAGACAGATGCCTGGAAAACTTACTGGTAAACCATGAGCCTCATGGTAAAGTATAAAATAATAGATATGGTTTACTTTAAGATGTAAGAGATAGGTACAAAAATGCTTAAACTATTGGCCAAAGAGGATTGCAACTAATACAGTTTCTGTGTGCTTATTTTGGGTCTGGGTATCCGGGAAACCAATAAACACAAATTGGTGTGCCAACATGGAACAACTATAACCACATAAAATGTGAGAGAGCTTGAGAAGACATCCTAGGCACAAAAGAATAGAGTTTAGCACAGCTTTTTGGTAGTCACAATTTTTCCTAGATGGGCTCTGTTTGCTGGCAGCCAGCAAAGGCACTGCAGCGTCTTTAAGGTTTTTCTGACTCAGACTTGGCAGCAAAGACTGCATGACTTCATTAGAAGAGGTTTCCTGGTTCATAGCAGTTTCACAAACAGCTCTGGCTCTTTCAGAAGGCTGAGCACTTAAATGGGGTCTTTGACTAACATGGGTTTAAATGGCTCACAGTCTTGGATAGATGTTTGTAGGCTTGGGAGAGAGAAGAAAAAGAATGTAGACAATTATAAAAAGTAAATAACTTTATAAAAAGGTAAAGTCTTTAAAGAGACAGAGTACAGGCAGTCATTGATTAAAAGGAGTAAAAAAAGCCACACAAAGATGGCATATAAAGAGAGTCTAGATTATGTATACTACTGTATTTTCTTCAAATTTTTAGACTGAAGAGAGATATATGATTTTGTGGACTGCTAAGATAAGCCAATATATGTATATATCTTAAAGGAATATTGAATTCAAAATATGGGTCTAAGGGTATGTTGCTTTAGAAAAGAGGTTCTTCTTTTGTTTCCACAGAGGATGAGAACCTGTGGAATCCTTCCAGACTAATGTGATTTGATGAACCTAGACCCCCTGAAAGGTCACCATGAATACCACTCAAAAATTACTTTGCCCAATTAACAGCTGGAATTATATTAGAGAGAACAACACTCATATTACCAAATATTGTTTATAAGTGTTTGTTTATATTTAAAAGGGGATATGCTTTAGAGGTTTGCATTGGTATTGATCTTGGCTTATTGATAAAAATTTAAGGTCAATTTTGTTATATATATATTTCTCCTCTTCACTAAGGTATTGTTTTTGTGCAGCTTATTTAAAAGTGTAATGTATAAAATTAAGAAGTATAGGTAGTAAAAGAGTCATCTATAATACTCAAGTTTGTAGTCATGTTAGTTAGGTTTTCTAGATGTGCAGAGATGTATTTTAGATGGATAGTCATTCTTCAAACCTTTTTAAAAACTACAGTATATGGCATTTAAAATGTTTTAAGAACTTAGTACTTTTCATGACAATGAGACATATCTGCTCTTAGTAGCACCAATTACTTCAAAAGGAATATGGGCATCGAAGAGGCTACTTATAGAATTTATTAACCATTTTGGCAAGAATTTGCTCTTCCCTTGACTGCTTGGTGGCATGTTGTGTGAATTGGACATGCAGAACCCATAGAAAATGACTGCTGAACTTGTCTAAAGGTGAGACTTACCTTCAGAGTTCCTCCTCCATGAAAGACTCTGCTAGATATGCATGATACAGAAAAAAGTGACAGGCAAACTGCCAATATAGGCAGAACTGTCTTTTAAATTTCTGTCTTCATTGATAAGTCTTCTGGATACTATGGGCAGAGCCTGTAGGCTGAAGATGGATTCCCCAAAAGTACAGAAGAACTTTGGGTGACTGTCCAGGCAGTGCAATGTTTCTGCCAATTCAAGAGTATTAGAAGTTGTTTACAATGAATTTCCTGTTTACTTAGGTAATATTATATCCTTCTGGAGGCTTTGGTGGAGTTGAAGAATAGATAGTTATAGTTTTCTTTAGATATGATAAAAATAAAGTAGATATAAATATTATAACTAATTCTTACTTGATACCTATTTTGTTATAGGTATGTAACAAAATATATGTATTTGTTATAGGTTATGTGTAGTTTTATTTTGTTAAATTTAAAACCTTCCTTTTCATTTAAACAAAAAAGGGGAAGTGATATGAGATTTTCCTCTGTATGCTGTGAATATCTTTGGTAATTAAGAAAAATGCCTTGACCTGTGGATAAAGCAGAACATAGGTAGGCAGGGAAAACTAAACCTAATTATAGGAAAAGGAGGCAGAGTCAGAAAGAAGCTATATAGGCCTGTTGGAGACAGATGTTGGGAACTTTACCTGGTAAGGCACAGCCATGTGGTCATACAAAGATTACTAGAAATGGGTTAAATTAAGATATAAGTTTTAGCCAATAAGAAGCTGGAGGTAATGGGCCAACCAATGTTTTAAATAATATAATTTCTGTGTGGTTATTTTGGGAATCTGTGAGGCTGGGAAAAGAAAAAGAAGCCTCTGTACAACAGGACACAGAAACTGAAGTTGCTTAAGAAAGGTGAGACAGTCCTTCAGGCTTCCCACTTCATGAGTGAACTGTTAGACATATTCTAGAACATAGAAAAATAACTGATAAATTTTGTCAGTACAAGACACAAGAGATATTCAAATTTTCTGCTTCATGGATAAGTCTGCCAGATACTATGGGCCTATAGGTTGAAGATTGATGCCAAAATATTATAGAAGACTTTTTGGTGACTGTCCAGATAGCAAGATGTCTCTGTTAATTCTAGAGTTTTGGAAGTTGCTTACATGACACTTCTTGTTTACTTAGGGAATGTTATATTCTTCTGGAGTCTTTGATGATGTTGAAGAAAGATAGTTATAATTATATAAGGTAAATTAGCTATAAAACTTTAGACTCACAAAGATAGCATTGATGATAGAGCATTTTCTTTACTTTGCCAAATGTAAATGTATTAAATAATGCAACTATAATTCTTGCTTGATAACTGTTTTGTTATATGTAATTCTACTATTTTAAAGTTAAAGTCTTCCTTTTATTTTACACAGAAAAAAGGGACGTAGTTTGGGATTTCCTTCTGTATGCTGTAAATATGTTTTATTATCACTGGTTAATAAAGAATCTGCTTTGGCCTGTGGCAGGGCAGAATAGAGTTAAAGAGGAAAACTAAACTGAATGCTGGGAGAAAAAAAATGCAAAGTTAGAAAGATGCCATGTACCACTGAAGGAGAGAGACTCCTGGGAACCTTACCAGTAAACAACAAGCCACATGGTAAAATATAAAATAATAGAAATGGATTAATTTAGATGAAAGGGATAGCTAGAAATATGCTTCAGCTATTGGCCAAACATTTATATAGTTTCTTGTGTGATTATTACAGGACTGGGTGGCCTGGAAACAAACAAGCATGCCTCCACCTACTGAGGATATCTTAAATTATGGGATAGAAAATATAATATTTTATATAAGGAAAGGGGAAACTTGAATAGAAAGGATTAGAGGGTATTTTGAGGGTGAGTAAGGGAGAAAATTCAGAGATGGACAACTAACACTAAAATTTGTTTAAAATTGTTTTTTAAAAATATGCTACACTAGAAGCTTACACACACATGCACACACACATATTTAACACATGAACAAATAAAATGATTCAACTTATGATTAGTAATATGGTATCTCTTCTCTAGTTACTGGCAAGTGAATTATTCTTCCCACCACTCCTGGTTAACCTAGACTCTATTGCTGAAAATCCCACATACTTGAGATTAAAACATGGAGTAAAGAAATGGGTACTGATCTGGAGGCTTCATGTGCATTGGCCAATGATCACAATGTAGTGCTGGAAGGTGATATGCAGGTTGAATGTATTCATTAATCACATCTAGTCATGAACAATCCCGTAATCTTCTTATAGACTTTCATCAGAAATACCCACAGGTAATAGGGGCATGAATATCACAGGAATAATGAAATCTTATCTTGTTTAATTTAAGGATCACTTGCAGAAACTGAATTAATGGTACTGGTAATGAGACAAAGAAACTATGATACTAAGAAGCTTCGACTAGATAGGGCAAAGTACTCTAGTGTAAAGCTATTACCATTCTTCTGGTAAATGGGCACAACACTAAAATATTCCTAATGACATATTGCTATGTCTGCAGATCAGAGCATCTATCAGTCCTCATTAGAGAAGCTAAATATTGCGGTGGATGTTGATTAATCTGCACATCCATAATCGGTAAACTTATAGGCAACAAGATACTTTGGAATGGTCAGTTTTACACATAACAGCTTTATCACATCCTTCCCCTTAAGTTAGAGTTCTTCATGCTCTAACAAAAAGTCACACTTTTAAAAAACCATGTTCCTTTTTGTCTCTCTCATCTCTTTCTTCACGACGACTCAGTCATGACTAACAGAGCATGATTTCAAGACCTTAGTTCATTTCAAGGTGGTACAACATCTTACACTCCTTGAATCTGAACTACTATTTTACTATACTTATACTAATTGTAACCATACAGTCTCTTCTTTTCTATGTTTATTAAAGCATTTTCCTAATTAAAAAAATTTCTTCATGGGAGAGAAGAAGGAAAGATTATGAGAGTCAAAGGTGTGGAAAGCACCAAGGAAACAGTGTTTGCTAGATATGACATGACCGATGCACAATACAAACTCACAGTAAATGTGACAGCCCACAATTGACCTCAGCCATTGTAAGCCAGACAAAGTCCCATCATATCGAAGGAAACTTAGTATGAAGTCCCACCATAGTTAAGGGCCAGTTGGCATGTGGTAGCTTCTGGAAAAGCAGTATTTTTTTATAGCTGTGATGTCTGTCATACTGTAGGGCAGGCCTGACTCCCAAAAGTGATTGATCAATACTAATATATCATGGTGTGTGCCTGTATGTGTGTGAGGGGGAGAATTGGGAAGGAAAGAGATTTGAGTGGATAAGAAGGTAGAAATAAATCTGGGAGTACTTGAGGGAAGTATTAGAATATGATCAAAACACACTGCAAGAAATTCTCAAAGAGTGGTGGTGCATGCCTTTAATACCAGCATGTGGGAGGCAGAGGCAGGCAGATCTTTGTGAATTTGAGCACAGTCTGATCTACAAGAACTAGTTCCAGGACAGGCTCCAATGCTACAGAAAGATCCTCTCTCTTAGTGGTATAAGATAGTTGTATATATATATATACATATGTGTGTATATACACATATATATCATTCAAAGTAACTGAAAAATTGAAGTTCAGATAATTTATTGTTATATTTTGACTTATAGGCTCTGAAAAAATACACAACAAGAGAAATCAAAAAGCAGTGCAGATTATACTCAGATCCTTGCCATTAGCTATTAAAAACAAAAGTCCAATATATTTTTTTCTTGATATCAAATTATTTACCTAGATTTCTGCTGAAAAGAAGTAAGAATGCTAGTGGATATAGAAATAATTTCCCTAGTTTTTTAAATTTCTATTTTTAATAAAAAACCACAGAACAATCCTACACATGTATATGAAAAGTATATGTACACAACTTAATACAGTATTTGTCTTGCTTGAACTGTCAAGAATTACTGCAACTGGCTGTATTTTGTATCTCTTGAAATAAACTGTCTCCTATTGACATTGTCTACTTTGTTTTGTTGCTAAATACAAATCTCCATATATACAGTGACTAATAAAATAAAATAACTAATTTGTACCTTTTTTTCAAAAAAAATGATCATAAACGTATTAAATCTGGTCATATTTTTATTAAGGAATCTCTGATTTTTCACTTGGACATGGTGATATGATATTCATTTGCATAAGGTCTTTCATTAATATTGGGGTGCACTCATACGGGTCACACTAAAATCAGTTTCTTCTAAGTCTGTCTGGGGTGCATGTCAGGTGACCATTTCTATACAGCGTCCATAGCGCTATGACAATATTTCAACCTGAACCATTACTAAGAGTTTAAATCTTCATGCACAAATTTCTGGAATTAGGTTACAGATGTCTTGAGCTCATTAGAGGGTTACTAGGGGATTGCTTCATCTGTTATACTTTGATATCATGTGTACCTTAACAAGCAATCTGGCACAAGCCTTCTGTTTATTGTACTGGAGAACATAGCATTGTTGTATATCATGGGTACTGTTAATTACACTGCTGAGCTAGCATCATTAAACCTCAGAATGCTCAAAGGCATGTCAGGAGGATTTGCTTTTGCTTAAGCTAAACTGCTTTTAAGACTGTGATTTAAATAAACAAAGTACATGACAACTGAGCACTGTGCTTTCTAATATTGTCTTCAAGCTTCAGTGTGCTCAGACTTAACTGTTATCAGCACCAGCTTTCTGTTCTTCAGTTATTCCCCAGCAGCAGCAAATCACACATTCACTCGGTAGTTACCTTTTGGAAAATCTGAATATAATGTGTAATAAACATGTATGGCACATTCTTCTCTCTAATCTGTGATCTTTGTGATGCAGGTAGGCATACCTTTTAAAATTGAGAAAAATACAAAGGGCTAAAAGTATTTACTCAATATTTCTGGAAGATAATGCTAGTAAAATTCTTATGTTTGCATATAATAGTCACATTACATTTCCATAAATATTTACACTTTACTTCTAATAATGGCAGATGAAGTCCCTATTATGCTGTGTGCTATTCAAAATATGTTTAGTGTCAATTCTGAATGAATATAAATGAAAGAGTCATCAAATATATATATATATATACATATATATATGTGTGTGTGTGTGTACATATATATTATATGAGTATATATGCTTAAGTAAAAATAAATTAAATATCAACATAGCAGCTTTGACTATAAAACAAAACTTCATATTATATATGACTACTAAATAAGTCTGAAAATATTATTTTTTACAGATAACAGTGAATGACAGATTATAGAGAGATGGCAAACCAATAAAATCAATTCTCTTTTGTGCCACCTGTTTAGTCTCAGAAAACAGATAGTATGATATATTTCATAATCTTACTTTCTGAATTATAAAACTTTACTTCTTTTACAGTTGCAGTAATCAATAATGATATAGACACATCCTCCTGATGATGACAGTGGAAGAAAAACCACAAGAGCTTTTATTACTATTGTAGAAGTAAAGAGATGAATAAAAGATGTACACTGTGGCTTGAACAGTGAGTGGCTCTTCAGGCTTTGGAAATGCTTTAGTCTGTTTTTCAGACTGGGCAACTCATAATTGGTTCCATCCAGGGCTGAATAAACATGCTGACTGCTTCCCTATGTCATTCTAAAGGGCTAGTGTAGCACACACACAAAATTCTTCTGGCAAAGTTTGTTTTGATGTAGGTGCTATTTCTCATAATAAAGTTTTCTTAGGTAAAGCAGAACATGTCTCAACAAAGCACACTTGCTTTTTAAATTGATATATTTATTAAATCATTGCACTTTGAACTGATAATATAATAACATCATTTTCCCCTTCCCTCACTCCCTCATCTATATCTATGTACTTCTACCTAGTCAAATCTGTGGCTTCTTTTTCTTTAACTGTTCATATATATACACACATTTCATATAAGGTATATATATATATATATATATATATATATCTCCACACATGTATGATCAGTCTATATTTTATTTCTATGTATATGATTTTAGGAATACCTAGTCAAATCTGTGGCTTCTTTTTCTTTAACTGTCCATATATATACACTCTTTTCATATAAGGTGTATATATATATATATATATATATATATATATATACATGTATGATCAGTCTATATTTTATTTCTAGGTATATGATTTTTGGAATGACCATTTGTCATCAAATAGTCAATTGGAGGAATTGTGTCTTCTAGAAATGTCAGTGAAGCAAAATATATGACATCTTAACACCATTGCTTCTTAAAAACAAACTTGAACAAGGATGGCATCCATAGAAATGTGGAAGAACGATATTACATTGATATATTCTAATAAAATAGTGAGTAGTCTACTAGGAATATTAAGAAGAAATCTTCAAAAGAATATTTAAATATTCAAACATCTTAGTGTAATGATACAAAATTCAAAGGAGCACTTTAAAAATAAGCTCAGATTACACATTATTCATGAGTAGAAAATAATTGCCTTACACAGTATTAGAGAGATAATTCATTAGTCTTAATGATTAGATAAGCAAGTAGAATATTCATGTGAAAAATATTTTTTCTAATTTTAATTAAGAAGAAAAATTTGAAATGATTTTGTCAGATAATATTGCTATCTAATTGATGATTAGAGATAAATTTTAAAGTACCAGCTATATATATCTTAAATCTATTTATACTTAATATGGAATGAAAATCAATTTTTGTATGGTCCCTCTCATCTTAAAAGAAAATGAAGCTGAAAGAATTTGTCACTGTAATGTCTGATTTATGAAACAATATGTATATAAATAAAATTATTGATATTCATAGGACTTAAGTACAATGAAACTATACAGAAGAAAATGATTCTTAATGACATTGTACTATATAGATAAATCCCGTTCTTGTTCAGCCACCATCAGAGAAGCCTTCTCCTAAATTAGATGGAAACAAAAAGAGATTCAAAATTGATAATGTATAGAAATAAGAAACCTTGGAATACCATCTAAGTATTAAACAGGATGTCTCCATGAAGCACCTCTTATCAAGATCTCAGGGATCTCTGAAAACCAGAAGATGGAAAGATTGTAAAATACAGAGTGGATTGAGGACACAGAAGAAAAGTGTCTTCAAAACACAACAGGAGTGATGTATATATAAACTCTAATACTGAAGCAATATGTCCAGGGTTTGAAAAGATTTTGGGTAAGTAAACTCAGTAACCCATCTATAACCTATGTGGTATCTACAATTGATAAAATCTCACAAATAAAAAAATTTACTTTTCTCCAAAATAATCTCACTGGGGTTACAAAACATTTTCAAGGGAAGTTCCCATGCCCAGTAATGCATGACAAACAGAATATTTGAACTCAACGTAATTTTTGGATATACTTTGTCCCATGAAGTTTTGTCAGGGCATATATTTTTGACTGTACATTTTTACAGTATCTTTTTTGTACGTAAATACTATTGTTTCTGGTTTTATATTTTATGTGATTTCAGTGAGTGCGCCATTCTGTGTCTCTGAGCATGTATGCACATTTTGTGTTTTTCCCTAACACATGTTTTTTTTTCTGTTTGTCTTTTTCATGTTTGTTTTACTGTATTTTATTATTTTTTCTAGATACTTGTTTTATTCTCTAAGGAGGAAAAGAATAAAATGGTATAAGTTTAGATGGAATGGAAATTAGGAAAAATATGGGAGGAGTTTGTGGACAGGAAACTGATCAGAATACATTGCATCATAATAAAATTACCTTTCAATAAGAGGACAAAGAAAACACATGGCTACTTGGGTACTCCTTTTCTTTTTCAGAGTTATTTCACAGAATGTTCCATTATGTGTATTGGGCTGCTATATTTATAAACAGCTTGTACAAACACAACATATCACATGCTGTGTATGTATGGAAATATTTTGCCTTTAAGTGTAAAAATGGCCAGGTTCTTTTGATAATTTTTTCCTAATATCTCATAATTTATAAGACAGTTGTATTTTGAGAAATAATTGTGACTGAGCCAGTGACCTAGGCTGTAGCAGGCCTGAGACAGCAAACTTCACAGGAGCAGGAGCTGATCCAGCATAGGGACATTTACAGAGACAGGACTGAGCCGGCAATCTAGGCCAGAGCAAGCTTAAGCCAGAGTACTCCACAGGAGCAGGTATAGGGGAGCAAATCCTGAAGTTGGCTGGATACAGAGACCTCTGCAAGTCTGGGCTTGAGCCTGGGGCCTCCAAGTAACTAGGCCTAAGCCAAGACCTCTGCAAGTGGGGACATCAGTCTGGGACCTGCAAGGGAGTTGGCAGAAACCAGAGACCTCTGTGGGTCTGGGTGTGAGTGTGAGAACTCCAAGGGATTAGATCAGATACGTAGACATTTTAGGAACCAACTCTAAGCCAGGAAATTCTGCAGGAGGATTCAGACCAGGGACATTTACAGAAACAGGACTGAGCCAGTGACCTAGGCTACAGCAGGCCTGGGACAGCATTCCACAGGAATAGAGCATACCCCAGTTGCAACAAGTGACCTCCAGAACATGGAGTGAACAACGGGAACTATGGCACTGAGTATACCATGAGAGGAACACCGTCTGAGCCTTGGATTCACTGGCACCTGGAAGATTGAACACCAGAGTCACAGGCTGGCTCAAATACACCAATCAAAAGAATAGATGGGTAGACAAGGTAAGAACACAACACTACAAATAGCAACATGATACCAATAAAATCGAGTGGCCCTACAACAACAATACTTGAATAAACAAATATAGATAAAACAGAAGAAAGTGAGAAAAAAATAGCTTTAGGAGAATGTTTCAGGCCCTTAAATAGGAAATGAAAAATTCCCACAAGGAAATGGAGTAAAAGACAAGCAAAAAAATGGAAGACATGAGCAAATCCCTTAAAAAAAATAAATAAGAAAGCAATAAAACATATGAACGAAACTATTCAAGACTTGAAAACTGAAGTAGAGAAAATAAAGAAAACACAAACCATGGTAATTACAGAAACAGAAATTATGAGAAAATGGTCAGGAACCACAAATACAATCATAAACAGCAGAGGATAAGAAATGGAAGAGAGAATCTCAAGCACTGAAGATACAATAGAGGAAATAGACTCATCATTAAAAGAAAACATAAAATCTAACAAAAGCTTAAGACAAAATATTCAGGAAAAAATGGGATACCATGAAAAGACAAAACCTATGAATAATAAGTATGGAAGGAGAAGAAGTTCAACTCAAAAGCACAGAAAATATATTTAGCAAAATCATAGAAGAAAACTTTCCCAACCTAAAGAAAGATATGCCTATGAATATTCAAGACGCTTACAGAACGCCAAATACACTGGATCAAAAAAAAGGCCCCTGGCCACATAAAAACCAAAACTCTAAACATACAGAATAATGAAAGAATATTAAGAGCTACAAGGGGAAAAGGTCAAGTAACATATAAAGACACACTTATCAGAATTATACCTGACTTCTCGTTGGAGACAATGAAAGTCAGAAGATCATGGTCAAGCATTATGCATACATTAAGAGACCACTGATGACAGCCTAGACTACTATGCCCAGTAAACCTTTAAATTACCATAGAAAGTCAAAATAAGATATTCCATGACAAAACCAGATTTAACTCGAATGTAGCAACAAACCCAGTGCTACACAAAGTACTAGAAAGAAAACCCCAACCCAAGGAAGTTGGATACATCAACAAATCCAGAGACATTTGATGAGCTCACAGAAGCAAATTGCAAAGAAGGAAAAAACACACAAAATAACATCACTATCAATGAAAACTAAAGTAACAATAGATAGCAATCACTAGTTACTAATATCCCTTAACATAAATGGACTCAACACACCTATAAAAAGACACAGACTAACAAATTGGAAAAGAAAACAGAATCCATCTTTCTGTTGCATCCAAGACTCATACCTCATCCTCAAAGACAGATATTGCCTTAGATTTAAGCATTGGAAATTTTTTTTCCAATCAAATGGTCCAAAGAAACAAGATTTCCTAATATCTAACAAAACAGACTTCAAATTAAAATCTAGCAAAAGAGACAAAGAAAGACATTTCATATTTGTTACTTGAAAAATCCATCTCCAGGAAATCTCAACACTAAATATCAATGCCCCGAATATAAGGGCACCCCCATATGTAAAAGAAACATTTCTAAATTTTAAATTACACATTAAACTCCACACTCTAATAGTGAGTGACTTTAACACCTCACTCTCACCATTGAGAAAGTCAGTCAGACAAAAAAATTACCAAGAAATAGGGGAATAATGATGAATCAAGCAATTATGAATCAAATGTACTTAACAGATATCTATAGAACATTCCATCCAAACATAAATACCTTCTTCCAGGCACCTCATGGGAGCCTTCTCAAAAACTGACCACATACACAAGAACAAAACAAACCTCAACAGATACAAAAAAAATTGAAATATTCCCATGTATCTTATCAGAACACTATGGCTTAAATTTAGCTTAAATAGCAACACTAATTCTAGAAAGCCCATAAACAAATAGAAACATTGATGCTTACCTGAAGCATTATTGTTTCAAAGAAGAAATAAAGGGAGAGATTAAAGACTTCTCAAAGTTCAGTGAAAATGACCACATACAACATACCCAAATTTATGGGACAATGAAAACAGTGTTAAGAGGAAAGTTTATATCACCAAATGCCTACATAAAGAACCTGGAAAAATCTCACACTAGTGAATTAACAAAACATTTGAAAACTTTAAAACAAAAAGAAGCACTATTACCCTAGATAACTAGATGGCAGGAAATAATCAAATTGAGAGTTGAAAACAACAACAATAACAAAAAACCCACAGAAAATAATACAAAGAATCATTGAGACAAAGACTTTGTTCTTCAAGAAAATAAAAAAAAAATAGATAAGTCTTTATTCAAATTAACCAAAAGGCAGAGATGAAATATCTAAATTAACAAATCAGTAATGCAAAGGGGGACATAAAAACAGACATGGAGGAAATCCAGAGAATCATTTTGTCATATTTCTAAAATCTATACTCCACAAAACTGGAAACTATAAAAGAAATGGACAACTTTCTAGATAAATATCATATAGCAAAATTAAATCAAGACCAAATAAGCAAAATAAATAGACCCATAACTGCTAAAGAAATAGGAACAGTCATCAAAAGTTCCCCCCACTAAAAAAACCCCACAGGATTAGTTGGTTTCAACTCAGAATTCTACAAGATTTCAAAGAACTAATACCAATACTCCTCAAATTGTTCCACAAAATAGAAACAGATTAGACATTGCCAAAATCTTTTTATGAAATTACAATTACCCAATATCCAAAGCATATAAAGACATTACTAAGAAAGATAATTACAGACCAATCTCACCCATGAACATCAATGCAAATATATAAATAAAATACTGGCAAATAAAATCAATCTAAGAACACATCAGAATTGATCTAAAATAATCAATTTGGCTTCATCCTAGAGATGCAGAGATGGTTCAACATATGAAAATCTGTCAACATAAACCACCATAGAAATAAACTGAAAAATAAAAGTCACATGATCATCTCATTAGATGCTGAAAAACTTTTGGCAAAATACGACATCCCTTCATGATAAAGGTCTTGGAGAGATCAGGAATACAAGGAACATACCTAAGCATTATAAAGTTAAGCCAACATCGAACTAAATGGAGAGAAACTTACAATGGTCCTACTGAAATCAGGAACAAGACAAGGTTGTCTGTTGCAAGGGAATCGTTAGTTATTTCCCAATCACTTAGCCCTGAATTAATCACAAGAAACAGAATTAATTAAATCACAGCTTGGTCTATTAGCTTTAGCATCTTAATGGTTAGCTCTTACATATTAATTTAATCCATCTCCATTAATCTGTGCCTCACCATGAGGTCATGGCCTACCAGCAAAGTTTCAGCACATCTGTCTCTGGTGGTAGCTTAATGGCTTCTCTCTGTCTCTGCCTCCTTTCTCCCTACTTTCAGTTTAATTTTACCTGCCTACATTCTGCCCTGCTATAGGTCAAAAACAATCCTTTATAAATCAATTGCATTCATAGCATACAGAGGGGAATCCCACACCTGTTGTCCACTTTCTCCATATCTCATCAATATAGTTCTTGAGGTCCTAACTAGAGCAATAAGACAACAAAAGGAGACCAAGGAGATAAGAATCGAAAATAAAGAATTCAACTCTCACTAGTAGCTGATGATATGATAGTATACATAAGCAACCACAAAAATTATACCAAGGAACATCTACAATTCATAAGCAATTTCAGTAATGTAGCAGGATACAAGATTAACTGAAAAAAATCAGCAGCCCTCCTTTACACAGATGATAAATGTGCTGAGAAAGAAATCAGAGAACCAACACCCTTCACAATAGCCAAAAATAGCATAAAATATCTCAGAGTAAATCTAACCAATGAAGTGGAAGTCTTATATGACAAGAACATTAAATCTTTGAAGGAAGAAATTGAAGAAGACACCAGAAAGTGGAAAGATCTCCTATGTTCTTGGTTAGGTAAAATTAACATAGCAAAAATGGCAATCTTACCAAAAGTAATCAATAGATTCAATGCAATGCCCCATTAAAATCCCAGCAAAATTCTTCATTGACCTCAAAAGAATAGTACTCAACTTCACATGGAAAAGCAAAAAAAAAAAAAAAAAAAAAAAAAAAACCAGAATAGACAAATAACCCTGTACAATAAGAGAACTTCTAGAGAAATCACAATCCCTGACTTCAAACTCTATTACAGAATTATTGTATTGAAAACAGCCTGGTATTGACATAAAAACAGACAGGAGGATCAGTGGAACTGAACTGAAGATGCAGATATTAACTCACATACCTATGAACACCTGATATTTGACAAAGAAGCAAAAAAATATAAAATGGAAAAAAAAGGCATATTTAACAAATGGTGCTGGCATAATTGGATATCAACATGTAGAAGAATTAAAACAGAGCCATATCTATCACCATCCACAATACTCAAGTCCAAATGGATCAAAGACTTCAAAATAAAGCCAGTCACATTGAACCTCATAGAAGAGAACGTAGAAAGTACACTTGAACGCATTGGCACATGAGGCCACTTTTAAAATATAACCTCAGTAGTACAGACACTAAGAAAAACAATTAATAAGTGGGACCTCCTGAAATGGAAAGCTTCTGTAAAGCAAAGGATATGGTCAACAAGACAAAACAACAGCCTATAGAATGGAAAAAGATCTTCATCAACTCCACGTCAGACAGAGGTCTGATCTCCAAAATATACAAAGGACTCAAGAAATTGACCATCAAAAAGATAAATAATTCAATAAAAATGGGGTACAGACATAAACAGAGAACTCTCAACAGAGGAATCTAAAATGGCTGAAAGACAAGTAAGGAAATGCTCAACAACCTTAGACATCAGAGAAATGCAAATCAAAACAACTCTGAGATTTCATCTTATACTTGCAAGAATGGCCAAGATCAAAAACACTGTTGACAACTTATGCTGAAGAGGTTGTGGGGTAAAAGAAACTCTCCTGTATTTCTTGAGGGAATACAAACTGGTACATCCCCTTTGGATATCAGTATGGTCATTTCTCAAAAAAATTAGGAAAATACCTTCCTCAAGACCCAGCAATATTACTTTTGGATATACCCAAAGTATTCTCAATCATACCACAAGGACACGTGCTCAACTATGTTCATAGCAGCATTGTTTGTCATAGCCAGAACCTGGAAACAACCAATATGCCCCTTGACTAAAGAGTGAATAAGGAAAATGTGGTACATTTGCACAATGGTGTGCTAACAGCAGGAAAAAAAAATAATGACATCTTGAATTTTGCAGGCAAATGGATGGAGCTAGAAAACATCATATTGAGTGAGGTAACCCAGACCCAGAAAGACAATTATCATATGTACTGACTCATAAATGGTTTTTATTTTTTTTTTTAGTAAATTTTATTAAATTATAAAAGTTTCCATTTCCGCCCCCCCTCCCAACACCCTCCCACTCCCCCCACTCCCCCCCTCCTTCCCCTCCGTCCCCCAGGGCAGTCAGGGTTTCCTGCCCTGTGGGAAGCTCCAGCTCCCTCCCCCTCCCTCCAGGTCCAGGAAGGCGAGCGTCCAAACAGACTGGATCCCCAAAATCCAGCATATGCAGAGGAAACAGGTCCCAGTGTCATAGTCAATGGCTTTTCAGAAAGACCCCGGGCCAGCCACAGTCAGAGAATCCGGCCAAATTCCGAGAATCTGGCTAGATCACGTCCTCGTTCAGTCCCAGTCCGGCTGGCCCTGGTAAACTCTCATCAGATCCGTTCCCTTGTATCAGTGGGTGATAGCATCCCTCGCAGTATTGATTTCGTTTTTCATGTTCCTCCTCCTTCCGCTCCCCCTCCGGACCTCGGGGGGCTCAATCCGGTGCTCCAATGTGGGCCTCCGACTGCATAGCCGTCCTTCGCCAGAGGAAGAATCTATGGTGATAAGCAAAATATACATCAGTATGGTCATGGGCCACGGCCGATTCAGGCACCCTCTCCTCTGTCCAGAGAGCAATCTGGGGGATTTCTCCTTGGACCTGGGATCCCATATATAATCAAGTCTCCTGTAAACCCTAAAATGGCTCCCTTAGTTGAAATATATTGTTCCCTGATCCCATATTCATCCTACCTCCCTCCCCCCCCCATCCCCGGCCACCAAGCTTTCCCCATTCCTCCCCTACTCCCTTCTCTCTATTCCTCTCCCCCTCCATCGACCCTCCCACCCCCCCATGCACCCGAGGTTACCTGGGACTCATGTATATTTCCTACCTCCTGGTGGATAGCTAAATAATCTTCATCAGGTTCATCTTCTTATTTAGCTTCTCTAGGATCACGAATAATAGGCTCAAAGACCTTTAATTATGGTTAGAATCCACTTATGAGTGAATACATACCGTGTTCCTCTTTTTGGGTCTGGCTTACCTCACTCAGTAAAGCGTTTTCTATTTCCATCCATTTGCATGCAAAATTCAAGATGTCATTGTTTTTTACCGCCGAGTAAAACTCTAATGTATATATGTTCCACACCTTTTTTAACCATTCTTCTATTGAGGGGCACCTAGGTTGTTTCCATGATCTGGCTATTACAAATAGTGCAGCTATGAACATAGTTGAACAAATGCTTTTGTAGTATGTTAGGGAATCTTTAGGGTATATTCCCAAGAGTGGTATTGCTGGGTCCTGAGGGAGGTTGACTCCCAGTTTCCTGAGAAACCGCCACACTGATTTCCACAGTGGCTGCACGAGTTCGCATTCCCACCAACAATGGATGAGTGTTCCCCTCACCCCACATCCTCTCCAGCATAGGCTATCGTTGGTGTTTTTGACTTTAGCTATTCTGACAGGTGTAAGATGGTATCTCAAAGTGGTTTTGATTTGCATTTCCCTGATCGCTAGGGAGGTTGAGCATGACCTTAAGTGTCTTCTGGCCATTCGAAGTTCATCTACCAAAAGCAATCTATAGATTCAATGCAATCCCCATCAAAATCCCATCAAACTTCTTCACAGACCTTGAGAGAACAATAATCAAGTTTATATGGCAAAACAAAAAACCCAGGATAGCCAAAACAATCTTATACAATAAAAGAACTTCTGGAGGCATTACCATCCCTGACTTCAAACTCTATTATAGAGCTACAGTATTGAAAACAGCTTGGTATTGGCATAAGAACAGAGAAGTCGACTTATGGAATCGAATAGAAGACCCAGATATTAACCCACAAACTTATGAACACCTAATTTTCGACAAGGGAGCTAAAGGTATACAATGGAAGAAGGAAAGCATCTTTAACAAATGGTGCTGGCATAACTGGATGTCAACCTGTAAAAAAATGAAAGTAGATCCATATCTATCACCATGCACAAAAATCAAGTCCAAATGGATTAAAGACATCAACATTAATCCGTCCACTTTGAACCTGATAGAAGAGAAAGTGGGAAGTAGTCTACAAGATTTAGGCACAGGAGGCCTCTTCCTAAGTAGGACCCCAGCAGCACAGACAATAAGAGAAACAATGAATAAATGGGATCTACTGAAACTGGGAAGCTTCTGTAAAGCAAAGGACACTGTCAGTAGGACAAAAAGGCTGCCTTCTGACTGGGAGAAGATCTTCACCAACCCCTCATCAGACAAAGGTCTGATCTCCAAAATATACAAAGAACTCAAGAAACTAGGCACTAAAACTCTAATTAACCCAATTAAAAAATGGGGTACTGAACTTAACAGAGAATTCACAACATAAATGGTTTTTAAAGCAGAGAAAAGCAGTCTACAATACAATCACAGATAATCTAGACAACAATGAGTACCCTAAAAGGAACATTCATGGATCTAATGTACATGGAAAGTAGAAAATGACAAGATCCCCTGAATAAATTGGGAACATGAGGACCATGAGAGAGGGTTGATGTGGAGGGGAGAGGAAGGGAGGGAAACAGAAAAAAAATGTAATAAAATCAATAAAAATTAAATAATTATGTTAAAAGTTAAAAATATGCTGCAAAACTCAATAAAAGCTAATGTTTCAAACCATGAAAAATAAAGAAATAATTGCAATCCATTTTTAATTGATTCCTATTATATTTGTCTTTTGTCAACAAGAATCGAGTATTACCATTAATTGTGGATAAGAACTATGTATAAGAAGTTTTATCATTGGCTACTCAGTCTGCCCCAATTGTCAGCCACTTTCAGAGGATCCAGTTTGATCCCATGCTCGTTCAGTCCCAGTCCAGTTGGCTTTGGTGAGCTCCCATTAGATCAGGCATACTGTCTCAGTGGATGGACCAACCCCTCATGGTCCTGACTTCCTTGCTCATATTTCTCCCTCCTTCTGCTCTTCAACTGGACCTTGGGAGCTCAGTCCAGTGCTCCAGTGTTGGTCTCTGTTTCTATCTCCATCTGTCGCCGGACGAAGGTTCTATGGTGATATTCAAGATATTCATCAGTCTGACTACGGGACTGGGATTTGTCTCTACTGCATGTACTGACTTTTTGGGATCCTAGTCTATTTGGATGTATATCTTCCTAAGCCTGGATTTAGGGGAGAGGGCCTTGGACTTCCCATAGTGCAGGGTACCCTGCCCTCTCTTAGGACTGGAGGGGGAGGGGGAATGTGAGTGGGGAAGTGGGAGGAAAGTAGGAGGGGGGAGGAAGTGGAAATTTTGAATGGTATTACTTATAAAGCAATAAACACACACACACACACACACACACACACACACACAAAGAAGTTTTTTAACCATGTTCACATTGTATCTATGTAGGCATATCTTAGCAACTGGCATCATGTATTAAATCCATACATTAATGTGCTATCAGCTGGAGATTGTATACACACACACTCACACACACAAAGACACACAGCAAACACACACAACAAACAAAAGAGACTTAGCAGGTTGTATTTGCATATTTACCCATATGTGTGTGTGTTTGTATGTATGCAAATATATTTTTAAAAGATGCTATTTATTTGATAGAAATTAGAGCCTATGAGAGTGTTTGAAGGGAAGGGATATGGGAGCAATTGGAGGCTAGAAAGGGATAGTCGTTAGTAAAATGATTACAATTTAATAAAAAACAATTTATTTAGAAATCACTCTTCAGTATTCTTCATTGCTTGTTTAAACCTTACAAAAAATTCAGTTCAGTTAACTTGTCAGGTGATAGACGATTGCCTTAAGACTGAAACATAAACCTCCTTCTCTCATACAAGGAAACTAGATGCAGCCTGGTTTAGCAAACATGGGCAGATTCTGAACTTCAACAGGTGAAGTTTTCTATGTCATTAGGAGTGCTCATGAGATTAGGGGACTTCTCTCATAGACCAAGGACTTGCTAATTTCAATGTTCCTTGAGGCCCCATTATTTATATGGGACAATCTCATCAGGGCTTCAGATTTCTGTTAGCTATAAATAAAACTGTTACTTATTTCCTAGAACAAATATTTGTATGAGTATGTCTTTACATTTTTGTGTGGGATATGTAGATGACAAAGCCTGAGATCAATAATTAAACATATGCTTAACTATAAAAATATAAAAACAAAAAGCAAATCAACAACATAACAATATTCTGTCCCAATATGTCTTTCACCTCTCTAAATATCATATAAGGCTGCTAGTGTATTAGCATTCCCCAAACAAAGGTAACAAATACTGGTTTATAATATTGTTTGCATATATAATATGTAAAATAATTTATGAATGTGGCATGCAATATAGAGTAGCAAAAAGGCAAAAGTCACACATTTTAAAATAAAATTACTGTGAAGTTATTTCCCTTAAAGGTATTGCTTTGCATTTTAACGCTGAATGCATATTTTATATCGTATGTATTTCATTAAATGAGGTTACTTAACCATCCACCATTCAACATCTTAATCTAAAATTCACTAAGACTGGAGTATCTGTGCAGGTTCTCATGGATCTACAAGGAGCCCTGGGGTGTCTGTAGGCACTGCTCCTGGGTGTACAAGAGAGCACGGAAACTACTGTATTATTTTGTAATATTTATAAAATCATTCATAAAGTATTTTTTTATATCCATCTTGTAATATGTCACATCAGCACCATTTATTGATTATAGAAAGTATATAAAATTCAAGTTCAGAACATTTGACTTTAATTGTTACTCGGTTTTAGTTCATTATCTTTTCCAAATTTAAAGGAAAAAGTATTTTAAAAATATAGCAGTGTCTCTAAGATTCTCTAAACATATTCACAAAACAAAATGATGCATGATTGTGAATAATGTTTGCTTTGAGAATTTGGCACAGAAATCAACACAGCCACTAATTTTGTCTAAAATGTTGCTAAATAAAATCAATCAATACAATTTTTAGACCACTTAAGATGCATTCTGATTATTTAGACACAACAGATTAGTATTTTTAATCTCAGTTTGTCTTGTTGACATTTCTGAGTATAATTAGTTTCAATGAACCCAAGATGCTTGAAGAGCTATGCCACTTTAATGAGTGTTCAGGAACTTCTGTCCTGGGAGTTGTTATTTTGTTGCTATGACAAGGGATCATTTAGTAACAAAAAATAGGCATTAAAAGGCTATTCATTATAGTGGCACAAAAATAAATGAATGGATGTAATCAAATCATTTGGCCATTCACATTTATTTTGATGTTCACAGTTCAACATGATTCTATCAACAGATGTATTATTAAGCTGCCATATTAACAAGGCAAAATTAGGAAAATATGTAGAGAAAATTCAGCTGATAAAATCCTGCTTCTTTGTGTTCTCGAGATTGCTCTCAGTATCTCAAACATGCTATACTATTACTGTACCACTGAACTACAAGTCCACCAAGGACATCACGTCAAGTATAAAATTCTATTTTTAAGCTTGCATAAAAAAGAATGAATGTGCATTGGGGAGCAAAATAAATAATAAATAAATTATTGTAGTGTAGAATCTTTAAAGAAAAGAAATACCATTTATCCTTGTTAATCGTGTCTTGAAGTTCGCATGACATGAGTAGAATTTGGATTGGTTTCTTCTTAACCTGAGACTTCTGAACTGCCTCCCGTTAGACTTGTGAAAACTTATAATTATGAATGTTTTATCCACACACTTGATATGTAAGTTATTTTTTAAATGTTTCTTGCAAAAATTACAGTCCATAGCTTTCTCTGAACCATCTAGGATCCATCACTTTAAAGATAATTACAAAGGAAGATAGTGTATCTACTACCTTCTTGTTCTTATGGGAAGGTATGTGGTTGAATTTTTAGGGAACCTGACTCCAGGTTTTAAAACTACCTTCAAAAATGAGGACAGATTATCTTAAGCTTATTTTTCCTTTGAGCAAATCTGATTTTCAAACAGATTAAATTAAATTATTCAACACTCCTAAATGTGCAACGTCAAGTAATAAAGCCAATCATGAAATCTTTACAATAACTCTATTGATGGTAGTGCTTGCCTATAGATTCTTTTCTATTAAAGAATTATATTCTTATTATATTATAGGTGTTTTAAGATAAGATTCCAGAATCCCTATGTATAATAGAATATGACAACAGATCAAACTTGGTGATGAAGTTCATTGGATATCTTGTCAACTTATTGTATTATACAGAGTGCCGTCTATCATCCATCTCTTATATTTGTGTTTAACATCTAACAAGTTATGATATCTCATCTACCTATTCATCATTTATCATACATCTTTCATTGACTATTCTATCATCTATCACTCTATCTCACTATATCACCTATCTATCTATCTATCTATCTATCTATCTATCTATCTATCTATCTCTATATATATATTTCTACCTACCTATCTTCTGTCTTTCTTTCTGTCATATATCAACTGTTTCTAATCATCCATCTACATGCTGCCTACCCCTTATTCTACCTATCTTTGAACTTTATGGCTTGACCACTTATTGGATACAAATGTGCAATCGTCATTAGTGAGATTGTATTTCTTTGTCTTTTTTATTCATTATTTTAATATGAGAAGAAAAAATATCATTACTGGTTTCTTCTAAATAATCCTATTGGAATCAAGGAATTGTAAATGGTAGCATTATCATGCATTGTTTAAGTGTATGTAAATCATGGTTGAAAGTGCTTTCATAATAGAGATGTCTAGTGTGGGAAAAATATGGATATGATATGGACCATAAGAAGAAAGATATAGATGTAAAATTGGGTGTAGTAGCACATGATTTCATACCTAGAACTTTGAAAGCTAAGATAAGACGATCAGAAGTTTGCATTCATGTGCTAACATGTTTTGTACATGGCCATTTTAGACTACATTAGATCCTATTTTAAACAGAAATAGCACTGCCACCTCTACCACCAACAATAGCAATCAAAAATTGTAAACAACAGATCTACCTAGCATATTTTATATATGCTCAATAAAACCTATGATTTTATTAAATTACAGAAGATTATTGAGATAAAAGATCAAAGAGCAGGTAGGAATCAAAGTTGGAAGAGCAACACCCTACTAATATTGTCTTTTTAGTGAATGTAAACTTTTTAATAAAGATTTTTTTGGAGAAATTATTAATTTTTTCTGCCCAAATTGTAGCAAAATAAAAATATTTAGTTGTTATTGCACTCTGTCATCGCAACTTGGTTGAAAAAGAGAAGAAATATCCTACTTTTTTAAAAAAAGTTTTTAACCATTTCCTTATTAACTTCCCTAAAATCCTTATAATATTTTAATTCAATAATATGGTTAATGAATAATTAGAACTATAAGAGAACTATGAAATATGTCACTATCTTTCACTTTGGATCACTTATGTGTTTCCATATAAAAGTACAGTCACTGTGATGGTTTTGAAAATTGTATTAGAAAATGGAGATGAAAATTCACATTGAATAAACTCAAAATATACAAATATCCATTAATGCAGACTTCTTTGTATTCCCTTGTGAAAATGAAACTCTAGTGTCTCAAAGAAACTGCCATACTGTCACCTGTAGAAATTGTACCTTTCCCACAAGAAAAATTAAGTGGTTGTTTCAATTCTAGAGTAAAATCCAAAGACACCAGGGTTTCCTTGGCAGAAGTGCAAAGTTTAAGTCAATCCATGGAAAATAAAGGGCCAAAAAAACAACACTAGTGTGGTATAAATCCCAGTATGTTAAAATAGTCAGTACCAGTTCAATATATGTGATTCTCCTTACATATTTGGAAGACCTTGTCCTTAAAGAGCACTTGCAATTGCCCTAAGTAGAGTAGAAGTGTGTCTTCACTTATTAATAAGGAACAATCAACATACGCATTCCAGTTTGGTTATATCACTCATACCTGTATTTTAACTTTAATCCTTCTCCAAGCCACGTCACAATGAATATGTGGATAAATTGAGCTTCTGTGGTAACGTCAAGACTCTCTCTCTCTCTCTCTCTCTCTCCTCTCTCTCTCTCTCTCTCTCCTCTCTCTCTCTCTCTCTCCCTCGCCCCTTGCTCTCTCTATTCTTCTCTGTATATGGTGTATATATATATTTGTGTGAGAGGAAACCTGTGGCTGCATGTATTGTTGAGGGCAATGAATGCAACTGAGTGCCTTCTTCAATAGCTCATTTTCTTATTCTTTGAAAGAGAATGTATCCTTGAACCTAAAAAGTATCTAATTATGTAGACTGGCCATCGGGGATGCCCTAAGTGTCTGTTGTCAGCCTTCTGAATGCTAAG
This sequence comes from Myodes glareolus, assembly GCF_982192425.1. Lineage (NCBI taxonomy): Eukaryota > Metazoa > Chordata > Mammalia > Rodentia > Cricetidae > Myodes > Myodes glareolus. The sequence continues at coordinate 39,752,453 of NC_142045.1, read as the reverse complement.
GTTATATAATACACCACTATGCCTGACTTTTGATATGGGTGATGAGGATCAAACTCAAATTCTCACAATTTTGTAGCAAGTAATTTGCTGACTGAGACCCTTGCATAGCACAAACTTCATTCTTCAAAAAAGAAAATAAAATTAGGACTCAAATCACCTATAAAGATTAGCCAACTATTTCACTCACATCTAAACTTTATTAGAATGTGAAGGAGGACAATCCTCTCTTTTTCAGAAAGCTGATTCAGAATAGTGCCCTTAAACTTGGTATGTGGATCAGGCTGCTGTGGAATTCATTGAAATCATCCAGTCTTGGTTTCCCAAGTGTTTAGATGAATAGCTTGCACTGACATGTACTGTCTCAATGGTTTAAATTTCTCTCCTATTCCACATTCTCTGGTGTGTAAAAGATTTAAACAGAGATTCAATCTTGACTGAATGAAAGGGATAAGGTGAAGGAAGTGCATTATTTGTTAATTAGACATTCAAAATAGATTTTCAGTAAACAAAACAAAATTGGTAGTTGATGAGTAGGAGGCGTTTTTCAGATTCCAGTCCTTATTAGTTTCATAAGATTTTCTCTAGTTCATGTTTAACTAATGTCTCATATACTCCTGATAGTTGTCCTGTGATGCCCATTAGTGAATTATTTTCTCTTTAGGTTCCTATGTTCTTAGTATTTAGTATAAAGGTTATACTATATGTGAAATATATTAAAACTCTTGAGTAAAATGTAAAATCACATTCAAATGATTGAGTCGCATTTTCATCTAATCAATTCAATTGAAATCATTCTGTCAAGAAGTTGTCATCTGAAAACAATGTTTTCCACTTATCTGTGTATGTGACTAAGGAAATGATGCATTAAATATAACACATGCTAACATATATTTAATTAATTAAACTTCTTATGTCTGAAAAAAAAATGATGAGAAACTCTAACAGAAATTGTGTTGAGATTTTCCTCCCTGGACTAATTTACAACCTAGCAGAAGGACATAAATCTGGTAATCAGCAAAATTTGCATATTTGTGAAAGAATGGTCTGTGAGATGATGGATCACTGTACACTCACTTTATCGATGTCTTAAAACTCATTTAAAATGGTGAAGCCAATTGGGAGGGCAAGCAGAAAACATGAAGCTAAACATATTAAATATAAATGAGCAGATTAAGAGAGTCTTGCTTTACTTCCATCCTTACACATATGCATACCATTAGGGGCTTTAATATTATGAGTCCATGAGAAATTATTATGATGGAAGGTTAATGAAGCATAGGAGAGTTGAAGTGCCCTAATAATCACCAATATATAAACTTTTTAAATATACAATAAATAGCATCAACTATCTAGGTTTAAATTTATAAATTGAATACAATTTTCTAAGACAACTGAAATCTGTAAGTTTTGTTACAGTTACAGGGGTATTTTTCACTTGCGGCTATAAGTCCACAGGTTTGAACAAGAATTCATGAACTGTAGGGAGAATTGGTCTTACTAAAAAAAACCTGGAGTCAGATATTAGAGGGTGAAAGCTGAAAGATCAGAGAAGCATAGCAGTCAGCCACTAGTTTTTACCTCTATGAATTCCTCACACCAAATGGTGTAGCATGTCTTTGTTAAGTCCTCAGACTGAATTACATCTCTATGAAACCTCACACTAAATGTTGAGTCCCTCTCTCCTCCTGCCTATGTTCCTCTCTCTGCCCAGTTGTATCACTTCTGGTCTCCACCTCCATAGTTCTGAGAGTAAAGGTGTGACCCATCACTTCTTGGCTCTGTTTCTCTTTTAGACTGATTCAATCTAGTGTAGCCCAGGATGACCCTGAACTCACAGAGGTCTCCTTCTGTCTCCTGATTGCTGGGATTAAAGTTGTGTGCCACCACTGCCTGGCCTCTATGACTAACTAGTGTGGCTTGCTCTGCACTCTGTTCTTCAGGCAAGTTTATTTGTTAAAGCCCAAGCAAAATATTACCAGCTCTAAGGATAATATGGATTATATGTGTTGCTTGAGTCCATGATCAAAATGGTCAAGGCACGGTTGCATTTAAAAGGATCTAGAGGATTGAGAACTTTCGGATGTCTCTCCTTCCTTTTCTTTTAAATATAAAATAACAACAATAAAATTTGGTTGTTGTTTTTTGGTTTCTTGAGGCAGGGTTTCTCTATAGTGTTTGAATCCTGTTCTGGATCTAGTGCTTGTAGATCAGGCTGGCCTCAAACTCATAGAGATTTTACTGCCTGTTTCCTGAGTGCTAGGATAAAAGGCATGCACCATCACTGCCCAGCTGGACATTTTTATAATTAGTGATTGATGAAATCAGGTGAGTGATATAGTGGTCCTGCGTTTTATAAGAAAACAAGCTAAGCAAGTCATGAGAATCATGGCAATAAGCAACTATCCTTCAAGGCCTCTGCATCAGCTCCTACCTCAGGCTTCCTGCTCTATTTGAGCTCCTGACCTGATTTCCTTTAGTGGTGAACAGTGATATGGAAGAGTAAAGCGAATAAATCCTTTCCTCTGCCTGTTGTTTTCTGCCATGGCGTTTCTTCACAGCAGTAGTAAAACCTAACATAGACACCTCCCATTGGTCTTTTCATTTTCTACCTCCAAAGTTTGGAGTCATCATGAATCGTCTCTGTGTTCCACATCTGCCAGAATGAAATCTTGGTATTGACCAGTGATCTGTTTTCATGTAAGACTTTGTTCCTTTTCTTCCACTAAATGGGTACTGGCTTAATCCACTTGCTTACAGTTTTAAGAATGAAGTCTCTAGTTCCCTGTTATCAAACAAGGGATCAAAATCATCTAAGAGAAGCCACCCTTAAGTAAGATACACATGGTGCTTTCACTACATGGCCGCCTACTTTACTAAGCCTGATATGACAATCTTCTGCTCTCTGAAATTGGAGTTTAAAAAGCTATGAAGTCAATGTGCACTCAGCAGAAACAGAATTTAAATCTGAATTTCTTTTTTTTTCTTAGTAGGCATATTGAGATGATAATCTTTTACCATGATGGACAGTTGACTCAAGCCGCAGCTCCAAGTCAGTTATGCATTCAAAATGCAAATCGTCTAGATTCTGCATATAAGGCTGTGATAAGCTATGGAGTTTGAGATACATGGTATGTGAAGTGCATTTCCAACTTATGATGATTTCTACATGGGAGATTATTTTTAAAGATGACCTGCAAAATAAAGTTGAAATGCATCTCTATATTACTAAGAATTGACATCTACCTACACTACATCTTTCATTTCACATTAGCTACTTTTTTTCTGTATACTTAGATATCATGCTTGATCAGTTTCTGAAGTCCGATTATTTTAATTAGTACACTTGTAACCAAATATTAATGCATTGTAGGAAATTTACAGGTGATAAAATACAAAATAGAATCAATGTCTTTGGAAGCCCTAGATAGTGATGTAATAACTAAGGATGTAAGGAGACACTGAAAGTCTGTTTTTCATAGAGATTCACAACTCTATACCTTTCTCAGAGTCTTGAGATTCTAAGTACATACTTGCTAAATAACATGATTTGTTATTCATAAGTTTATTAAAGAAAGTGAAAAAGAAGGAGAAAGAAAAGGAGAAAGAAGAGCAGATTTCAATGCAGTGTAAATGGCTACGCAGAGTTCAAAGCCTGAGCTGCATGTCACATTCAAGGAAGATGAGCCATTATTACAGCAGTAGAGCACGCAAGTTAATATTTGAAATATTTTGGATTTTTTTTCTTTTGTTCTACATTTGAAGGGAAGGAATGGGCTAAATTTCCTCGATACATTTGGAATCTGTCTAATTTATATTCAAATTTAAACATCTATTAGACTTCAAAGATAATTTTCTGTTGATTATAAACAGTAGAAATCATATTTTTAGCATCCTATCCTCACCTCAATGTAAATTAATTCAAGGATATTCAAGAATATCTTTGTATACACCTTGAACTCTTTTCTGTATTGGTTTACTTTTATACAGAGCATTGCTTGTTCTCCTTAATTATAGATGAAATTTATATATAAACATGCACACACACATATCTTACTCCAACTATCAGATTATCCTTTATAATATGACTGAAAATACTATTTTCAGCCTTTGTATTAAATATGTATGGCCATTGTATCCTTCCTCTACTTTGTAACTATTTTCCCCATTTTCTTGGAAGTACTTAATGTTTTGAGAACTCCATGGCCCAGACTCCCATCAAATTACGTGCAAATGACAAGAAGCACAGTGGTGGTCAGTCAAAGGACAACTGACTTCAGATCATCTATAAAACGCCAGCTAGATAATTTTATACATTCGATCACACTGGTGAATCACACTGGCCAATATAACTATGCATTACATACGATACATATCCTTTCTTTCATATGTTACTGACTATTCAATTATATTCAGTAAGGTACATTCGGAACAGATGAACTTATCTCCTAAAAATGTGAATCAAATGTCTGGGAAAATAACACAGGCAATAAAATATTGGACATGGTACATGAGAACCTGGAATCTGATTTCTATTATTCAAAAAGGAAGAGATGAATCATGATGCTCACTCCAGGACTGCTAATCTAGCAGAGCAAGTGAGCCTCAGGTTCAGAAAGAGACAGAGTATCAAAATATAAAGTAGAGAGTCATTTGAGAAGACAGCAATGTCTGCCTTTGGTGTCACACACACCGACACAGACAAACACACACACACATACACACAGACTACACATGCACTTGCAGACAATCATGCCTATACTCAAATCATGTAACTTCACATCTTAAAAAAATAGCCTGATGATGCTCATTCTTTCATTTGTTCAGAAATATCACTTATTTGAATTTATCACAACATTTAAAGTAGCTATTGTTTAGTATTTCAAAATTGCCATGTGTATATGACGAACTTCACTATAAGAATACTATTTGTATGTAAATATACACATTATCTGTTTGAAATCGCTCTCTGAGGCTCTTCAATGTCTTCTTTATACAATCTCCTACAGAATTACTCTCTGTCATCTTTACCTGCTACTTACTAATGTGACTATATTAATGATTTTTGTGTAATAAACTCAAATGTAGTGAGGACACTTTTTTATTTTTTCTATTTATTCATAATTTGGAACAATAGTTAACATAAAACATATATACGGGTATAAATGGATGAAATTCTGATTGCATTTCTGTCAGCACAATTGTAAGTTAACAATATTCTACATGGGGTTCCAGATGTTATCTATCTAATACCCTTTTTAGAGATCTACAACAAGCATGTGTATGTAAATAAAGCAGTATGTGCAAAACATTATAAAAAGTCATGTTATATTCTCATATAAAAGAGGGTAGTCAGAATTTAACTTTCAGGATGTTGATTGCTTCACTCTGTATAACTTTTTAAGTATTTATTATATAATCATAAATGTAATGATTTGATTTTATACTATTTTCTTAATGTGGCCAAACCAGGTAGAAGTATTTTTGAAAACGGGCTTGTGTTTCTAATCTAATGGTTGAGGATAATTTTTTTTGTATAATTCTGTTATAAAACTTTAAGGAAATAAGATTTACATGATCATTTATTTTACTATGCATGAAGAGCAAAACTTAATAACAAATGCTCACTTTTAATATATTATGTATTCATATGTCCATATTTTGTCATACAAAGTCACTTCAGAAATATATTCAAAAGGTGATGTTTCTCTGATTTTTCTCTCAGCCACTTCCCCTTTGTCTAAACAAGATTGAACTAAACCCAATACAACTATACACAGTAGGAACAAATACCAAATTTTACAACAGATACCAAAAATTGCAAACAACAAACAGTATAAAGCAAGAAACATATAACAAAAGTTTTACTAAACATTCTATTTCAAGGAGTCTAAATAATGTAGAGGGTAACTACAACTATCTAATCTTTAACTTCATCAAAAATCTGAGAAGGGAAATAATTTTATTCAAGCAACCAGGAAGTACAAGCGAGAAACTTCCGAAATGTGCAACAAATGAAAGAGACAACTGATTACCTGGGCAATCACCCAAAGTCTCGTTTGCAGTGTTGAGTCAACCAAGTTTGGCTAAGGCCTAACCTAACTGACATGTCATTTTTTAAAGGCAAGGAATCTTTTAGAACTCTCTTACCCTGTCTTGGCAAGGTAAGACAATCCTGTTTTTATCCATTTACAGATATTTTGTAATTCTGTCAGTGGTCGAGGTATGGGCGTTTTCTTTGCCCAAAGGCCAGTTCTGCCAAGAAGAAGACAATCTCCAAGTGGAGTGTCTTTGGTGCTCAACATTCTCTCGGGAGTGGAGCGGTGATGTCAGGAGTGATTGTGTCTCTTTACCACGAAAATCTAGGTTAAATTAAAGGTCATTTTTCACAGCTCTTCGAAGAGGTTGACGATTATGCTATCTATACTAAATGTAGTATACATACATTATGTATGTATCTATACATAGATAGATCTATGTATCTATCTAAGAAAACTGATTAGCCTAAATATAAGTATGACAAACATATATGACTATTGATATATAATTTTCGATATCTATCTAACTTGAAGAATAAGAGAATAAACAACTGTGCAATGAATGAGGACAATAACCTCCAAATGTAAGCAATGTATATCATTACATAAACAACATATATCTTAATCAGAGGTATAAATGTAAATATATGTATATATATATATATATATATATATATATATAAATACAAATAGAGGTAGAAGCATACTTACATACAATAAATAGAGGTAGAAGCATACTCATATACAATATTCAATATATCAATATATAAGAATCAAAACAAAACAATTTTCCAAAAACAATAACTCACAAATACCAATATATTATTATCCCATCATCAAACAATCCCCCCCTCTTTCTTGGTGCCACAATGTAATGGGCGTGGTTGATTGATAAAATAACCAGACCAATTCTATACAAAAGATTTATCTTTTAATCAAAGGGGAAAAACTTACAAGAACTGAGATCCCAAGAACGCCAAAGGAGCTGGAATCAAAGAGAGGAAGAGAGGGAGTGGCAAGGCACTTTGATCTTTTTATTTGTTTTGTATAGCCTAAAGGGGCCACACCTTAAGCAAAATATGATTGGCTGAGATTCCCCATCAAAGAGCAACAAAAAACCAAATGGGACCTCCTGAAATTGAGAAGTTTCTGAAAATCAAAGGATACAGTCAATAAGAGAAAAAGGCAACCTACCGAATGGGAAAAGATGTTCACCAACCCCACATCAGACAAAGGTCTCTCTCCAAAATATATAAAGAACTCAAGAAACTAGACATTAAAATTCTAAACAACCCAATTAAAAAGTGGGATACTGAACTAAATAGAGAATTCTCGACAGAAGAATTTCAAATGGTCAATAGATACTTAAGGACATGTTTAACTTCTTAAGCAATCAGGGAAATGCAAATCAAAACAACTTTGACATACCATCTCATACCTGTCAGAATGGCTAAGATCAGAAACACTAATTACAGCATATGCTGGAGGGGATGTGGAGTAAGAGGAACACTTATCAATGCAGGTAGGAATGCAAACTTCTGCAATCACTTTGGAAATCAGTGTGGTGGTTTCTCAGAAAATTGAGACTCAACTTACCTTGGGATCCAGCAATACCACACTTGGGAATATACTCAAAAGATTCCCATTCATACTACAAAAGCATTTGTTCAACTATGTTCATAGCAGCCCTATTTATATTAACCAGTACCTGGAAACAACCTAGATGCCCCTCAACAGAAGAATGGATGAAGAAAGTGTGACACATATACACATTAGAGTACTACTCAGTGGTAAAAACAATGACATCTTTAATTTTGCATGCAAATGGGTGGAAGTAGAAAACAGTATCCTAAGTGAGATAACCCAGACCCAAAAATATGAATATGGTAAATACTCACTCATTAGTGAAGTCTAGCAATAAACAAAGGACATTGAGCCTATAGTTCAAAAGCCTGGAGAAGTTAAGTAATAAGGTGAACCCAAAGAAAAACATAACTATATCCTCCTGGAAATTGGAAGTAGACAAGATTGCCTGGGAAAGGTTGAAAGCATGGGAATGGGGGAGTTGAGGAAAGGGGGGAGGGAGATGGAAAGGGGAGAAGGGGAGGGTTGAAGAGAGCTTGTGGGACTGGAATGGTTGAGATGGGAAGGACGGGTTTGGGAACAGTGAAAAAGATTTCTTAATTGAGGGAGACAATGTGGGTTGTCAAGAGGTTTGACTCTGAAGGGGTTCCCAGGAGTCCACGAGGATGACACCAGCTAGGATTCTGGGCAGTGGAGGAGGAGAGGGTGCCTGAACTGACCTTGTCCCGTAGTTAGACTGATGACTATCTTAAATATCACCATAGAACCTTCTACCAGAGATGGAAGGAGACAGAGACTCACATTGAATCACTGTACTGATCTCCCAAGGTCCAGTTGAGGAGCGAAAGGAAGGAGAATATGAGCAAGGAAGTCAGGATCACAAGGGGTTCACCAACTGGATTTGGGAGCTCACCAACAACTCCAGCTGGACTGGGAATGAATGAGCACAGGATCAAACTGGTCCCTCTGAATGTGATTGACAGTTGGGGTAGACTGAGTGGCCAATAACAATTATTGTTATTTTAAAAATAATATGATGATGGGATGGCCCGAGCTGCCTGCAAGCCAGGCAGAAGCTGCCGCCAGAGCAATACAGGGTCCCTGGGCAAGCGGCAGAGTCAGGCAGATGGATGCAGTGGACAACAGAGTAAATGAACATAAGGCTATACATAAAGCTAAACATTTATTACTTAAAGAAAGGGAGACATAGACAAACATAGAGAGAGACAGAAAGCACATGTGTACACGGCAAGAGTCAGACAGGAAAAGAAAGAAGACAAGATGGTGACGAGGTCAGAAGTGGCTGGAAGTGTGCGTGGTTAGCTCTTAAAGTGACAGCAAAGAATAACATTCCCGCATCCTTTTTATAATAAAAAGTAGAAGGTTAGACATTAAAGGTTGAGGGAATTGGTGCGGCAAATTGTCAAGGCTACTTCCGGCTGATTTGTGGGCATCATCTTTGGGGGGGTGTAAGGGAGATCCAAGAGAAGGCTGGATGCTGGTCACATTTTGGCATAGCTGGTCTCTGCTCCTGACAGGTGTCTGTGGCATGGAAATGTCTGGTGTCCCTTGTACCTGGTTAGGGTGTTGGCAGAACAGAGGACAAAGTTAAATTGAGAAAAAATTTTTAGGACCAGGGAATTGAGGGGTTTGTATCTGACCTGTTTATGATGGGTTCTTTAATTTGGCTCCCTGGAACTTATAAGAAAAACAGAAGTTTTAGACATATACATTGTATTAAGAACTCCTTGGGTTTTTAAAAACAGAAATTATAATGAAAAGAATTTTTATTTGGTGAGACAACCTGGCAAAACCTCTCAGCTATCAGACGTCAGAGATCTTTGAGAAGGATAAGATTTTACTTGAGTTATTGATTAAACAATGACAGAAAACTTACTTGGTTGTCATCTAGAGCTACACTTTTTGGGTCCTCCCTGGTCACTGAAGATTGCATTTGACCTTTGTGGTTTTATGTAGAGCCTGCCAGGCTTTTGAAGACCCTGTGGGCTAAGAAATTTTTAGGAAGACAGGCCTACCTTGACTGGGCAGCTAGGCTGTCGATTCCAGTGATTTTGTCCACGTTTGGAGGTCTCCAGTTTAGGTGAAAGGCAGTTTTTGCCCTATGGTCAGCGCTTGGCAGTAGAAGCAAACTGCAGATGGACGCTGGTCTTTGACGGTTTGTCTTCTGTCTTCTCGGAGGAAATAGAGTGCTTGCTAGGACCCAACCTGTCTCTTTTTGTTATGAAAAGTTTTTTAAACAATTAAATATTTTAATATCCCCAGATCTCTGAGCAGTTGAGGGCTGATTATTAGGTATAGCTGCAGTAATCTGTCTGGAAGGTTGGGTTTGAGTTTGACTGTACTGACTTTTAACAGGTAAGATCCACATTTGTAAAAAGACAGACAGAAAGAAAAAAAACTGTTTGTAACATTAAGATTAGTGGCAGAACTGACAATGGTAGAAAACAGCTTAAAAGTACATACCTATTTAAAATATGAGACTTATGATTTTGTAGTCTGAAACGAGATGAAATGAACAATCATTATATATATAAAGATTGAACAGGAATTAGGCAAACTGTATACTTTTGATGGACCCTATCAGAATGCATGTCAGTATGTAAAACACCTATAATCAGAGTTAATGAGAACACCGAGGAGGGGGAGAGGAAAGGCAGGACATACATGAGAATGAGATAGCTTGGTTGAGTGATCTGGCTTTTAGTGAATCTAGTGATAAAGTCACCTGACCCCAATGAACATGGCAGCGGCCACGTGTTGTGGCTTGAATGGAAGACCGTGGGAATTTTAAAAACTGGGGGCCCCCTGGTTGTTGAATCATGAAAAACCCACATAAACAGACAATTTAAGGCATATTTAGGCTGGTACGACTTGCTTTCCCAGGTCAAGACAGTGAAAATCTCGCAAAAACCAGGGCATCTCAAGCCTATGGGGAACTGCTCCCCATTTGAGATGCAAGCGAACATCCAGACATGTGCCCAGGCGTCCGAGGTGCACATGTGGGATGCTAAAGGCTGAACCGGATCAGCCAATTACGTCCGCGAGAAAGGTAGGAAGGAAGAAAAGACTGAAATAAAGAGGAAGGAGGCTGGGAACCCCGGGTTCCCAGTGCGGAAATGGTGGGAGCTGGCCAGGCCATCTGTTCCAGTCACGGGCTTAACAGAGGACACAAGCCGTAATGAATGCCAGCGATGGGGCAGAGAAGTACCCCCTGAGCCCAGAAACACTGGGAGGACTGGTCAATCCCGGGTTAAAAAGGCTCAGATAAGCTGACTGGAGTGAGGAAACTTACAATTAGAAGCCGGTGTTGTTTGTAGAAATGAGTACAGGCAGTTGGAACATGTGGGTCAGTATTGAGAAGTCCTTGGTTCCGATCTAGTACAGGAAGTTGGAGCTCAGAGTCCCGGACGATATGTGAAGCCGGGACTGGCTCTTGGCGGGTGAATCTCTCGAGTCTGTGGCACCAAATATTGTTCTTTTAAAAATAATATGATGATAGGATGGCCCGGGTGGCCTTCAAGCCAGGCAGAAGCTGCCGCCAGAGCAGTACAGGGTCCCCGGGGCAAGCGGCAGAGCCAGGCAGCTGGATGCGGTGGACGGCAGAGTAAATGGGCATAAGGCTATACATAAAGCTAAACATTTATTACTTAAAGAAAGGGAGACATAGACAAACATAGAGAGAGACAGAAAGCACATGTGCATACAGCAAGAGACGGACAGAAAAAGAAAGAAGCCAAGATGGGACGAGGTCAGAAGTGGCTGGAAGTGGGCGTTGTTAGCTCTTAAAGTGACAGCAAAGAATAACATTACAATTGCACTGGGACTTGTCTTTACTGCATGTTTTGGCTTTTTGGGATCCTATTCTCTTTGGATACATACCTTGCTCAGCCTGGATGTAGTAGGGAGGGCTTTGGACTTCCCACAGGTCAGTGTGCTTTGCCCTCTCTTAGGGCTAGAGGGAGGTCCAGGGACTGTGCATGCAGGGAGCAGGAGGGAAGCCGGAGAAGAGGAGGAAGTAAGATTTTTGATTGGTATAATTTTTAAAGTAATAAAAGAGGGAATAAAACAAGAAATATATTCAAAAAATGAAAACATGGGGAAAAGGTCTCATTATCTAGGGTTCTGTATGAAAGGCTTCTCCCAACAGTCTAATACTTCTTTAATGCTGAAAATTAAATTGCTAACAGAATTCATGTCAATCATTTACTTTGAAGCTCTTGCACCTCATTTGTTTCTTTTTCATTTCTCTTGTAAAGTCACTCATAAATAACTTTAAAACTCTGACTCATGCTACTGTGTATTGAGGTTTCTATTTGCAAGCTTTGGGGAAATGATTGATTAATGAGAGTCCAGGCCAATCTCATGGATCAGTTCTTTAATGGGTTCATTGTATGCTGGCATATTGGGAAGAATTAAAACCTGGAAGTGGACCTTATTTGAGAACTTATTTGAGTACCTGTCTTTAGAGGCTATGTCATACCATTGGAGACTTTTTGTTTCATTTCCCTTGCTGGATTCTTGATTTCCATAAATTGAATCTCTTACTTTGCCTGTAAGCAAAAATGAACTCGGTTTTTAATAATAGCTATCACATGTTTGTTCAAAGAAATTAAAATTCTGACATATAAAATAACTTTTTCTTTTATAAAAAGGAACATATCTATCAGTAAATTAAATGCCAGACTGTAAAACAAACTGTAAAGGTGTTAGATAAAGCCACAAGCCTTAAAGCAAGATTAGATAATCCTTCTCATTAGGAGTAATGACTCCACCCCTCCTCGGGAAAAATAATAATGTCACAGGTGTGAGTAAAGGCTGAGAGAAGAAAGGGAGCTTTTAGACCTACCCAGTAATAAGAAAACTATTGTTAAAACAATAGAGGGTAAAGATTTTTCAAATAGCAAATTTAATCAAGCCCCAGAGCCTTTTAACATAACATTCAAAAACTTACAGTTTATTTGAAAAATCATCTGATATAGAAAAGGCCAAAAAATTGTCTCAATTTTAATTAATCAAGACATTGAGTGTTTGCCTGAAACCAGAAGGATAGAGATATTAAAATTATTTGATGAAAATATTAAAATGGTAATCATGTGGAAGTTTCATGAGCACTATGACTCCAACAGGAAGAGGAATCCTTATTCCCATCACTTGGTCATTTTGATGGCGTTCTAGTAGTTATCGTAGGGCTTTCGCATTATAGACAGGTCGATTGGAGAAAAGAGCTCTTATCCTTGCTGTGTACATCAGACAGGACAGATCTGGGTGTCTGTTTGTCACAGCTCAATGCCGTTTATCCCAGGGCTCATTACAGCCTTTGTTGTTCTGTCTTTCATCTTCATAAAATAATATTTTTTTTAAATCTCCAGTTTCTTATTTACTTATTTATTTTATTCTTCTAACAATGCTAGTCTTGTAAATGGAGGTGATATTTTTTTATGGGATCAGTGAATTCATATGGAGTTAACTAAGAAAAGATTATATTAAGACATTTTACACAGTTAAAATAAACTATAAAAAATAAACTATAAAATAAAGTTTTTTATATAAGAAACGTCCACATTTGGCATAATAAAAAAGATAATTAATTATAATTTTATTATAGAGAAATCAAAGCAAACAAAAGAGTGATGTGAGCACCATAGGTAAAAGTATTTGTCTCGAAGTCTGTGGGCCTGACTTCACATCTCTGAACCTGTGTAGAGGAAGGGGAGCTTAGACTCCTTCAAGCTGCCCTTTCTGCTCCACATGTACACCATGGCATGCACATCTAGGTTATAGATACTATTTTGAAATGCAGCATATTTGCAAACTTGAGAAACATGCTTGACTTTCAAGATTGGTCAGTGGGTTTTTGCTGACAATATTCAGAAACTAATTATTGTGTCTAGGATCCACATATGGAAGAACAAAAATGGAACTCTCATGGGTGTGCATGCAAACATTTAAAGTGAACACTGAATATTTAAGAAATACATCATTTAGAGGAATACAAATAGGATGAATATAGTGAAAATCTAGTGTAAAATGCAAAAACAGTGATTGATTCCAAACTGTAGAGATAATGGGACATTGGAATTTTGAAAAACAAATACAAAACCACCTGATGATTTTCCTGTTTGTTGTCATTTAGCTTTTGTGGGTATGGGTGTAGGGAAAGAGTTTACAGAACAAATACGGTCTTATTGTTAAAGTTGGTTGAGACAATCTTCATATAAATTGTTAGAGAGACTAAATAAGAAAGTAGACCACTCAGTAAAATTCCGGCAAAGCAGAAGAGGCCATGTGTGCACCTGAGTCTACACTTCCATGAAATTTCGGAGGCTGGGCCTGCACACAACATGAAGTTCCATTTCCATTAAAATGCAGCTATCTTTCCTCTGTTCCATAAAGCCATGAGCTTTGAAAACGTGCCTTTCCTATCTTCCACATACGCTTCTGAGCTCATTTGATTCTCATTTTCAAGGTAATAAATTGCATGGTGTCACAGTCACATGAGCGTTTGGCAGCAAAAGAATGAGTCTGGAACCCAAAGATAAACTGTCACGGCTCATGGTGCTCATATTCTGTAACTTCCGCATAATGATTAGCATGGCGAAATTTAATTTAAATGTATTGTCTATAGATGTATGAACTTATTTTCCTGTAGATAAATAAAGACAAATTAGAGGACAGTTTTTTTTATAATTCTCATGCTGATCATCATTTTGTTGTTAATATAAGTTTGTAAGTTTCTTAAGTTAACAGATCCTGGTTTATATTTAATTGCTCAGGAAAATGCTTTATTCTTAGTCCATCTTTATTTATATGAAAAGTGGCATTTACTTAATTGAGCTACTTTCTAAAAATTAAATCAATAAATATGTACCAAGTATGTAGAATGTAATTGAAATTGAATTAAACAATTATTTTTATAGATTTGGGGCACTATTATATTTGAGAAATTTCTCTTCCTAAATTACTAAATGCCATTTGCTTGAATTTTGACTGATGAATAAGTCTAGTATTATTCTGGAAATATTTGTCAGAAAATACTTGAATTCTTTTGTGCAGATTATTAATATGCACATCTAACAGAACATTTCCTTATCTGGCATATCTATATACATACATATACATAGGTATCTGCTCTATCTTAAATAATGATATTTATTAGCTTTTTTTGCCCTTCAGAAAACTTGAAACCCACCCCTTACACTTGATTATTTCAATAATCAGAGCTATTATTCCAGATAAGCTTGACTTAAAATGTTGAGGGAGAGCCTCATACTTTTATTCTACCAGAAGTGGTAACAATATTAGAATGATTAAACATTAACATTTAAGAAATAATATTAGATACTGTAGATTGAGTAACAAAGTTTTTAAATCCTTGTTAGTTTAGGAGCCAGAGTCACTCTAGAGCTAATATTTATTTAATTTAATCTTCAGTTTTCAAGAGAATGTAGTTCGTTGTTGCTTTCATTGTGATGCTTTGCAGAGTCATTATGCTCCCCTTTTCAGATACTTTCTTTCTCCCCTTTGGTGAAATCAGAGAATATTGCAATCTCAGACTGAGGGAATTCCCTGAAGGCATATTTTATACTTAGATCCCCCATTCTTACAGACAAATTAGATCGCTTAATAATCTAGAAATATGTGTCTTGATTAATTTAAATCTTCCCTTTCTTGCCATCCAGAACCTTTACACTATTATAACATTCTATAATAACTCTCTGAAAAATTTTGTGTGGATTTGTTTTATTGATTGTCTTCTGTGTACAGGAATATCATTTTTCACTACAAATACCCTCAGGTCTCTTTATTTTGAGATTATTTCTTGCTATTTTTATGAATTTTATGTAAATATTTTTAATTCCTCTTACTGTTTGCAGTCCACAATTCCTGCAATATTGCCAATATCTGATAGACATATTGTCTATCAATTAATCTCAATTCATGTTAATTTTCTCAATAAACATTTCCAAAGAATACTTTCGTCTCTCATGAAATAAAAGGGAATATTATCCCAAATCTCAAACCTACTTACATTTCTCTGCTAAGTCCAAATGCTTTAAAGCGTTTTGATGAAATTATTTAGCTACAGATCATAGTAAAAATCTCACAATAATTCTTTTTCAATTTTATACCCCTTTGAAAGATATTTTTTGCATTATTCCTAGAGGACATAGAATGCGTTTGAAACTCTGAGAGCTTGCTAAAAAAACCTTCTACAAACAAACAATGGAATGGATAAGGATTCACTCATACCCACCTCAAGTCATATTATTAATTTCTTTAAATATTCCTTCTTTTGTGTACTTCATATTCCTTTGAGTTTCTCTTCCTCTCCAAATACATATAAAACTGTCTTTTCCCATCAGTGGACAGAAATACAAAATTTCAGATGTTGGCATTCAGTTTACATTCTGAAATGGTTTTCACTAGGGAAGACAGAGTTGGAGTCTATCTCATTGTCAAATGAATATCCAGTTGTGACTGTTCCTGTCGCTTATACTGCAATTATAAAAGTTTGAAAAATAAATATTATCATAGTATTATCTCTAATAGAAAGTATTGATTATAAATTTTATTTGGAAATGATTATGAATTAAAGATTTACTTCTCTTAAAATTTCTTAATTGTTTAACTGTTTGATTATAAGATTTATGGTACAGGAACTAATCTAGTCACTTGAAGATAAATAAGAAATAGAAAAATAAAGTTGAAAGGAAAATGCTATTTCTTTTGAGATTATGTTTTGCCTGATTCATGGAGAATAGTAATAGTAGAATAAGGTATAGTACAACTCGTAGAGAACATGAAAATATGATTTACTCGTATCAAGTGGGGTCACTTGTGAAAAATACTTTGTCTCAAATATGAGTTACAGAAAAAAAGAAAATGATCAATATCACAGAATTGCTATTCCATGGCCTTCTCACATAATGTCTGTGGAGTCTGTTTTTTCTAATAATCAATAGTATGGTTGAAAGATCATTCTAATGTTTCTTTAATATCTAGTCATTTAAATTGCTTGTTTATTTGCAGTAATGAAGATTGAAAAAGGAGCTCCAGAAATTCTTGATAACTTTTACCAGAAGGCAAGTTTTATAAACCTATGTCTTATAAATAAAAATGTACAAACAAAAGTTTCAAATACTTTTGTTTTGTAGATCAGGAAGAACAGTGACAGATCCATGATTCATGACAACCTAGGCATTGTGAGGTCCCTGGGGATACTTTTCTTAAAATATTTTTATTTGTTTTAGTGATCTACTGAGGGAACTCTCAATCAATGACTTTTGTAATGCTGGACAACTTTGGATGTGGTTTTGGGTACTCTGAAAACAGATGTAGAAACATGTGCAGGTTCTCTCTTGGCTACTAGATTCGATTCCTGTTTCCTGCTCATGCAGAGAACTGTTGATCTATTATTCTACCCCTAAATACAAAACTCTTTATTATACTAAATTTGGAGTACTATGGAATTAATTTATTGTGATCCTCTACATCTGCCACCTGATATAGGTGCCATTCTTTAGATAGAGGTTGCTTGTTCATTTTCCAGATTCCCAGATCTGAAATAATCACACAGAAACTTTATTAATTAAAACACTGCTTGACCTATTAGTTTAGGCTTCTTATTAACTAACATATAAATCTTAAATTAACCCATTCCTATTATTTTATATTTTACCACAAGGCTCATAGTTTACATATAAAGTTTGGAGAGTGTGTCTTTCTCCTTCAACAGCTACATGGCATCTCCCTGACTCTGCATTCTTTTCTCCCCTAGCTATGCTTTAAATTCCTGCCTTCCTCTATTCTGTGCTACCATAGGCCCAAAGCAGCTTTTTTATTAACAACATACTGAGAGATATCTCACATCACCTCCCCTTTTCTGTCTACATAAAAGCAAGGTTTTAACTTTAACATAGCAAGATAACATACAATAAAACAGTTATCAAGCACGAATTATAGTTAGAATATTTAGTCCATTTACATTTGTCAAATTAAGGAAAAAACTTTATTATTTATCCTATCTTTGTGAGTCTAAAGTTTTATAGGTATTCTATCTTTTATAATTATAACTGTCTTTCTCTAACATGATCAAAGAATCCAGAAGTAAACAGGAAGTGCATTATATGCAATTACCAAAACCTCTAGAATTGACAAAGACATCTTGCTGCCTGGATAGTCACCCAAAGCTTTTATGTAACACTGGGGCATCCATCTTCAGCCGAAAGGCCCATAGTAAAGTCTGGGAGACTTTTCCACAAAGCAGGAAATCTCAAAGACAGTTCCACCTATACTGGCAGTTTATCATTCACTTTCTTTTGTGTCCTATAGAATGTCTGACAGAGTCTTTCATGGTGCAGGTAGAAGAATTTAATCATATGCTAAGGCTAAACAAGGCCAAAAAGAACTCTTTAGTAACATTTTACAAAAATTAACCTAGGCAGTACAAATAGCAATAACAGACCTAGAAGCTAGATGAGTACTTATTGAATCTCTGGCTTTTGATAATGTCACCTTAGAGCAAAGAGATACTTGGGCCTTTAAAGATTAGATAAGCACCAATGTACGAATGGATTCTACATACAATGATCATTGAGGCATATTACTATAAAGCTAATGCTTGGGTAAGAGATATAATTTCCAAGGTATGGGAAGACATCAAAATGATAAATGTTTTAATTTTGGTAGAATAGGATATCTGAGAAGGCATTATACACAAGGCATTTCTACACATAATGTCTCCTCTAGGAATGACAAAAATAAAAGGCCTCAATCTTCTGGATTATGGAGAAGATGTAGCAAAGGTTGACACTGAACCAATGAATGTAGATCAACCAAAGACAAACAAGGCAACACAATACTATAGGAAACCTCCTTGGGTGGGGCCTCTTACAAGATCCAGATCTAATATGGTCTAGTCAT
The DNA here is from genome assembly GCF_982192425.1 of Myodes glareolus. Classification (NCBI taxonomy): domain Eukaryota; kingdom Metazoa; phylum Chordata; class Mammalia; order Rodentia; family Cricetidae; genus Myodes; species Myodes glareolus. The sequence goes on along the minus strand of NC_142045.1, from coordinate 39,733,890 downwards.
TCTCAATCACTGTGGAGGACATGTCTCACTGGGAAAATTTAAAAAAAAAATCCAGTGCCTGCTGAAAAAAAGAGCTGTTCTAAATGATACAATAAACATGGAGGATGAATCAAAAATTCCAAAAGGAAATATAAAACATGTCTTTCAGACTTCTATAAATGATGAAAGACCAAAGCTAAGAGTATGTATAAATAACATTGTAATTGAAGGACTGCTGGACACAGGTGCAGATGTAACTATCATTACTCCAGAATTTTGGCACGTGAATTGGCCTTTTCAAGAGGCAAATGCTCAATTCCAAGGAAGTGGAACCCTATCTGAAGTGAAACAAAACACAAGATGGGTTGAATGCATAGGGCTAGAAGGACAGAGAGGAAAGCTGAGGCCATATGTGATAAATATCACAGTGAATTTATGAGGTTGTGACCTGCTGCAGCAATGGAATACCCAGATTAACATTCCTGATGTCCCAGAGATATTATAAGGTATTATATTTTAAAAGGCACCAACCGTTCAGGCTATACAAAGCACAAAACAACTAGCAAACCTTCAGATGTGTCAATAACCTTACCTTTAAAATAATTAACTGAGAAACAAATATGTGTAAAACAATGGTATTTAGCAGAAGAGAAACTGAAGGCTTTAGAATAGCTGGTACAGGAGCAACTACATGCTCACAATATTGATGAATCAACCAGCCCTTGGAATTCTCCTATATTTGTTGTTAAAACAAAATCTGGTAAATGCAGAATGAAAAATGATCTAAAAGTTGTCAATAAGATAATTCAAACTATGGGTCCTCTACAATCTGGAATTCCTTTAAGTTCACTTTTACCAAAAGACTGGCTTCCTATAGATATTGTTTTAAAAGATTGTTTCTTCACTATACTTTTACAAGAACAACAACAACAAAAAAATTGCCTTCACAGGGCCTAATAGAAGATATCAGTGGACCATTTTCTCACAGGGAATGCTCAATAGTCCCAGCCTATGCCAATATTTTGTAAGTCAGCCATTGGAAATAATATGTAAATAATTTCCTAAATCTATAATTTACCTTTAGATGGATAATATTTTGTTATCTGATTCAAATGTATATACTTTTTGAAGAATGTTTGATGAGGTTCAAATTTTCCAATTCCCTTTAATTGTCTTCTAAAATGTTCACACCTTCTAAACTAAAGCACTATCATTTTGCTATGATGCTGAGATGTAAATCTGTTCCAGTTGCCTTACAGCTATCTACAGGTTTCTAGGAAAAGGTTCTGCTGCTGGATCAACAACCAGGTCTGGTAAAAACTAACCATCTCCAGAGATTGCTTCTGTAGCTAAAAAACTCTATCATTTCTACTCATTTATGCTCCTTATATTTGTCTAATGTCATTTGAAGACTTAAGGTACTGGTAGCTCATTACTTCATTGGTTAAGTTTCCTGTTAACTCTCAGACTCCAGAGCATATTTTAAACCTACCACTTTCAGAGACATACTCCTGCCAACAAATACACATCTACTACTCTTTTCAAATAGTGTAAATCCCTGGCAACCAAACATGTAAATTCATGAATCTTTGGTAAGCAGTCTCACTCAAACTATGACAGATACCAATACTGTAATATCTGCCTGCTTTCTGCCCTTGTCCTACATATGTACTTGAAGATAGAATGCTTATTTCATTATCAGAAATAATCCCATGTCTTCCTACTATCAAATCTCTCATGGTTATTAGTAATTACTCCTAAACAAGTCTTCAAAGAGAAAAAGAACAAGTAGGAAGAACAAGAAATACAAACTGCAAAGTTTGAAGAGAAAACAAGTACGAGGAAATTTCATATTGTATCCAACGTGTGTGCTGAGAGATAGAAAGAACTTAATGTAGATAAAGAATAGATTGAGTGTTGTCCTCTTTCAAGATGCCAAATTGCTAAGCATCCAACTTTAAAAAAAAAGTTACCTAGGAATTTTATACTTTTAAAACAGAGAAAAACAACAATAACAAAGTGCTTAAGCAAATATAATTCATGGAAACATCCAAGATCTAACTTCAGTAGAGAGTCAAACATGGTAGTGTCAGTCACATGGCTCTCACTTTAGTCATGAAGAACGCATAAGAACATGAACTGTAGAGTCTAGAGAGAGAGAGAGAGAGATCGAAGTCTTGGAATGGAGGCCTCAAAGGTCAATGCATAAAACTAGGCAAGAGAAACCTGGATTTCATCAGAGAACCCAGGATTTTTGAAGGGTCTGAGTCACTAGATACTTGAAAGGTGAGCTGCTTAAAGAGAATGGAACCAGCCTAAGAAAAAGAAGCAAGCAAAAACAGTAAAGCAGTAATTCAGTCACTAGGTAATATCTTTTATAGTGCTGTTAGTAAAATTTAAATGACACTTTTGTGACATTATTATTAGAAATACATATGACACACAAATAATCTTGCATTAAAGTATTTCTCAAAATTAATATTTCAGGGAAAGTGCAATGTAAATTTAAGTATTTTGGGGGGAATCAGTGAGATGATTCCACAGGTAGTGATGCTTTTTGTTGAAACTTGAAATATGATCCCAGTAGTTAATGAGTCAAAATTAACTGTCACTATTAATTCCAGATTTTCTTCTATCATACACACATGTGCACACACAAACACACACACACACACACACACACACCTCTTACTCAGACTCATTAACATGCCAACAAAATAATGAATAAACAAATAAGCATAAAAGAAAAAAATCTGCTTTTCAACCAATTAATTCTTATTACTTACTTTCATTAATCAAATGGAAATGAAGATTTATCTTTACAATAAAGTTTAAAAAAATTACCCAATTTCACTGAAAGTAGTTCAAATATTCATTTCTACTTTCTATAGTTCCTATGAGTCTAAAAATAATATAACATTTATTATTGGGTCTATGAGTACAAAAATGTGCTAAAATACAATTCCAAAATAAACTGTCATTGAAAACAACTCCTTACAAGGAATAATGAAGTGAATTTTCACTATAACACCAAATTATTCAAAGAAAGACCCTCTGTGAACCATTTAAATTGGTACGAGAGACTGAATAACATATAATCTGACATCATAATAGCACGTATGATAAGGCAGATTCTCCAAGCACTGAAGTATGATTATCAACACTGATAGGCTCCAAAATAATGACTTATTTCTTTAAAGAATGCAACTGAAAATTGTTGAGGGGTTACCCCAGCTCTGATATCTGTCTAGCTATTTCCCATCTTCTTTTTAAACTATTGGTTTGCCTCCCTATTTGAGCTGATGAAGATGACTGGAATATTTATAGTGAAAAGAGAGGAAGATATTTTTCTGAATTATGATAAGGGATGTGGGCAACTATGCATCCATTCAAGAATCTAATGCCTATAGGGAAAAAATCATAGCTTCATTCTTGGATAACATTATTTTTGCATACCAAGAATGTCTGAAACACTCATATAGTCTTTTTCACTCATCATTTGTAGTTCCAAATGAGAAAGTATTTTCATGTTCGTCTACATTACTTTCCTTTCTCCCATACATTCTCCCAAAAAGACCATTAAAGGGAACCATTAAAGGGCTAGCAAGAAAAATGGCACTAGGGAAATTCCAAGCAATGCAAAATGATGACCCGAGCTAAGACTCGAAGCAACAGTGGAGAGGACACATAAACTGGCCTTCACCTGTAATCACACTGATGACTACCTGTATTGTCATCAAAGATCCTTCGACCAGCAACTGATGGAAGCAGATGCAGAGATCTACAGTGAAGCACTGGACTGAGCTACCAGAGACCAGTTCAAGAGAGGGAGGAACAATAATATGAGCAAAAGGGTCTAGGTCATGATGGTGATACCCACAGAAACAGCTGATCTGAGCTAGTGGGATCTCATTGATTCTGGAATGAGAGCAGGGAACTTGCATTAGACCAAACCAGTTCCACTGAAAGTGGGGAACAGTTGTAAAGCTTGGGCAGTCTGTGCGGCCAGTGGAAGTAGGACCAGAATTTACCCCCAGTGTTTAAACTGGCATCTGGGACATATTTTTAATACAGACACTTTTACATTATCTTTGTAGAATAGGGGAAATGTTCTTCAATAACTTAAAAATGTAGGTTGGGTCTAAGTTATTTTTCCCTCATTTTTTAAATTAAATATATTTATTTTCAATTGTTTGAAGACATCAATTGAACTCCATCTCAAAAATGTGAAAACTTTTTCAGCCCTTCACATCATACCTACAGCTTCGCAATCTAGATAAATGAAATAGCATCGCCCTGTGTCCTCAGGCATAAAGAATATTTTTATGATTATAAATTATATTTTACACGATAATGAACACTTTTCTTTCAGAAACATATATATTTTTTCTTTATATTAGTACTACCATACCTAAAGGATTTCTTCCTCTTAATAGTTTTCTGATTATCTTACTGACAAACCCTCTCCAATATTTTATCACCACCAAACTCATATAATCCTTTCTCAAAGTGAATTTTTATGGTTTGCCGCACTTGGATTTAATAATTTTATTTCCTAGCACCCAGTGGTAATTTTATTGATAATTAAGAAAGTAATGACAAATTGTTTCATAAGTAGCAGATGATTGTAAGCTTATACCCAAAGAAATAGAGTAAGCTATTTATCTAGACAGATAAAAATCAAGCCTCTTACAACTGAGGAAAAAGAAAAGCATATTCTGTTTACTTTGCTCTCTGTGGCTAGTTCCTCCTATTTCTGTTCTGTTCAGTGTATTGCTAACTAGTTTTTTGTTCTTTATTCCCCCTTAAATCTTTATATAGAAAAGTATTTTATCATGTGAGAGTAGTTAATCATTTTTATAGCATCTGGTGTTTTGGCATGTTAAAGAATTTATATAAATACTAATGATTTATTAATGACTATTATAAGATTCCTAATTTTTAGATCCCCCTTATGTGTGGATTGAGTGGCATTTCATTGTGGGCATTTTCTCAGAATGTTCATGTGTGCAGAATTGGTTTGATCAATGGCAACTTTTCTTCAAAATGGAATGAAATGTAAAGCACATTATACAGTATCCCAAGTCAGGTGAAGATCTATTGAATATATGTGAATATGGATATTTGATGTTTAAATTATCTTGAAGAAAAAAACTGACATCTCTTATTTAATTTGAAAGAAAAAACTATTGTAATATGGCATATTTCTGACAGGTGAAGGTCAGAACTAAGATAAAATTCATCTTCTAGCATCATTAAAATCACCATATTACAAACTGCATCCAAATCCAACACACCTCACATATTGGCTGGAAGCAAAGAAAAAACATAAGCACCATTACAAATAAACAATATCATTTTAGACAGATAATCTCAGGATTCATAAAGTTTATAAACCCTGTTCACTTTTAGAGAAAAGTAGTTTATTATGTATATCATAAGAACAACAGAAGAAAGGAATAAAGAGTACCTAATTCAAACTAAAAAAAAATATTTTTGTTAATTCTGATTCAAATATCTCCATGTTTTCTATAATAGCTATAGATATTTGATATTATCCTTGTAGTGTTTTTAATCTAGTAAGTCAAAGTTCTTAACTTAATAGGTCAAAGTGCTAGCTTAACTTCTTCTCCCTGTAAGAAACGCTTATGATGGTCTCACCTTTGATCCAGCAGGCAGCTTTTTCTTCACGTATTCCCAGGCCAGGCTACAATAGCTTCAGTAGTGTGCTTAAATTATCATGGAAAAGACACTTTAAATTTTGTAATCACTTTAAATTTTTAGAGTTATTTACTAATGTCATTTTCGTAATGTTTCCACTCTTTATTAAAAAAAAGTTTTCTTTAATTATATGAGTGTGAGTATTTTGCCTGCATGATATCTATGTACTTTGTGAAGGAGTGTTATTCAGAGAGGACAGATGTTGCTGAATCCCTTGAGACTAGAATGATAGAATGTTGTGAGCCCCCATGTAGGTGCTGAGAATTAAACTCAGAATCTTTGGAAGAGAAGCCATTGTTCTTGACTGCTTAACCAAATTGCTAGCCTTGTCTTTTTTTTTTTTTTTTACCTTTTCAGACAATTTATGCAATTTGGATTGAAATTATTCAATTTGATTTTATAAATCAAATAATATACACAAACTCAATGTCTATTACAAAACAATAATCAGAATTTAAGATATTAACTGTGAAACACATTTAAGTAGAATGGTGAACATTTTAGAAAACTGAGCCACACAAACGGATAGAAGTCAGAAAAGGAAGTTGAAGCATCCCAGATCAATCTCCTGATTTTTTTTTTTAAAATAAATAACATATAATTTCCTACTTGGAAGCAGAATTTAAAATTGAATATATCGTTAATACTCTCTTTTTCAGTATTTTTGCAACAATGGTCATGATGATTAACGCCAATGTAATGTATGTTGTTAAATATTAGCTTACTGGCATATTTTGCATATCTTTAGATGAAACTAATAACAAGTTTGGATAATGCTGAGTACGGATTTAAATATCATGAAGCATGTTACTGTTTGTTTGTGGAACCAATCATAATTGCTTCTCAGCGCTTTGGCATTCCTCTTGAACAACTTCTCCTACACCATTTTTCTACTTTTTTTTGTTTGTTTGTTTATTCAAGTATCCAAAAACACTCTTTCCACTTCCTCCCCTCCTCCCAATACCCTCCCGCTCCCCCACTCCCTCTCCTCCTCCCTCACCATTCCCAAGAGCAGTCAGGGTTTCCTGTCCTGTGGGGAATCCTGGCCTGTTCAGATGCTCACCTTCCTGGATCCCAAAAAGTCAGTCCATGCAGACTAAACAAGACCCAGTGCCATTGTCAATGGCTTCTCAGTCTTCATTTGCGCCTCGGGGGCTCAGTCAGCCCCCATGTCAGCCACATTCAGAGAATCCGGTTTGATCAAATGCTCTTTCAGTCCCAGTCCAGCTGGCCTTGGTGAGCTCTCATTCGATCAGCCCCCATGTATCAGTGGGTGAACGCACCCTTCACGGTCCTGATTTCCAGTGCTCCAATGTGGGTCTCCATCTCTCTCTCCATCCATCGTGAGGGCCCCCTCTGATTTTGCTTTCCTTGCTCACGATCTCCCTCCCTCTGTTTCTCATTTGAACCTAGGGAGTTAAGTCCAGTGTTCCAATATGTGTCTCTGTCTCTATCTCCATCCATTGCCATATGAAGGTTCTGTGTTGACATGAAAAATATTCGTCAGTATGGTTATGGGCCAAGGCCAGGTCTGGCACCCTCTCCTCTGCTGCCCAGAGTACATTCTGGGGACCTCTCCTTGGGCCTGGGAACCCCTCCAGAATTGAGTCTCCTGCAAATCCTAAAATGGCTCCCTTAGTTGAGATATGAAATTCCCTGCTCCCAGAACCATGCTTCCTCCCTCCCCCGGTCCCATTCCTCCAAGTCATCCCCAATCCTCCCCCTCTCCCCTTTCCCTAACCATCTTCCCCTACTTCCACCCCCCCACCCCCCATGCACCCGAGGTTGCCTGGCAATCTTGGCTAGTTCTAATATCCAGGCGGATAACTATATGATTTTCTTCAGGTACACCTTCTTATTTACCTTCTCTAGGATCAAAAATTATAGACTCACAGACCTTTAACTATGGCTAGAATGCACTTTTGAGTGAGTACATACCATATTCCTCTTTTTGGGTCTGGGTTACCTCACTCAGTAAAGCGTTTTCTATTTCCATCCATTTGCATGCAAAATTCAAGATGTCATTGTTTTTTACCGCAGAGTAAAACTCTAATGTGTATATGTTCCACACCTTTTTTAACCATTCTTCTATTGAGGGGCACCTAGGTTGTTTCCAGGTTCTGGCTATTACAAATAGTGCAGCTATGAACATAGTTGAACAAATACTTTGGTAGTATGATAGGGCATCTATTGGGTATATTCCCAAGAGTGGAATTGCTGTGTCCTGAGGGAGGTTGACTCCCAGTTTCCTGAGAAACCGCCACACTGATTTCCACAGTGGCTGCACAAGATTGCATTCCCACCAACAATGGATGAGTGTTCCCCTCACTCCACATCCTCTCCAGCATAGGCTATCATTGGTGTTTTTGAGTTTAGCTATTCTGACAGGTGTAAGATGGTATCTCAAAGTTATTTTGATTTGCATTTCCCTGATTGCTAAGGAGGTTGAGCATGTCCTTAAGTGTCTTCTGGCCATTCGAAGTTCATCTGTTGTGAATTCTCTGTTCAGTTCAGTACCCCGTTTTTTAATTGGGTTAATTAGAGATTTATTGTCTAGTTTCTTGAGTTCTTTGTATATTTTGGAGATCAGACCTTTGTCTGATGAGGGGTTGGTGAAGATCTTCTCCCAATCCGAAGGTAGCCTTTTCGTCTTACTGACAATTTCCTTTGCTTTACAGAAGCTTCTCAGTTTCAGCAGGTCCCATTTATTCATTGTTTCTCTTATTGTCTGTGCTACTACTGGGGTTCTTCTTAGGAAGTGGCCTCCTGCTCCTATATCTTGTAGACTACTTCCCACTTTCTCTTTTATCAGGTTCAAAGTGCACAGATTAATGTTGATGTCTTTAATCCATTTGGACTTGAGTTTTGTGCATGGTGATAGATATGGATCTACTTTCATTTTTCTAAAGGTTGACATCCAGTTATGCCAGCACCATTTGTGAAAGATGCCATCCTTCTTCCATTGTACACCTTTAGCTCCCTTGACGAATATTAGGTGTTCATAGGTTTGTGGGTTAATATCCGAGTCTTCTATTCGATTCCATAGGTTGACTTCTTTGTTCTTATGCCAATACCAAGCTGTTTTCAATATTGTAGCTCTGTAATAGAGTTTGAAATCAGGGATGGTATTGCCTCCAGAAGTTCTTTTATTGTATAAGATTGTTTTGGCTATCCTGGGTTTTTTGTTTTGCCATATAAACTTGATTATTGTTCTCTCAAGGTCTGTGAAGAAGTTTGATGGGATTTTGATGGGAATTGCATTGAATCTATATATTGCCTTTGGTAGAATTGCCATTTTTACTATGTTGAATCTTCCAATCCAAGTGCAGGTGAGGTCTTTCCATTTTCTGGTATCCTCCTCAATTTCTTTCTTCAAGGACTTAAAGTTCTTGTCAAATAGGTCTCTCACTAGTAACCCTAAGATATTTTATGCTATTTGTGGCTATCGTGAAAGGTGATGCTTCTCTGATTTCCCTCTCTGCTTCTTTATCCTTTCTGTATAGGAGAGCAACCGATTTTTGGGAGTTGATCTTGTATCCTGCCACATTACTAAAGGTGTTTATCAGCTGTAGGAGTTCTTTGGTAGAGCTTTTAGGGTCGCTTATGTACACTATCATATCGTCAGCAAATAACGAAAGATTAACTTCATCCTTTCCAATTCGAATCCCCTTGATCTCCTTATGTTGTCTTATTGCTGCTGCTAGAACTTCAAACACTATATTGAAGAGGTATGGAGAGAGTGGACAGCCTTGTCGTGTTCCTGATTTTAGTGGAAAGGCTTTGAGTGTCTCTCCATTCAATTTGATGTTAGCTGTTGGCTTGCTGTATATTGCTTTTATTATATTTAGGTATGATCCTTGTATCCCCAGTCTCTCCAGCACCTTTATCATAAATGGGTGTTGAATCTTGCCAAATGTTTTTCAGAATCCAATGAAATGATCATATGGTTTTTTCCTTTCAGTTTATTTATATGCTGGATTACATTGATACATTTGTGTATGTTGAACCAGCCCTGCATCTCTGGGATGAAGCCTACTTGATCATAATGGATAGTTTTTCTAATGTGTTCTTGAATTCGGTTTGCCAGTATTTTATTGAGAATTTTCGCGTCAATGTTCATGAGTGAGATTGGCCTGTAATTCTCTTTCTTGGTTGTGTCTTTATGTGGTTTTGGTACCAGGGTAACTGTAGCTTCATAAAAGGAGTTTGGCAATGACTCTTCTGTTTCTATATTGTGGAATACATTAAGGAGTATAGGTATTAGCTCTTCCTGGAAGTTCTGGTAGAATTCTGCATTGAAACCATCTGGTCCTGGGCTTTTTTTGGTAGGGAGATTTTTGAAAACAGCTTCTAATTCTTCGCGACTAACAGGTCTATTTAGATTGTTCACCTGTTCTTGGTTCAACTTTGGTATATGGTACTTATCTAAAAAAATGTCCATTTCTTTTACATTTTCCAGTTTTGTTGCATACAAATTTTCATAGTAAGATCTAATGATTCTCTGAATTTCCTCTGTGTATGTGGTTATGTCCCCCTTTTCACTTCTGATGTTATTAATTTGCATGTTCTCTCTCTGCCATTTGATTAATTTGGATAGGGGTTTGTCAATCTTGTTGATTTTCTCCAAGAACCAGCTTTTTGATTCATTGATTCTTTGGATTGTTTTCTGTGTTTCTATTTTGTTGATTTCATCTCTCAGTTTGATTATTTCCAGTCTTCTACTCCTCCTGGGTGAATCAGCTTCTTTTTTTTCTAGAGCTTTCAAGTGTGCTTTTAAGTCTCCAATGTGTGCTTTTTCCGTTTTCTTTAATTGGGCACTTAGTGCTATGAACTTTCCTCTTAGCACTGCTTTCATAGTGTCCCATAGGTTTGAGTATGTTGTGTCTTTATTTTCATTAAATTCAAGGAAGACTTTAATTTCTTTCTTTATTTCTTCCTTGACCCAGGGGTGATTTAATAGTTGACTGTTCAACTTCCATGAGTTTGATGGCTTCCTGGGGGTAGCATTGTTGTTGAATTCCAACTTTAATCCATGGTGATCTGACAAGACACAGGTGGTTGCTAATATTTTTTTGTATCTGTGGAAGTTTGCTCTTTTACCAAGTATGTCGTCAATTTTTGTGAAGGTTCCATGGGCTCCAGAGAAGAAGGTATATTCTTTCCTATTTGGGTGGAATGTTCTGTAGATATCTGTTAAGTCCATTTGATTCAATATCTCCAATAATTCTTTTATTTCTCTGTTGGGTTTCTGTCTGATTGATCTGTCCATTGGTGAGAGAGGTGTGTTGAAGTCTTCTACTATTAGTGTGTGTGGTTTGATGACTGCCTTGAGTTCTAGAAGTGTTTATGTTACATAAGTGGGCGCCTTTATATTAGGGGCATAGATATTCAGGATTGAGACTTCCTCCTGATGAATTGTTCTTGTTATGAGTATGAAATGTCCATCTCTATCTCTTCTGATAGATTTTAGTTTGAAGTCAACTTTGTTAGATATTAGAATGGCCACACCTGCTTGTTCCTTAGGTCCGTTTGCTTGGAAAACCTTTTTCCAGCCTTTTACTCTGAGTAGATGTCTGTCTTTGTGGTTGAGGTGTGTTTCTTGTAAACAGCAGAATGTTGGATCCTGTTTTCGTATCCAGTCTCTTAGTCTGTGCCTTTT